>NW_012114711.1:3711450-3754678 GCF_000951035.1 Colobus angolensis palliatus
CCTCCCCTTCTCTCCCTTTCCCCTTCCCTCCCCTCTTCTCTCTTTTCTTTTCTTTTCTTTTCTTTGAAACGGAGTCTTGCTCTGTCACCCAGACTGGAGTGCAGTGGCACAATCTCGGCTCACTGCAATGTCTCCCTCCCGGGTTCAAGCAATTCTCCAGCCTCAGTCTCTCGAGTAGCTGAAACTACAGGTGTGCACCACCACACCTGGATAGCTTTTTTACTTTTAGTAGAGATGGAGTTTCACTATGTTGGCCAGGCTGGTCTCGAACTCCTGACCTCAAGTAACCTCACTGTCTCAGCCTGACAGAGTGCTGGGATTACATGCTTGAGGCACCACACCTGGCCAATTGTACTTACCTTCCAACTGTACTGTCCCTGTGTTGCACAAGCTTTCTGCTCCCATTCTATCTAGTTGTGTTGTATGCATAGTTGTCACACAATAACTGTTTTAGAATAAGTAAAATCCATTTAGTAACCATTTCTATTTTTACCCAGATACAAGAACAAACATCATCTCCAACATTTTTAATATGCAACCACATATTTTAAGTATAAAAAGATGTTTGCTTTCTGTGCTGTTCACATTGGAATAAACAAGTCTGAATTATGAGATGCTGTAATTCCTTAGAGAGACACTGATGACAGTAGAAAACATGAGTGCGAAGCTCAAATGGTTTGTGTGTTCACCAAAAACTCAATTCAAAATTATGGCTCAATAATTCAACTTTCTCTATGAGGTTGTTTTATTTTTAATGTTATAACCTTCCTAGATTAGAGAACCAAGCACATAATATACACAGACAAAATAAAACAGAGCCTAGAAAAATTTTCAGGTATTTTTTAAGTCCACTACAACTGAGTGGTATGAGTAATTATTTTATTTTCATAGCCAGTGCAATGGTGTGTGAGTCTGCACCAGTTTTGGATGGTATTACCTAAAGTCATGCTTTGGAAGAAACGATGGAAATGTACCAGAAATACAATGCATGTTTCCGAGCTTACTTTGTGAATTCTGGTATCCTTGAGGTTATTCAAATCCAAAATAAGCATATTGAATTCCAGATGGCAAAATCACAATCCTAGAAAGAAGTGCTGGTAATTCTAATGCAGATTCTAACAGTTAGAAATAATTGAATAGCCATCATTTGAAATAATAAGAATTAAAATTACTGCAATAAGTCAGACTTAAAGCCTATGAAAAATTCTATTCTCTCTCTATTAATTGCAAAAGTCCTTTGGGAAGGCTTAGCTGTCCCTCTCTGATATCACCCTTAGAGGGTCAGAAATACGTCCTCTGAAGTCTTACATACTTGAATTAAATTTCTGGACTTGATTTTCTCATTTGTAAATTAGCAATGATAGTACTTATATCAAAAGAGTACTGTGAGGATTTCATCTACTCATGGATACAGTTTATATTGGCTATTTTATAAATATACAACATTGCTGTTTTTATTTGTAATTATTTTACTTGTAGTGTGTATCTCTCTGGTATTGATTTAACTAAATTTTCTTTGAGACTATATTATGAAACTGTAACTATAAGACATTGCAGTGAGCCGAGATTGTGCCACTGCACTCCAGCCTGGGCGACAGAGCGAGACTCTGGGGTTAACCAAAACATCCTCAGGTTTACGACTTGCTAGATAAGAAGGACTAAGTTCAAAATTGGTCTTTCAAGTTTCAGAAGGTACATTTAACTCTTTGTGTACTACTGTCTGGCCAAAGATGAACCTTTGTCACCAATCAGGGTTTTGTCAAGGTGCAAATTTCCTCGATCATGGTACTGTTGTGTGTCCCATTTCCTCTGGAAAGGCCTTTTCTTTGGCTTGCAGCTCTCACTTTTGATTTGACTCTGTCTTTCTTTTCAAGATTGAATGCAAGAAACACATTTTTGGAAAGATATCTCAGAACCTCTTACCATGTAACAAAGATGCCTATCCTTTCTAATTTTTACTTTGCAATTGTCTGACCTTACAACTAGACTGTGAACTCTTGGAACCACTGCACTATTTTATACAATTTTGTATCTCTTACATCTAAACCAATGTTTAGATAATCTTAGGCATTAAATACACTTTGAATTAATGAAAAACAGTGTATGTACATTTAAAAAAATATATGGGGCTTAATTTTCACAACCAGCTGGCTACTCTCTTCTTTAAAATAAATCATTTTGGAAGACATCATCATACAGGCATTTATCACTTAGTGGCTCTGTTTACCAAATGGGACACTGATTGCCTCAAAGAATGAACATAAGACCCAGAGTTACCAGTGGAAGTCTTCTAGCCATGAGGAGAACCCAAGTTAACTTTGTTATTGATAACAACAGCAACTATGGGAATGAGCATGAAGGAAATGATATAATATTATCCATTATTTTATAGTGTTAAAAATAAGCTGAAGACAAAAATCCATCTAGGTATTTATTGACACTTGCTCTAAAGAATTCAGATATTCAAGTAAATATGTTCAGCAATTTTGTATATTGGCTAAATGTTGTAATGACAGATAGCATGTGAATGGGTTTGATACCCATTCTTATTTCAAGCAGTAACTGTTCTTATAGAAATTTTTCATCTGTGTTGCGGAACTCCTTAAAAGTGAAAAGATAACATTCATTTTCAGAGTTTGTGATGCACGAATATTTTTCTGGAGTCTCTTTAACCAACTTTTCTTATATATAGATTATTTTGCCTAAAACAAATTAAAAACACAAAGACTATATTCATTGGAAATCCTGCTTTTATGTGCAATGAAAAATATGTTAGACATTAATGAGCTGGCTGGAACAGCCTCGTATTTATTTTGAATCTAATGCATTATATTTGCATGGACATAACCTATGCAAAACCTCAGATTATTTAAGTGATAAAATTGTGGCTATATTTAATTCTAAGGTTATTAAAGATGAACACTTCATGATCAAATATGAGAGTTAGTTTACCAAAATATAAAAAGAGCTAATGACAGCATCTTCTTTCTTGATGTACTTTGGACATGTATTCATAATATGAGTTATCTGAGACATCAGGGGCCAAATGTCTCATAAGTGATTACGCCAAATTTATAAAGATTTGAAAAATAAAATTTTTAGAGCTTAAGGAGAAAGCTTGGTTTACAGGATAATTTGTAAGTGTCTGCATCTAATAGTGGTTTTTACTTATTTCTCATATTATCTAATATTACACCAATGACAATCAGAAGTCATCTGACCTAAATTTTTAATATCTGATACTTATAACCTACCTTAGAATATGTGGAGGTCACCTCTGGATAGTCATATCTACTCACTGAGTTAAACTGAAGAATACATTTTTTTTCTGCTTACGTAACTAATTATCTTAGTGATTCTAGAGAAAAGTTTGTGTATTTGAAATTAGGAAGTGGTCAAACCCTTATTATCGAATTTTTATTGTTTATAACATTTTATAAATGTTAAAAATGGGCACAGTGACTCATGCCTGTAATCCCAGCAGTTTGGAAGGCAGAGGTGGGAGGATTGCTTGAGAGCAGGAGTTTGAGACCAGCCTGGGCAACAAAGTAAGACTCCATTTCTACAAAAATAAAAAAAATTAAAAATTAACTGAGCATGGTGGTACACTTCAGTAGTCTGGTAGTCCCAGCTACTGGGAAAGCTGAGGTTGGAGCAATGCTTGAGCCCAGGAGTTTGAGGCTGCAGTTAGCTACGATTGCACCACTGCACTCCAGCCTGGGTGATAGTGTGAAACCCTGTATATATACAGACACACACATTATGGATCACATATGCTCAAAAGGCCACTCAAAAGCAGAGTATCGAATCTAGAATAAGGAGGTTTGTGCTTCTTTATCTATCATAATCATACTTATTTCACTAGCCTGGGAGATCAGGAATTAAATTCAGAAGCATGGAAGTTTAAGTTTTGAGTCTTTTCCAAACATCCCCATGAACCTAGGTTTGTGGAATGAAAATATTATTCTTCTTCCTGAAAAGAACACCCCAGCCATTAATTATTCCCAGTGATGTTTCTCTTTGAGAATAAAATTATCTCAGTAATTTAGAACCAAAAACAACACCCAGAGAGAAATTCAATAACAGCATACACTAAATCAGTGACCCCATAGTCACAAATAAATAGTTCTGGTTTCATATCTAGAAAGTGAAATCATCGCCCAGAACATTTCACCTCCCATTGTCCATTTGCAGTCTGCATCCTGCCGAAGTTACAGGATTTGGGTGTGAGCATTTTTAGAGTCCAAAGAGGTATTTACATATTCTGTGGCTCATTGTAGCAGAACATTTTTATATCTCTCTGAAGATTATGTACACAATCTTTAAGAGCATTTTGGAAAGAGTGGGGACCTCAAACTCACATGTATTTTTCATTACTTTCCAGCTGCTAGTTCTTAGATTGTCAGAACTAGGATAATAACCTGCAGACTATCACTTTGTGTTTTACTAAAAGGGAAGATTGGGTTGCACCATAATCCCTAATTGAGGCCGAATTAGAATAAACGGCTGTTAAGCTCTTCAGCCTAATTGTGAATGGTGTGTATTTGACATTCTCTAAGATATAAATTAGAATACAAAGAAGATTTTCAGAGTCACGGAGTAGCTTTGCATTAATGATGGCCTCCCTTGCACTGCTGACGGTCTGCATTATTCATAGTGTCATTATCAGGACTATTCAGTGCTGAATGATTTGTTCGCCCAGAAATTGTACGACCTGACCAGATAAGTAGTAGTATCTGTAGTTTGTATTTATCCTTATGACTGCTTACTTGGGTATGGCTTCTTTTATCTCTGTTGTGAGCTTACTTACTGCTGCTCAGTGGGATGTACCATCAGTGACATAAGCTTTATTCATTTCCAGATCCACGGTGCTGCATCAAAGTACTAAATCCTGCAAATGTGAGGAAAACTCAAAGGCTTTAATCATCGGACTGGCAATTGTCATTGTACTGCTGCCATACGTCAGCGCTGAAGTTAAGTTTCATGTCTGTGCGCTGTAAGGAAGGCATGTGGCCATGTGTTGCCCGCTTGTTTGCTTAAGATAGAGTCTTCCCCGCCACTGGAATAACTTTGCCATTCAAATCCCTTTCATCTGCACAGAATGAAGTAACCACAGTCCTACAATGAAATGTGAATGTGTCCTTTCAGAACTGATTGGTCTATTTCATAACTCCTTTCTTATTCTAATTAAACCAACTCAGGAGAGAACTGTGTTTTAGCATCTTGGGCTTCTGAATGACAACAAGGAGCGGCAGGAAAGAATCAGAGGATGTAGGAAGCTCTCTGCTGTGAAAGCACGGTTTAAAGGTCTAGAGGATTTTTTCCTCCCAGCAAAGAGATCGTCTTTTGAAATCATCCCCATCCGTTCCCCTCTACACATACCAATTTCAGTTTTATAACACCCCCTTGCTGTGCATCTCTTGGCAGGAAAGTTGCCCATCTTGCAGAGTCTTGCATGAATAATTCATTTATATGTCATGCTGACTCTTGAAAGCCTGGATTACAGCTTTGGAGGAAATGTTTAATAGGATTCTTCCAAACAATCGAAAATATAGCTCAGAGTTCTATGAGTTCTATCTCTGAGAAAGGCTCGGTGCAATAAAAGAATTAATGTGCTGGAAGCCCAAACACACTTGAGGCCATTCAACCTGCACTGAGCTAAACTGTAATCTAATAATGAAGGTTAGTATTTTAGGTTAGGGTTACTGTTTCTCAGAGACAGGATTCTTAAGTATAGGCCTTGAGTTCAATATATTGGCACAATTGGTTTTTGTTAGATCTTGAGGTTTTGGACTTTTTTTTTAACATCAAAGGACCTTGGAGAACCAGGCAGACAAGCAGCTGAGAGAAGTATTGAGTTAGATGAGGGCAAACAAACTCTACACATATCAGGCTGCATGCTCACCTGTTGTTACTCAATGATGCTGTTCTTTTTAAACAGTGGTCCTGCTATCAGTCAAACTGGAAAATTTAAAGATCTTCTGTAGACTCAGTATCTTACCTCTTTTAGTCCCTGTCTCAGTGATTTTTTTGTGTCTACTCACCTTTACCTCCTCTTCCATTTTCCACAGAATCTTTTTTGAACTCCCTTCAACGCTTGCCTGTAACAGAGTCTTTAAAATATATTTACATTACCCATTAAAGGACCGATTGACCAAATTTTAACCCACTTTCACTGTCCCAGGATGGTTTGCATATTAAACCAAGAAGAAAGTCATAGACTTAAAAGAATCTATTGATTTTACTGAGGCTTGTTCTTTGTTTGTTTAATAACTTTGAAAATGACAAAAATAACATGTGCTTGTTGTAGAAAACAAAATAGTTAAAGCAAAAGAAAGAAAATGTAAAAAATAACCAATAACATGTTGACATTGTGGAATATTAATCCATATTAATGTTTATATGTGGATCCACCTATATGTCTATAGATTCATATATCCATGTATGTAGCCTTACAAAAGTGGGATAATCTACAGTGGAATTTTAAATAGCAGTTGAATTCCAGCAGAGTATCTATTCCTTGGGTTTGCTCTATCTAGGTTGTTGGGTTTTAAACTTTTTCAGAGTCTTTTGCATTAGTGTAAGGAATTTGGATTGGATATCTTCCTTTTTTGCCCTCCAGATCTATAATCAGCTTTTAAAATTCTGCTCTGTGCCTTGTGAGGCTAACTTGATAGAATTGTATCTATGGGCCTTCTTACCCTCTGGCCCTCGATTGGGTTCAGCCAATGAGAGAATCAACAGGAGCCCATCAGAAAGGGAGAGTGAGATTAGGGTATTTATTCACCCAGTTTCCTTTCTTGGGAAAGGGAGCTATTAATAGCACACAACTCTTTCTCCTGCTGAGTTTTAGTAACCAGCCCCTCCCCTCTCTCCTTCAGGCCTAGGGTAGTAACTTCTTATTTTAGTTATTATTGCTGCAAAGTAAACTATCTCAAAGCTTAGTCACTTAGAACTACAGTTACTTATTTGCCACAGAATTGGCAATTTTTGCTTGGTCAGGAAGGTTTATTTTTGCTTTTCATCACATCAGCAGGTGTGGATTAACTTGAGGATACAGTATCTATTTCCGGGAAGATTCCCTCACATACTGGCGAGTTAGTGCTGACTATTGGCTTGGAGTTCAACTTGAACTGAGGACCAGAGGCCTAGGTTCTTCTTCACATGAACTTCTCTTCGGCTGCTTGGAATTCCTCGCAGTGCAGTGTCTAGGTTCCAACAACAATCTTCCAAAAGAAAACCAGGCATATGCACTGCATCACTTTTATGATACAGCCATGGATCATTTTCTACTGTAATCACAAATGTTCACAGATACAAAGGAATGAAATAGAGACATCACCTTTCAATGGGAGAATATCAAATGAAACTGAAAACAGCATGTGGGATGAGCAATATTAGAAATAAGGCAATTTATCTGATGGTTTCTGACTTATTAGCTACAGAGTACTGTACTACCTTTGGGTAGTTTACTTTTGTAAACAATCTCTGTATTAAATTATACTCAAACTACCAAATATGAGTATGCCATATTTTTTCACTGGAACTCCTCTGCTTAATACAGGATTGAGCGTAAATAATAGCAGGGAAGGTAAAGGAGGAGGGTGCCACTTAGCAAGGTGTCAGGAACCAGCCTAAATATCTACTACAGCACCGTCTTTATTTTTAATACAAATATTTTGATATCACATAAGTTTTCATTGGAAGAAAGCCTCTTTCTGTTAAAAGAATATTTTAAAATATCACTGTTTATGTCTTTGAGCATCATGATATCAATTTTAAAACTTGTTTCCTGCCTACTGTACTAACTCCTAATCAAAACTCCTACAAGTCTATGCTTCTTGCCAGGGAAATTCATTTTTTCTTATTGGTTAATTATCAGATATGTACAAAGAAAGTGCAACGTTCAATGCACTTTCAGATGTGTTAACAAAACATTATCAACACTAGATCATCTGACTTTTTCATATTGACAGTCAAAGTATCATTAACCTCAAACTTGTATGCTCTATTCAAACAGTGGCCTCATGCAAAAATAGTTTTTAAAAAATATTCCAATAAATTTTTTTCTTCTCTTTCTCTACTGCACATCTCTTCTCAGATGAAGCCCTTTAGGTACTCATTGAACCTACAGAAGGAAATAAGATGGCATGAGTTAGTATATATTCTATTTGTCAGTACAAGTGAAATAGAATGGGGCTATGTACTTCTCAGAGGATAGAATGGAATTCCCTTGGAAAATAAAAAGAGAAAAATTCAGTATTTTGGCTAGAGGAATATAAGTTAAAGATAATACCTCTTTTTCTACTTTCCCTGTGGCCTGTAGGAGGTTTTCCCTATGTAAAACTGAAAGTGGTAGAATTGGTAAAGATATTGCAGCAGAAATAAATGAAGAGATGCAGGAATAAGTCACTGAAAAATTTAAACCTCAAGTAATGGTGCGTGTGTTTGTCTAACTATTTTAAATCAGACTCTTGAAAAAGAGTCACAAATTATAATACAGAAGAACAATCTACATAATACTCCCATTTTACAAAAACACTTTTAACACAACTGTAAATATTCTGGCTTGAAATATCTGATACTTTCCCCCCATTGCCCCTTGTGATGTTAGAGCTGCCGCTTAGGTCATTAGATCAGTCAGGCACCAAGCAAAAGACAGAAATCACACACAGTTTTATTAACAGAGAATGTCATATGAAAAATTGTAAACTACGTGTGATGTTGTTAACTTGACAATCGAAAAGGCAAAAGGGTATCATAGACAAACTAAGGCATCAGAGACAGATGACACATGTAAGAAACAACAGACACTCATAGGGCTGGGGAAACAGAGGGAACAGGCTGGAATTTTTAGAACCTCGAAGCTTGGAAGAGGAACCCTGTAGAACGAACACACAAAGTTCTGAGGCAGGACTCTGCTTACCTGGCCTAGTGTCTCAGCTCACAGGAGGAACCTGCCAAGGTCTGGACATAGACTTCTGACAGGGGATCCTAATTAGCTGGTGCTAATATTTCCAAGAAGGACATTATGAGGTTCATTCTGCAGGCACTGAAACACCTGTACGACAGCAACACAGCTGCTTTGAGGGTGAATATAGTAATGTAGGTTAGTAACTCATAGATACATATTTAATATATATATTCAATACAAACTTTATATGTATTTTTTATCATCTATTATCTATCTGTCTATCGACCTATCTACTAACCTATCTACCTACCTACATAATCAATTTGTCCCATTTCCAGGATGCTGACAGGTAAATAGTTCAGGAGTTTCTGCTGTGCTTTTCTTTAGGTTCCACTCCTAGTGATTGCTATAATAGGAAACATTATGAGTTTTGACTCATTTGGCAAGCTTGTAGTTTCTTCCATAAACAGCCTTTTTATTCTGCCTAAACTCAAGCAGATGCAAAGGAGATAGAAAAGCTGCATGTATTGATCATCTATGGTGTACTAGCCAACTGAGCTCGGTGCTTTTCAAAAATTATCTCATATGGTTCTCGCCATAATCCAATTATACAGATATTTTTATTCTCATTTCTCATTTTACTAGTGAGAAAACTGAAGTTATAAAACGTATCAGGAGATACACATAAAATAAATGAAGTGGGCAGGATTCGAAGCTAGAACTTCCTCCTTCAAAAAGATTTCAATCCTCCTGCCCCCACCAACTTTGAAACCACTGCTAGCCCATATGGTGTCTTTGTGTTTACTAATTAAAAAAAAAAAAAAAATGCCGTCTCGAGGCAGACAAAACCCCATGGGTACACAAACTGGCAAGAGGATTAAACATTCGTGTGTTAGAAAAAGGCACTTCTACTTCTGGGTTGATGCAACTCTGAGTCAGGTCACACAGCTTGGAGACCACAGCATGGGTTTGATTTTCACCTTCTTTTCACATCCTGGGTCGGGCACCCTTGTGAGCAGCACAATCTATGCAACTGAATAACATGGTCTTTTTTAACATCACTTCCATCAACATAATGTTCCTGTTTAAGATCTCTCTTACATTCAGATTTCAGCATTAAGAGGACAACATGCCTTTCTGCCCTAAAATGTTTTGTTTTTCTCACTTCTCTTTTATATAATAATGCTAATTATGTAGTAAATTAGTGACCTTTTGCTGCATAACAAATTATCTCTAAACTTAGAAGCCTAAAAGAACAAATATTTATTATCTCACGTAAATTCTTAGGGTCAGAAATCCAGGAGCCACTTTCCTTGATGGTTCTGCATTGGGACATCCCATGAGATGGCAATCAAGCTGTCAGCCCTGTGGGCTCTTCCTTTAAGCTCATTCACAGGGCTACTGGAAGGAGGCTTCAGTTCCTCACCACACTGGCATCTCCACATAGCTGCTTATTACATGGCTGCCACCAGAAAGAGTGGCTGAAGAGAAGAAGAAAAGTACCAATCACAGTGGAAGGTGAAGGGACTTTTGTAACTGCACCTCAGAAATGAAGTATCATTTTTTCCTGCTGTAATTTTTTTTTTTTTTTTGAGATGGAGTCTCACTCTGTCACCCAGGCTGGAGTGCAGTGTCACAATCTCGGCTCACTGCAACCTCCGCCTCCCGGGTTCAAGCGATTCTCCTGCCTCAGCCTCCTGAGTAGCTGGTACTAGAGGCGCGTGCCACCACGCCCGGCTATTTTTTTGTATTTTTAGTAGAGACGGTGTTTCACCATATTGGCCCGGCTGGTCTCGAACTCCTGACCTTGTGATCCACCCGCCTCAGTATCCCAAAGTGCTGGGATTATAGGTGTGAGCCAACGTGCTGGGCCTTTTTCTGCTGTATTTTATTGGTCCCACAGAACAAAATTAGTACAACGTACAAATGATTGGGAGCCAACTTAAAGGGTTGTGAGCAAATATAGACTATAGAAAATAAGACTATGGTCTCATTATATGTGCCAACAACCTGAGGAGATAAAATGGCTGGTACTCAGTTGATCCTCAGTGGTACAACTGTTGACTGGCATTTATTCTGATCAAATGAATGTTGTTCCTGATTTTTCTATGCTCATGCCCAATCATTTGTTAAATATTTTGATCATTATTCCTGGAGATAGGTATTGTTGCTATCATCAGCTTACAGATGTTGAATGTGAGGTTTCTAGACCTCAATTTCCTCTACAAATAAATGCTAGAACCATGCTTGGAATCCCCAAACTTTCAATTACTATGCTATTACCTTCTTTAGTATATTCAATTTTAACTTCAATTCATCACTTCTGGAAGTAAGCTGGCACCACACTAATACCAAACATGTTTCTACAAGAATAAATTTCCATAACATATTAAATATAAAAGCCTCTTTTAAAGCTAGCTTGATGTTAAAAATCAAAGGAAGAGATTTTATCATTAGACAGGTCAGAGGCTCATTTCACCCTGTGTTCAAAGAGCAGAGTCCATGTCTCAGATAAAGAGTTGATCTCATTTTGAGGAAGACATTCTATATTACTGTTTTCTTTCTAGCTGATATAACATTTGGATTTGAGTTTTAATGGGATAACCCTCTCCCCAAATATTTATGCATGTCATTTCCATAGGAGTGCATTTAGGGAGACCAAGTGGGAGATCCTACTATTTGCATACTCCTCCAACAACAGAAAGACTGAGTTCTATAATTATGAAAATTATCAGTTAAAACTGGTTGACAGAAAAAAAATGACAACTTGGCTGATTTTTTAAAAATTTTTAAATAGATACTAGGCATGTTGTGTAAGTGCTGCCTGAAGACTGGGTTTGGGTATTTTGTCAAAAAGTGGCAAAAAATAACACATGTACCTTGTGAAAAAATATTTAGTGGATGTGATTCTTTTATTTTCAAAATATAAATTTATGCATAAGAAGAATACATGCAAGGTATTAGTAGCAACAGATTTACTTCTTATATAATCATTATTTCAGGCAACATTTATAAAGGCCAACTGAAATTGAAGCTACGGCAAATGCCCAGATATACGCTCAGGCCAAAACCCTCAAATTTGCAGTTATCAATATATCCTCAATATATCAATGGCTCCTTGGCTACAGGGTAATGTAAACTAAGACAAAACCAATCTGGTTTGCATAAGCTTCGGATATTTTATTAGCCATGTGGCATTTTCCAAACTATGGAAATTAAGCTATGGCCAGGGCCAAGTCTGACAAAAATAAAATAAAATAAAATAGGCAATCACACAATTTTAACAAGCTCACATGTTTTAATACAACCTCAAATCTATTTTTACTATTTCCATTTCCTGCCCAATAACCACTCCCACACTGAGATGCAGGGACTGAAGCCTCCTTTTTTTCCCCCACTGGAGAAATCTTATCTTACTGTATTAGTCCATAAATAAACACTAAGACCCATGCTAAACCTCAAAAATCCTAAACAAATATGCAATATATTCTTCATATGCTCACCTATTTCTTTCTTATAATGGCTTTCCCTGGATCCGTGGTTCAGATGCTTACTTTGTGACAAAAGTATTTTGATTCAATTATCTGTGAAGTGAAATATCAAAGAAAAACCATCATGAAGATGTCTGGCCTCTTAAAACTATGCTGCCTTTAGGAGCTCATGTTAGAAGTGTAGGAGCTGAAGTTTTCTGTCTGAATTCAATTTCAATTAGATTTTAATATCAGACCTCCCTCTGATTATTAATATTCCACCACCCAATTTTTAAAAATGTAATTTGTGGTGCAATAACCTTGCTGGCTCTGTATTTCTATCATCACATTTGCCCTCATTCCACATTCTATATGGTCTGTGAACAAGCTCTTAATCAAAATCCTATTCCATTCTTGAGAGTATAACATTCCCAAACTAAGTTTGTAAAAGCGAAATCTTTTTCACTCAAGCTTTGTAAAGTACAATCTTAACATCAATGGTTTAATGTAGTCTCAGAACAAGGAAAAAATAAGGAGGGAAGTTTGTGTGTTTTAATAATTCTCCCTTTACTTCTTTTAATGAAGATAAAAATTTAGATGAAATTTAATGAGACATTTGTTTATCAAAGGTAAAGTCTATGCAGTATCTCCTGGACAACACATAAAATGGGACTCTTTAAAGGAAAAAAGGAGTTCTTCATATTTAAAGTATCATATAATAGTAAGAAAAAAATAAATCTACAAATCACTGATGGAATATTCATGGTGTGGTATGTTACCACTTCATAAATTTTGACTATCCTTACAGCAATTGAATTAACCCAGTCTAAATGCAAATAAGTTTTATTTATTTATTTATTTACTTACTTATTCATTCATTTATTTATTTAAGGTCAACTTCAGTTTCTAGTAGACACCAATAATGCTGTAATGAGGATTGTGAGATTATGTGAAGTCATTGGGGAAGATTATCATGATCAATTAATGATGCTTGTCATGAATTTAGCAAGGAGAAGTTGTAGTATATATATATGCAAAATATTTTGCATCCCTGGTCTATGTGAAATAGAACAAGACTGATGGTATTAGTACGTTCTTCACTGCTATAAAGACATGCCTGAGACTGGGTAATTTATGGAGAAAAGAGGTTTAACTGGCTCACAGTTCCACATGCTGTACAGTAAGCATGGCTGGGGAGGCCTCAGGAAACTTACAATCATGGTAGAAGGTGAAGGGGAAACAGGAGTGTTTTACATGGCGGGGCAGGAGGAAGAGAGTGAAGGGGGAAGTGTTACACAGTTTTAAACAACCACATCTCTTGAGAACTCACTCACTATCATGAGAATAGCAAGGGAAAAATCCGCCCCCATTATCCAATCACCTCTCAACAGGTCCCTCCCCCAACACTGGGAATTACAATTCAACATGAAATTTGGGTGGGGACACAGAGCCAAGCCATATCACTGATTAAAATTTTCTATTATTTACCTATTATACATTAGGAACATTTTCCCATACTTTTGGAATTAGAGCTGCCAGGGCTGAGGTTTGGGAATGCGAACTTTAAAAAATTTCCCCAATTGATTATAACAAGGAGCCAAGTTTAGGAGCCATTGTTTTAAGAATCAGATTTATATCAAGCTTATTTTTTAATATTTAAAAAAGTTTTGTGGACACATAGAAGTTTTATATACCTATGGGGTACATAAGATGTTTTAATGCAAGCATGCAATGTGTAATAATCACATCATGGAGAATGAGGAATTCATCCCCTTAAGCATTTTCAAACACATTTTTCAGTTCAGAGCTAAGTGGTAAGCATGAGTGAGTGTGTGCTTATGTGCGGCAGGCAGGAGGGGGCAGTATAGGAAAGAAACAATAGAATTCTTGTTGACAAAGGACTTCTTTCTTACTTTGCAATTGTTTTGCATGTGGGTTTTTGTTATTATGGAGATCAACTTAAGAGGAGAATAAAAAGTAGATATAGACTAGTCCATGAGAATAAGAAAGAAAAAGAAAGGAGAGTGTAATAATCATATAGGGTCATAGGTCTTTCTGTTTCTTTGAAATTTACATTACAGAGTTACAGTGGTTCATTTGCCTTAGTTACACATCAGTTAAGTCTCAGAGGAAGTAGAGAACTGGGGCAATTATTTGCAAATTCATTGACTTACTTGAGATTTGCTCTAAGTTTCCGTTTCAGTCATATCATGGAGATCGAACTAGAATTTATTTCCTGGTTGAGTGACCCTAAGAAGTCATGCCCTGCTCTCTTCTAATACCATACCATTTTATTGCAAGCTACAGCACCTCATACATAACAAAAAAAAAATACATCAATGAATATCTAATTTTTTTAGAGACAGGGTCTCATTGTGCTGCCCAGGTTGGACTTGAACTCCTGGCCTCAAGTTATTTTCTTGCCTCAGCTTCCCAAGTGCTGGAATTATAGGTGTGAGCCACTTGGGCCAGCCCAAAATTTTTCACAAACATGTTTATGTATATGTGTGTGTGTGTGTGTGTGTGTGTGAATGCGTGGGTGTATGTATATACCTATCTACTAAATTCTCTCCCCCCTCCCCCTTCTCCTTTTCCTTCTTTCCATCTCTTTCCCTCTTTCACACACACACACACACACACACACACACACACACACACACACACACATGCCCTATGTAGCTATTTCTGTAAAGGCATTCTAGTAAAGGAAAAACTTTTTAAAAGTCCACAGAAATTAAAGCTTCTCAAGATGCATCACGATCCAACGAATAAAAATAACAATGTTTTGCAACATGCAAAATCACAACATATTGCAAAAGATAATTGAAATTCCTGCATATGCCTAGGATATTAATATTTTTCCCTGCTTTTTTGTAATTAGATTGATGTGCGTATTTAAAAATCTGCTCCCCACATGTGCTTAAGAATGCCAGGTTTTTCCTGAGTCATATTGCCAACTCAAATACTAGGTTTGAATGTGTCTTCTATCCCAGTGGTATATACAAGTGTGATATTTTAGCATCACTGCAAGGTGCTGGTGTGCTGAGAATATCAGCACAGATGTTAGAGAATGCTATTATTCAGAAATAGATTATTCATTTCCTGGGCACTTTCAGTTTTATATTGACAATAGTAGCCATTACAATCCAATCGGATTTACATTGTCAGCATTTACCTTTCAAACTGATAGGTCTCTGAAACAATAAACATTTTTGAAGTTTAGACATTATTTTCAGTCTGGTTTTCTAGATGCAGAAACTGAGATAAGGATTTGAATGTACATGTATCAGCAAGTGTGCTGAAGACATAAGGATTGAGGAAAGACCAGCAGGAGTTGGTCCACTTTGAGGCAAGGGGGTCAATATTTATATCCCCAATGTATTAGTTTAATGGAGTTGTGATATGGTTTGGATCTGTGTCCTGCCCAAATCTCATGTTGATATGTAATCCCCAATGCTGGGGTTGGGTCCTGGTAGGAGGTGATTGGATCAAGGGGGGTATTTCCTATTAATGGTTTATCACCATTCTGCAAGTGCCATTCTCATGATAGAGTTGTCATGAGATCTGGTTATTTTAAAATGTGCAGCACCTCCCCTGGCCCCTTTCTCCATTTCTGGTCACGTAAAACATGCTTGCTTCTCCTTCATCTTCTGCCATGATTGTAAGTTTCCTGAGGCCTCCTAAGAGGCTGATGTTGCCAAGCTTCCTATACAGGTTGCAGAACGGTGAGTCAATTAAACTTCTTTTCTTTATAAATTACCCAATCTCAGGTATTTCTTTAGAAAAATGTGAGAACAAACTAATACAGAATATTGGTACCAAGAAGCAGGGTACTGCTATAAGGATATGTGAAAATGTGGAAGCAGCTTTGGAATTGAGAAACCAGCAGAGGTTGGAAGAGTGTGGAGGGCTCGGAAGACGAGAGAATGGTAAAGAAAATGTTGGAACTTCCTAGAAGCTTGTTGAATGATTGTGACCAAAATGCTGATAGTAATATGGACAATGAAGTCCAAGTTGATGAAGTATAGGATGGAAATGAGTAACTTATTGGGAACTGAAGCAAAGGTCAATTTTGTTATGCATTAGCAAAGAGGTTGGCTGCGTTTTGCAGCCTGGCCATGTGATTGAAAAGAAAAGTCCCTTTTCAGGGGAGGAACTCAAGCAGGCAGCAGAAATTTGCATAGGTAGAAAGGAGCCAAGTGCTAATATCCAAGACATGGGGAAAAGACTTCAAAGACATTTCAGAGACCTTTGTGGCAGCTCCTCCAATCATAGGCCCAGAGGTCTAGGAGGGAAAAACGGTTTTCTGGGTGAGGCCCAGGGCCCTGCCACCCTGTGCAGCAATGGGACACTGCCCCCTACCTCCCAACTGCTCCAGCTCCAGGCATGGCTCAAGGGGGTCCAAGTATAACTTGGGCTACTGCTTTAGTAGGTACAAGTCATAAGCCTTGGCAGCTTCTTATGGTGTTAAGCCCATAGGTGCACAGATTATAAGAGTTCAGGCTCAGGAGCCTCTGCCTAGATTTCAGAGAATATATGGAAAAACCTGAATGTCCAAGTGGAAGCCTGCTACAGGGGTGGAGCCTTCATGGAGAACCTTTAATAGGGCAGTACAAAGCAGAAATGTAGGGTTGGAGCCCCCACACGGAGTCCCCACTGGAGCACTGTCTAGTTAAGCTGTGAGAAGAGGATCACCATCCTCCAGGCCCTAGAATGGTAGATTCAACAACAGCTTGCACTGTGCACCTGGAAAAGCCACAGGCAATCAATGCAAGCTTGTAAAAGCAGCCAAAGGGGTTGTATCCTGCAAAACCACAAGGGTGGAGCTGCCCAAGGCATTGCGATCCCACTCTTTGTACCAGTGTGCCCTGAATGTGAGATGTAGAATCAGAGGAGAATATTTTGGAGCTTTAAGATTTAATGACTGCCCTGCTGGGTTTCAGGTTTGCACAGGGCCTGTAGCCCTTTCTTTTGGTTAATTTCTCCATTTTGAAATAGGAGTAATTACCCAACGATTGTACCCCCATTGTATCTTGAAGTACCTTGCTTGTTTTTTATGTTACAAGCTGATAGGCAGAAGGGATTAGCCTTGTCTCAGATAAAACTTTGGACTGTGGACTTTTGAGTTGATACTGGAATGAGTTAAGACTTTAGGGACTGTTGGAAAGGCATGATTGTATTTTGAAATGTGAGAAGGATGAGATTTGGGAGGGACTAGGGATAGAATGATACGGGTTGGGTCTGTCTCCTCACCTAAATCTTGTGTTGAAATGTAATCCTCCATCCTGGAAGTGGGGCATAGCAAAAGGTGATTGGCTTACAGCAGCTCTTTCTCATTAGTGATTTAGCACCAGCCCCCTAGTGCTGTTCTTGTGACAGAGTTCTTATGAGATCTGGTTGTTTAAAGGTGGGTAGCACTGCCTCCCTCCTTGCTCCTGCTCCAGTCATTTAAGACATGCCTGCTTCCCCTTTGTCTTCTGCCATGATGGTAAGTTTCCTGAGGTCTCCCCAGAAGGTGATGCTGCTATGTTTCTTATATATTCTGCAGAACTGTGAGCCAAGTAAACATTTTTCTTTATAAATTACCCAGTCTTAGGTCTTCCTTCCTTCCTTCCTTCCTTCCTTCCTTCCTTCCTTCCTTCCTTCCTTCCTTCCTTCCTTCCTTCCTTCCTTCCTTCCTTCCTTCCTCTTTCTCTCTTTCTTTCTTTCTTTCTTTCTTTCATTTTCTTAGAGACAGAGTCTTGCACTATTGCCTGGGCTGGAGTGATCTCAGCTCACTGCAACCTCTGCCTCCTGGGCTCAAGAGATTCTTCTGCTTCAGCCTCCTGAGTAGCTGAGATTACAGGAGCCCACCACCATGCCCAGCTAATTTTTTTGTATTTTTAGTAGAGACGGGGTTTTACTGTGTTAGCCAGGCTGATCTCTAACTGCTGACCTCGTGATCTGCCCATCTAGGTCTCCCAAAGTGTTGGGATTACAGGATTGAGCCACCATGCCCAGCCTGGTATTTCTTTATATCAGTGGAAGAACAGACTAATACATGATGTCTTAGCAAAATACTAGACTGGGTGGCTTCAGTAACAAAAATTTACTGCCTCATAGTTCTGGAGGCTGGACATCCAAGATCAACATGCTAGTGGAGTTGTTTTTTCTGAGGGCCACAAAGAAAAGAACCTTTATCAGACCTTTCTCCTTGGCTTGCAGGTGGCCACCTGCTTGCTGTTCCTTCACTTGGTCTTTCCTCTGTATCTGCATGCTCTTTATGGCTCTTTTTGTGTGCAAGTTTCCTCTTGTTAGAAGGACACAAGACAGGTTGGATTTGGGCCCCCGTAACAACTTCATCTTGATTTAAGCACCTGTTTAAAGGCACTATCTCCAAACATGGTCACATTTTGAGGTACTTGGGGTTAGGGCTTCAATGCACAAATTTTGGGTGAACACAATTCAGCTTGTAACCTCCATCAATCCAATCTTTCATTCACCGGCTATAGGCAACATCTAGGGAAGGGGGTGAGGAGTAACATTTTCAGCGTCCTTGAGAAGTCACTTGGAGCAGTGGGAGGATAGATAGAGGTGTTACTGAATAAAGGTGATCTGGGAGGGCAACCCACAGTGTCATCTGCAGAATGTATTATATGCCAGTGGAAGAATCATGAAGTTCATAAACTTGGAATGGAGAACATAAAGGGTTGTAGCCTCTAGGCTGGCCAAGCTGAAGCACTTTGAGGCAGGGGCAAAAGGAGCAGTTTATGCCGAGCAGTTGACTAAGTATACATATCCTATAAACTAAAGGAGGAGTCATGAATATTTATGGAAGCAGAAACTGTGCCCATGAGCAAATGAGCTTCATGCCGCTTCAGGAATTGCGTAGAAAAATAAATGGCCAACCTAGCATGATGAGGGTGGAGGTTTTGGCCCTCTGATGTCAAAAGGTGAAGCAGAGGACATGAAAACCTTTACTGCACATCCTCCATGAGTTGGTCAAAAGCAGTCCAGAGGTGGTGGTCGTTTTTTAGGAAGGAGTGCATTGTAAAACTAGTGAGCTGTCATGTCAAAACTGCAAAGCTGGAGGGGGAGTCCAGTGGTGGCCTCAGATGACTGATTAAGAGAAATAACGGAATGAATCAGCTGTTTCTTGTTTTCCAGAGCTTGTTTCTGCTTACTCCTCAGGAAAGAATTCTGGTTGAAGGTTAATAAGGGAGGGGAGGACTGAGGCACGTCTGACTTCTTATCCCATCATGGCTGGGAGCTCAGTTTTCCCTTTGGTCCCTTTGGCTCAGAAGGGGTCCATTCAGTCAGTCAGTGGGCTTAGGATTTTATTTTTATTTCTCAATATGTTGAAGTAACTAATATTTCATGATCCCTTAATAAGATATTTCATCAAATTTAGGAACCCATTAACTATAACATGCACTATTATTTTAAGTACTGTAAAAAAAGAAAACTGTGCCACAAGATGGGGATCTAATAGGAAATCTCCACAAAAGTGGGACATAAAAGAACTAAATTCTCAATGTCAAGAAAAATGAGTAATGATACCACCATGCAGAAAGGCAGTAAGAAACATTCATGTTTCTATATTGGCACATGATAGAAGAAAGAAAAAAATAACTCCCTTAAAAATCTGGACCTTAAGTGCTCTTACTAACGTGAATTTTTTACTTTAATTCACACTGCTCGGGTGGTCCAAAAAACCTTAAGCAGACAATTTAATTAAAAGTGCTCTCAGGTATATAGTGCCCCCAAATAATTGGAGAAGCAAGTACCAATGTGACCAAACGGTGAAGATGCACTGATTAGAAAATGCTTCTTCCACAGATGTCAAATGATAAATAGTGATGATAAATAATGATGATAATAAGGATAGATAAAGTTTTGTATCATCTGGAGTTGTTCTTTTAGTGTTGGCAAACTACAGCCTGTGGGCTGGCTGCTGCTTCTTGTTATAAATAAAGTTTTATTGGAAGACAATCATGCCCATTCATTTCTACACAATCTATGGCAACTTTTGTGCTATAACAGCACAGTTAAATAGTTGCCACAGAGACCACCATATGACCTACAAAACTGGCAAGAATTATTATCTGACCTTTTACAAAAAAGTTTGCTGAACTCCTGATGAATTTTCATCTATTAAATTATTTCATTTTAACCACAATCTTATGTGGTAGATAATATTATATCCCCATTTTATAGACCAGGAAACTGGGAACAAAAGATTAAATGACATACCCAATGTCACATACCAGTAAATAGTATAAGAAAAATTTGATTATAGGTATGTCACTAACTTCCAGTGGTTAATTATGTAAGAGGGGAAGGTGTCCAAAGAAAATGGGCTGGGTGATAGTCGGAGGTCAATAGATAATTTGTTGTATGAATAAATGCATGAATTAATGGATATAGTCAAGATGTGGCAGAACCAGGATTTTAACCCAGGCCACTCTGAATCCAAATTCCAATATCTCTTGAAAACTAGATATAAAAGTGTAAGTAACTGGAGAGACTGCCATAGCCTCTACCCTTAACTAACTTGGCAGAGTAATCCACACCATTTTTCTTTCTTTCTTTTTTTTTTTTATTAGTATACTTTAAGTTCTAGGGCACATGTGCACAACATGCAGGTTTGTTACATATGTATACTTGTGCCATGTTGGTGTGCTGCACCCATTAACTCGTCAGTACCTATCAACTTGTCATTTACATCAGGTATAACTCCCAATGCCATCTCTCTCCCCTCCCCGCTCCCCATAATAGGCCCCGGTGTGTAATGTTCCCTTTCCCAAGTCCAAGTGATCTCACTGTTCAGTTCCCACCTATGAGTGAGAACATGCAATGTTTGGTTTTCTGTTCTTGTGATAGTTTGCTGAGAATGATGATTTCCAGCTGCATCCATGTCCCTACAAAGGACACAAACTCATCCTTTTTTATGGCTGCATAGTATTCCATGGTATATATGTACCACAATCACTTAATCCAGTCTGTCACTGATGGACATTTGGGTTGATTCCAAGTCTTTGCTATTGTGAATAGTGCCACAATGAACATACGCGTGCATGTGTCTTTATAGCAGCATGATTTATAATCCTTTGGGTATATACCCAGTAATGGGATGACTGGGTCATATGGTACTTCTAGTTCTAGATCCTTGAGGAATCGCCATACTGTTCTCCATAATGGTTGAACTAGTCTACAATCCCACCAACAGTGTCAAAGTGTTCCTATTTCTCCACATCCTCTCCAGCACCTGTTGTTTTCTGACTTTTAATGTTTGCCATTCTAACTGGTGTGAGATGGTATCTCATTGTGGTTTTGATTTGCATTTCTCTGATGGCCAGTGATGATGAGAATTTTTTCATGTGTCTGTTGGCTGTATGAATGTCTTCTTTTGAGAAGCATCTGTTCATATCCTTCGGCCACTTTTTGATGGGGTCGTTTGTTTTTTTCTTGTAAATTTGTTTGAGTTCTTGGTAGGTTCTAGATATTAGTCCTTTGTCAGATAAGTAGATTGCAAAAATTTTCTCCCATTCTGTAGGTTGCCTGTTCACTCTGATGGTAGTTTCTTTTGCAGTGCAGAAGCTCTTTAGTTTAATTAGATCCCATTTGTCAACATTGGCTTTTGTTTCCGTTGCTTTTGGTGTTTTAGACATGAAGTCCTTGCCCATGCCTATGTCTTGAATGGTATTACCTAGGTTTTCTCCCAGGGTTTTTATGGTATTAGATCTAACATTTAAGTCTCTAATCCATCTTGAATTAATTTTTTATAAGGAGTAAGAAAAGGATCCAGTTTCAGCTTTCTACTTATAGCTAGCCACATACCGTTTTTTCTAATAAAAACATGCTGACTCATGCATCCACTAGGGTACTCACAAATACTTTTGTTCCCAGCAGACGTGCTGTATGAACCTCATTTCAATCTGTATTTTTATTAACAGACCTACTGTGGTCCTGATTATATTGAAGAAGAGGTCATCCATTGTACCAGATACAGGACTTTCTGTGAGTTAACAGATCCAAAGGCAGGGAAATAATTTTCTTTAACAAATTATCCATTTGTTTCCCAATGTTTAGAAGAAAACATTGTTCACAATTAAAATATTTTTTTAATTATTTTTGTCCACAACTAAAACAAAATTACTTAAAAGCCCTATGTTCATTATAAAGTGAAACATAATTTGAGTGAAGTATTTATATCTGTGCTTATAATTTTTCTTTTTTTGAAACGGAATCTCGCTCTGTCACCCAGGCTGGAGTGCAGTGGTGCGCTCTCCGCTCACTGCAAGCTCCGCCCGCCCCTGCGGGTTCACACCAGTATCCTGCCTTTGCCTTCCGAGTAGCTGGGACTACGAGCGCCCGCCACCTCACCCCGCTAATTTTTTTTTGTATTTTTAGTGCACACGGAGTTTTGCCGTGTTAACCAGGATGCTCTGGATCTCCTGACCTCGTGATCCAACTGCCTCGGCCTCCAAAGTGCTGGGATTACAGCGTGAGCCACTGCACCCAGCCTGCACTTATAAATATTTATATAAAATAGTCCACTTAAAATTGTTGTAAAAAGATTATTAAAATAGGAAAATAATTCAAAAATTAATAGAACAAAGGATTTCTTTTAAATTATGAAAAACTCGTTTTTAATTTAAGCAAGAAAATATTAACCTACTGGTGATATTAGCAACAAAATGGCAGGTTCTTTTCTCAAAAGGAGCTCACTGTGCAGTAGGGGAGCCTGTGCTGAACCCAAGCAGATCTGGCTTTGGAGTCTCTGCTTTTAACCACTGATTCTACTGCCTTTTCCTGAGAAATGCCATGTTGCACAAAGATCTCTGTAAATTTCTTAAAAAGCTTTCTATTGGAGCAGAGTGGAGGAGATATTTGAAATGAGTTTTGAATGGATCATGGGAGCTTAGCAAGAGAACGAGGAAGAAAGAAAGAAGGTGAGATGAAATTTAAAAAATAAGAAATATTCAGAGGCCAGAGGCATGAAACAACATATTAGGGTCAGAGAGTTTAAAGTGGTTTGGTAACGGTAGAGGGTAGATTGAATGTTGTGTCATGGTGAAGGATGAAACAAAGAAAGTAATAATAACATGCCTTATTTTGACTTTCAGTCAAAGAACAGCAAGGAGTCACGAATAATTTAAACAACAGAATGAGAAACTCACATTTTCATTATTGAAAATTGTCATTCTGGCAGTAGCATGTGAAATGACTTGGAATGGGGAAGGCTGGTATCTCTCTGAACCTTCCTTAACAGTGGTCTTTGTTGACCTCTCCTTTCCTGTCTATTCTTTTTTTTTTTCCTTTGAAATGGAGTTTTGCTCTGTCACCCAGGCTGGAGTGCAGTGGCCGGATCTCAGCTCACTGCAAGCTCCGCCTCCTGGGTTCCCGTCATTCTCCTCCCTCAGCCTTCCAAGTAGCTGGGACTACTGGCGCCCGCCACCTCGCCCGGCTAGTATTTTGTATTTTTCAGTAGAGACGGGGTGTCACCGTGTTAGCCAGGATGGTCTCGATCTCCTGACCTCGTGATCCGCCTGTCTCAGCCTCCCAAAGTGCTGGGATTACAGGCGTGAGCCACCGCACCTGGCCTCCTGTCTATTCTTTACATACCACCATGACCCAAGAGCCAGGCCCTGGCCTCTTCTTTTCACTTTCTACACTTCCTTGGCCAATCTCATCCATCCCCGTGATTCACACGGCTATGCAAGTGAGCTGGATCCCTCTCTTGAGAAACAGTCTGATGGTGCACATTCACGGCAGCTTGGAGCAGAGGAATCTCAAAGTCCATATATCCAAAGGAACAGAAGAAGCTCAACTCTGCGGATTCAGATCTGACTGACAATCTTCCAACCCATGCCATGAACTGAAATTAGCAATTGACCTTATCATCCCATCCAAGAGGCAAGCCAGGAAATCAGAGGTCTTCCTAAATTTCTCTCTTTCTCTCACCATCTATTACATTTTATCCCATCAATTTTCAATTAATACTTGTATTCTGTTAACTCAACCTATAATAGACACATCCCTGCCTTTCAGTGTGGAACCTGAAGAGCTTTTAAACTATATGGATGTCAGAACTCCAATGCCCAGAGAGTCTGAGTTAAATCGTCTGGCATGAGGCTCAGGACTGGTATCTCTTAAATTTTTTTTAGGTGCTTTGGATGTGCAGCTATGAGTGAGAACCATTGCTCTCAGCCAAATAAGCTATTAGTGATTTGTCCATTGCTTCCACCTCCATGTTCTCTCTCACTCTCAGCCCATGGCATGTCCTTCAGCCATGTTAAAGGCATGGTCAGTTCTTGAATATGCCGATTTATTCCAAGCCTCCCTGCTTTGACTTCTGCTATTCTCTATGCCTGGATTTCCTACCTTTATCCTTCTCTATATACTTGAGCCTTCTCTCTTCAAGTAGAACAGATTATTCCTTCATTTTGCCTCAGCCCATGAGGTCCTTCCTCATATTTTAGAGTATCTATCACTTCATTGCCTTTGTTCTTTACCTATCTATCTTCCCCCACTGGAAATCACTCTCTGAATTGAGGGATTATCCAGTTTCATTCCTAGAAATATTTCAGAACCTTACATTTAGAACAGACTCTCTCAAACGATACACTTGATGTTTTGGGCTAGAGAATGCTCTGTTGTAGGGATTCGTCCTATAGGATGTTTAGCAACATCCCTTGTCTCTACCCACTAGACAGTAAGTAGCAACCCCTTCTCACTTGTGATAATCAAAAAGTGGCACATGTCTATAGTCCCAGCTACTCAGGAAGCTGAGTTAGAAGGAATTCTTGAATTTGGCCAGCCTGCGCAATGCAGCTGTAAAAAAAAAAAAAAATAAACAAATAAGTAAATAATAAATAACAACAACAACAAAAATAAACAAATAAGTAAATAAATAAATAACAACAACAACAACAAAAAACACCTACAAACATTGTGCCTACTCTGGGGTGGGAGTAAGGACAAAATCAACCCTGGCTGAGGACAACTGAGATGCTAAAACTGGCTGGTGGAGGACATGTAGAAAGTGTGACTGCGTGTGATGCTGAATTATGCTTATTCTTTAAATCAAGCCTCCCTGTGTAGTCCCCTCCTCTGTTGACTCAGGGCTTAGCCATGTGACTTCCTTTGGTCAATAGGTCATCAACAAGGACAATGCCTGCAGAGGCTTGAAGAAAGCTTGTTGCACAGGGGAGTGCCCCTTTGGAGTTCGGCTACCATGTATAAAGCCCAGGCTAGCTTCCTTGAGGATGAGACACCACAAGAAAAGAGAGACACCCATACCATGAGGAGAAAGAAGTCCAAGTCTTCCAACATTCCAGCAAAGCCTGCTCCCAGTGTACCTGCTGTATAAATATGCCCAGGTGAGACCAGTAGTAGAACGTCCCAGTCAAACCACGGGATCATGAGAAATAATAAATCATTATCTGTGATTTTATATTTAGAACACCCCATCATCTCAGGCCAAAAACTTATTGAACTGATAATAAATTTCAACAAAGTCTCATTATACAAAATAAATGTGCAAAGATAACAATCATTCCTTTACACCAACAATAGGAAAGCAGACAGTCAAATCATGAATGAATTGCCTTTCACAATGGCTACAAAGAGAATACAATTTTTAGGAATACAGCTTACTAGGGATGTGAAGGACCTCTTGAAGGGGAACTACAAACCATTGCTTGAGGAAATAAGAGAGGACAAAAACAAATGGAAAAGCATTCCATCCTCATAGATAGGAAGAATCAATATCGTGAAAATGGCCACACAGCCCAAAGTAATTTACAGATTCAATGTTCTTCCTATCAAACTACCATTAACATTCTTCACATAATTAGAAAAAATCTACTTTAAATTTCATATGAAATCAAAGAAGAGCCCATATAGCCAAGACAATCCTAAACAAAAAGAACAAAGCTGGAGGCATCACACTACCTGACTTCAAACTATACTACAAGGCTACAGTAACAAAAACAACATGGTACTGGTACCAAAACAGACATATAGACCAATGGAGCAGAACGGAGACCTCAGAAATAACACCACACATCTACAACCATCTACAACCTATCAAAAACAAGCAATGGGGAAAGGATCTCCTATTCATTAAATGGTGCTGTGAAAAGTGGCTAGCCATAGGCAGAAAACTGAAACTGGGCCCCTTACTTACACTTCAGACAAAAATTAACTCAAGATGGGTTAAAGAATTAAATGTAAAATCCAAAACCATAAAAACCCTAGAAGAAAACCTAGGCAATACCATTCAGGACATAGGCATGGGCAAAGACTTCATGACAAAAATGCCAGACGCATTTGCAACAAGAGCCAAAATTGACAAATGAGATCCAATTAAACTAAAGAACTTCTGCACAGCAAAAGAAACTATCATCAGAGTAAACAGGCAATGTACAGAATGGGAGGAAATTTTTGCATTCTACCCATTTGACAAAGGTCTAATGTCCATAATTTACAAGAAGCTTAAACATATTTACAAAAAACAAACAAACAGCCCCATCAAGAAGTGGACAAAGGATATGAACAGACACTTCTCAGAAAAAGACATTTACATGGCCAACAAACATTTGATAAAAAGCTCAACATCACTGATCATCAGAGAAATGCAAATCAAAACCACAATGAGATACCATCTCATACCAGTCAGAATGGCAATTATTAAAAAGTCAGGAAACAATAGATGCTGGCAAGGCTGTGGAGAAATAGGAACACTTATACACTGCTGGTGGGAATGTAAATTAGTTCAACTATTGTGGAAGACAGTATGGTGACTCAAGGATATAGAACCAGAAATACCATTTGACCCAGCAATCCCATTATTGGGTATATATCCAAAGGAATATAAATCATTCTAGTATAAAGACACATGCACACATATGTTTACTGCAGCACTGTTTACAATAGCAAAGACATGGAATGAACCAAAATGTCAATCAATGATAGACTGAGTAAAGAAAATGTGATATATATATATATATACACACATACACCTTGGAATACTATGCAGCCGTACAAAAGAATGAGGTCATGTCCTTTACAGGGACATGGATGAAGCTGGAAGCCATCATCTTCAGCAAACTACCACAGGAACAGGAAACCAAACACCCATGGTCTTGCTCATAACTGGGAGTTGAACATTGAGAACACATGGACGCAGAGAGGGGAAAAACACACACCAGGGTCTCTTGCGGATAGGGGGTGAAAGGAGGGAACTTAGAGGACAGGTCATTAGGTGCAGCAAACCACCATGGCACATGTATACCTATGTAATAAACCTTCACGTTCTGCACATGTATCCCCTTTTTTTTTATTTTTTGGAAGAAATAAGGAAATGAAAATCATTGCCCAAAGCCACTAAGTTGTGGGTGGTATATTATGCAGTAATACAGAACTTAGAGGTCATTTTAAAAGTGCAGTGAAAGGAACTGAGAATGTGAACTAGGGCAGTGGTGGTGGGAATACAAAGTGGTGTGGAATTTAGTTCAATGTTTTCTGTACTCTTTGCTGAGCAATCTACTAAGTACCCTGCAGGATTCATATTTATCAATAATTGATGATTTATACTTGTACACTTCTTTAAAGATTTGAAAACCCTTATAACCTCAGTAATTATTTTCTTAAGTGCTTGCCATGCATCAGGCATTTTACAAGCATTAGTTCATTTAATCCTCGTAACAACACTATGAAGTGAGTCATACTATCAGTCCATTTTATAAATGAGGGAACCAAGGCTCATAAAGTTAAATACTTGACCCCATCAAATAGCTAGTAAGTGGTGAAATCAGGATTCAGACAGGGCTCTGTCTGACTCCTGAAGAATTGCTTTTAAATATTCTTCTACATTTTTCAAAAAAGTATTTGGTGTAAGATCTTCTTTATTTGATCTTTGTGGGAGTAGAGAAAAGCTATTTGCCATTCTTTTCATTCTCAACAATCCCTTTCCCAGGCTGAAGTTTCTGTTTAACAGGGAGAATTTTTATTATGAATAACTGCAAGGTCAATTTGTGGTACATTTGCACTTCCTGAATGATACAAGTTTCAGGGAGATGGATGTGATGGACATGGATTTCCAGTCTCTGTTAGCAGCCACTAAAGATTATTTGCTGTCAACTGATTAGCTCCTCATCTCCCTTCTCTTCTTCAAAATCTAAGGAAAGTTCTGTCTTTTCCAGCACTTCTAGGACTTTTTGTGACATAAAATGGGGAGCCTGGGTCAGAGAGTAAGTCAACTTGAGTGGACAGAGCCAGAGGTGTACTTCTGCTGAAGGTAGGGATTTGAGGGGATAGCAGGAAGAAGAGGTCCCTAAGAGGGAATAAGTTCACATATGACCTTGCTATATATCAAGGTTATAGATTCCTTTACTTGCTCTATTTACAACTTTGCCAAATGTTGCTTACACTACCTGAAGCCACATAACCCAGAATTATAAACTTTCTTGAGAAAGCATTGCTAAACTTCCCCAGACTTGGCAAAGTACACGCTTAGCTGTTCTTATCATGCCCACAGCTGTGGGGAGCTTTCTTTGAAGAGTCTCTCTTCCCCACAACCAAATGCAGTATCAGAAAATTCCACCTGAGAAACTATTGTTTTTTAGACATCATTTGAAATATGGCTTTTGAGATTTCAAATTAAATTAACAGCAGCCTGCAGTCTTGACTCCTTCTAGAGAAAACTGTGCATAAAAAGCCAAGCCATCTTTTGATCTAAAAGTTCTGTATGTATTTAAATTTCCTAGTATCTCATGTCTACATTAGAAATGCCCATCTGGGTTTGCTGAATGAGGAATAATTTTGTGTCCATTTGTTTTTCTCTGATTTTTAGTTACCTCACAAGCTCAAGATAAAAGAA
The DNA here is from genome assembly GCF_000951035.1 of Colobus angolensis palliatus. NCBI lineage: Eukaryota > Metazoa > Chordata > Mammalia > Primates > Cercopithecidae > Colobus > Colobus angolensis. The sequence goes on from NW_012114711.1 coordinate 3,740,702, forward strand.
TATTTTACCTCGGTGAGAGGGGACTAAAGTTTTTTGACAATGCCACTTGTGATACAGCCAAGTGCTTTTTAACTGACCGTACACATCTAAGTGGATATTTAACTGAAAAGAAAATAAATTTGGTTCGATATTTGAGTCTAGACTAATGTCGACTGTGACAGAACTTTTCTTTCTTTACTCTGTAATCCAGCAGAGGGCACTGATCAAACATCAGTGTCTTTAAACCTAGCTGCCTTGCTCACTGAATAGTTTATCAGTGCTATTAGATAATTTTTCTCTTCAAGCCATTATCTAACTGGAAGCAAACTTTGGAAAATGATGTGTACATTGGCCTTGGTAAACGGTTTATGGATTTAAAATAATAATTTTCAACACAACTGCACTCTGTATTCTCTATATTTGTGCTGTTCAATACAGCAACCACTTGCCATAAGGGGTTATTGAGCACTTGAAATGTGGCTAGTTTGAATTGAGATGTGTTGTTAAGCATACAATACACACTGGCTTTTAAAGACTTAATGCCAAAAAAGGAATGCAAAATATCTCACTAGTTTTTTTTTTTTTTTTTTTTTTTATTGGGGGAAAGGATGAAATCATGTTTTGGATATGTTGGGTTAAATATACTATTTAAATAAATTTTAGCTGTTTCTTTTCACTTTTTTAACTTTTTTCTACTAGAAAATTTGAAATGACAGATCTTGCTAGCGTTGTATTTCCATTGTAAAGCACTAATCTCGCTCTTATAAAACTTCTTTTCTTCTCTAAGAGTAAGTGTTTTCCAATTACACTGCCTATGTTGCGGTCCAAGCCCCTATTTTTGCCTGCCCTCAATGTTTCTCATCTTCCCAGATGAATCCAGAAACTACAGGTCCGCAGTGGTACCTTGGCACTCTCACAGCACTTTAAAAAGTCAAAGGTCAAGCCAGGCACGGTGGCTAACATCTGTAATCCCAGCACTTTGGGAGGCCGAGGTGGGTGGCATCCCTGAGCTCAGGAGTTTGCAACCAGCCTGGGCAACACGGCGAAACCCCGTCTCTATTAAAATACAAAAAATTAGCCGGACGTGGTGCCGGGCGTCTGTAGTCCCAGCTACTAGGGAGGCTGAGGCAGGGGAATTGCTTGAACCTGGGAGGTGGAGGTTGCAGTGAGCAGAGGCCACTGCACTCCAGGCTGGGCGACAGAGGGAGACTCCTAGTGGGATGGGGGTGGGGGGGGGACGCGGGGGGAATCCAAAGGCGACCTCTGAGATCTTGTCCTTACCCTGGGAGAATATGGAACTCAGAGAAATCGTCTGACCCCAGTAATATATGACAACAAGCAGGAAAGGTTTCTTGAGGAAAAAAAAAAAAAAGAAGTTATTGTTTTAAACGCTGAGGCTTTGGAACCATAGTTGCTTGATGAACAAACATTCACTGAACCCCCTACCTTATGCCAGAGGTTTTTCCATAATTATCTCCTTTAATTATCACAAGACAATTTGGCAAGTGTAAGAGTTATTGCCATGCTACAGAAGAAACATCGAGACTTAGAGAGGTGGGACAACTTTGCTGAGACCACACAGCTGGTAAGTGGCAGAAGAGACCTTAGGAGCCAGCTTTGTTCAGCTTGTTTGATGCTCTCTCTGTCTGTGGCTGTCAGGTTAAGAACACCCCGGGTCTGAGATGGTGATCGGCAGGCAGTCAGTGAATAGGCTCTGCTCACTATCAGGTGGTCATTAACCACACTGAGGAGCCAAAGCAGGGAGCTGGCAGCTTGGGAGCAGGGACATCACTTCTGACAGCAATGGGACGCTGAATAAATCAGTTATTGAACTAAAGAATAGAGAAAGAGAGAGAGAGAGAGCATGTAACATAAAAATCTCCTCTTTTGTGATCTTAATAAGATAAATGTTTCATTGTTCTCACCTCTGATTGGGGCCTATTTTCAGCAACAAAAGAACTGCTTTGGAACTATGAATATTCTGCTGATTAGACAAACTAGGTTCATTAGAAAGATCAAACAGAAAAGTTACAGAGAAAACAGAATTTACCAGCATAGTTCAGACTCAGGGGCTTACCACGGTGTCATTTTCTCCATAAGTGGATTCTTGAAACAGCAAAGAATTCTTTTCTGTCATCACCCCTCATGTTTTCTAAACTAGAAACTGGAAATGTGTTGCTGTAATTGTGTTCATGGCATCTTTGTAATTTTCCAGGCCTTAAATGAGCCAGTCCGAAAGCAATACTGGTTTAGGCAAAATGAAACTTAGCCTTCCAAGAATACATATTTGGTAAAGGCTGAGCTGATGTTAATAGCTAATATTTATTGAGTGCTATTTGTCTGATGGTTACATGCAGTATTTCATTAAATCCTAATTCATTTTAAGAGAGCAACACTGTGATTATCCCTATTTTACCAAAAAGGAAGCTGAGGCTCAGAAAGTTTATGTAATTTGTTCTAAATCATAGAACTCACCGGAGTGAGGACTGTCACCACTGACTCTTACTCAAGAGCTTTGACGCATAACCATTACACCATGTTGTCTTCCTTAGAGAACATCTTGTTATCATGAAAAAAGTTATTTTCTTTCTCTGGCCCATTAAAACCATACAAAAATCTATATCAACAGCATTTGCAATGCACTGGATACTTTTACCCTTTTCATTCTTTCACTAGCAAAAAATTGGTACCAAATGTAAGCCCATGTGTTTATGCAGGCAGTTGGTTCCTGCTCACCTCATTTTACTGTTTGCTTTCACTTGAAGAAAGGAATAACTGAGAACAACCTTTACTGCTAAATTGGATTTTTGTCATCAGGTACGGTTTGGTTCAATTGTATCTTAGGAGAAATAATACACATTTTGGGTTTAGTTTCATAGAATCTATTTTCTGTAACCTTAGAAGTCTTAAATTTTATCTAGGAAAGCATTGTATTCAACACTTTCAACTTGCATGTAACCTGCTAGGGGGAAAAAAAAGGCTAATTTAAGAAGATCTTTCTAATCTTGTCTTCCAACCTTCACAGTGAACATACCCATCTGAAATTTACATTTTTTGTCATCTTGAACTTTGCATAAAACTTCTAAAAATGTTCTTATCTATGAACTGCAGGAACCTGAAGAATAATTTTGTCTCCAAAATAATTACTGGAGCACTTCCATGTTCTTTGTGTTGTTGAGAAATTTTGCCTTTTTTTTTTTTTCTTAGTATGCAGCTTTTAAAAAAAAATCTTTGTTTAAGGCCCTGAATATCATGCATATGGTATTCGATGAACAAGAGTTTGGGGAAAACCATTTATTATTAGTATTATGTTATTGTTAACAACATGCAGTTTATATTTTATTATAATTTTTTAATTTAACTTTTATTTTAAGTTCAGGAGCATGTGTACAGGTTTGTTTTACAGGTTAACATATGTCATGGGGTTTTGTTGTACCAATTATTTTGCCAACCAGATATTAAGCCTAATACCCATTAGTTATTTTTCCTGATCGTCTCCCTCCTCCCACTTTCCAGCCTCTGATAGGCCCCAGTGTGTGTTGTTCCCCTTTGTGTGTCCATGTGTTCTCATTATTTAGCTCCCACTAATAAGTGAGAACATGTGGTATTTGGTTTCTTGTTCCTGTGTCAGTTTGCTAAGGATAAGGGCCTCTAGCATGCAGCTTATATTTTAAAGAAAACTGATGAGTTGGCCCCAGTTGTGGAATGAAGAGTTTTCAGCTTGTGTTGGGAACCAAAAAGGCTGTTAAGTGTAGTTCAAACGTTAAAACAAGGCAGGGTAATAGAACATTTTACTGATGGCTTACTAGCTTCTAGTAAAAATGAAACTCATCCCCTAACTGTGGAAATTCAACATAACTGTGGAGTCTCATAAAATTATACTGTGAGCTATTACGACAAACCCAAAAGGAAAAAAAATGCAATTTAAGAAACATATTCTGAATGTACTTTTTAAGAAAAACCTAAATTCTTTAAAAATAGTGTGACAATCTGCAGAAGGAATTATGGTAGATTCTCCTAGTAATAGAAAATAGTATTTCTATTATTAGATAACAAACAGTTTTGTGGATTTGTATTATCCATCTCAAGAATTTTTATAAAAGCCTGGTTTTCTTTTGCTTTTTAAAAATGTCCTATCTTGACTGACCCTCTTAAGGTCAGACTTGAAGACAAGCGTCTTACCTGATACTCCTTAAGTGTCTAAAACAGTGTTTATAAACTTTCATCTACAGTTGAATCACCTCAGTGTACTGTTAAAATGCAAATTCTGATTCGAGTGAGATGGGGCCTGAGATTCAGCATTTCCAGCACGCTTGCCTGGGATGCCCTCACTGCTGGCGGGCAGACTTCACTTTGCGTGGCAATGCAAGGGAGCCCTGACAATTCCAGCCTTGCCTTCCCTCTCTGTTCCCACTCAATCCATCCACAAACCTATTGGCTCTGCCCTCAAAATCTATCCAGAATATAATCACTTCTCACCCAACTGCATAGATAAGCCCTTAGGCCAAGCCACCATCATTCCCTTCCTAATCTCTGCCCTGGCTTCCTAAATGACATCTGTCATTGACTCTTGCCCTTGAAGAATATTTTTCACACAAACAGCAGAGAGATCTTTCTCCAAACATAAATTAAATCAAATCTATTCCTTATTATTTCCTAATTGTTTCCCAGCCCATTAATACCCAAATCTAAACTGTTTGCCATCAATAAGACCCTCCCTTATCTCACCCTGTTTCCTGTTCCACCTTGTCTGCTACTTTTCTCTGTTTTTCACTCCATTTCAGCCAGACCGACTGACATGTTATTCCTTTAAAACGCCATGTGCATTCTTACCTCAGGGCCTTCATATTTGCTATTCCTTCTTTCTGGAAAGTACATTATCTAAATCTTTAAATTTACCTCCTTACCTTATTCAGGTCTCTATTCTAATATCTGCTCTTGAAATAAACCTCCCCATACCTCCCCATACCCTGTTTACAATACTGCTGCAGTTATGATGGATGTGTAGCTGAAAAATGTAGTGGTTCAAAACAAAAATATTTATTTTACTTTTCAATTTGTAGTCTGGGCAGGGCTTGGTGGGAACAGCCCTTTTCTGCTCCACTCAACTTTGGCTGAGGAAGGTGGCTAAACGGCTGGGGACTGGAATCATCTGAAGGCTCACTCACCCACAAGCCTGACACCTGGACTGAGAAGACTCAACATCTGGGGCTCCTCAGGCATCTGTTTGTGTCTCTATTTGGCATCACACATGGTCTCTTTATCATAGTTGCTTCAGGTTAGCCAGACTCTGGGATCACAGGTGGAGAGGCAGAGAGGGAGGGAGAAAGAGACACAGAAAGAAAAAGAGAGAGAGCACTAGGTGGAAGCCAAATGGCCATTTGTGACTCAGCTTTGGAAGTTACTCATACACAGTTATCACCTCTGCTTTCTTCTTGCCTGCCAAATTCTATTAGTTGGAGGCAAGTCACTAAGGATGGCCCACATTCAAGAAAAAAGGAATTAAATTCCGCCTTTTGGAGGACAAATGCCAAAGAATTTGAAAACATTTTGCAAAACCCACCACATGATCCAGCTGCTCAACCAAGATTCTGCCTTATTTTTCTTCCTAGTGCTGATCACATAGATCTCTTGTCTGTTCCTCTTACTAGAAATGTAAGCCCCATGAGAGGAGGGACTTGGTCTTCTTTACTGCTGCTTCACCAGTAACTCAAAACAGCTGGGCGAAGAGTAGACATTCACAAGTACTGGTTGGGTCAACTTATTTATTTAATAAATTTGTTTTCTCTGCAGAACTCAGTTCAATTCCTGCTTAATACCATTACTAATGAATTAATACATGAAATCTTCTTAGAATAGTGCAGGGCCCCATGGTCTATGCTCAGTTAATTCTAGGAATTGTCCCTAATAAAAGCTAACATTGACAGTGTGCTTAGTACCCACTGAACTCTTCATATGGGTCACTTTATTTAATCTCCCAGGAAATCCATGAGATGATACTATGATTAAACCCTGACTTCACATAGCTACTTAGTGACTGGAATTCAAAACCAATCCTGTCTAATTCCAAAGTACAAGCTCTCAATCTTCCTCTATGGTGCATTTTGATCATTTATATGGGCAAGGTGGAAAGTAAGTGATTTTGGATTAAGACACAGAATCTTATCCTGGCTCTTCTATTTCACCTCTTTTAGCCTCAGTTTTCCCATTTGTAGAATGGGGATGATAATGATATCTACCTGAGAGGGATACTGTACAGTTCAAATGAGCTACATGTGTGAGTGACTTGCCAATAATATAGTGCTAAATGAATATGTTAAAATAATTAGTTAAGGGGCCAATAGGCTGAGGCAGCTCCAGCACTCTGGGTTCTATGTAAGCAAATTGAAACCTGATTCACTAGAAATAATAAAACAAAACTTAAGCTTAACCAGTCGGAAACTGCCAAATAAGCTTTCTATAGGAACTTTCCACTTGAATGATTCAAATAAGGCCACTGTTCCACTTCAACCAGTCAAATATTTTCTTTGCCTTGCTTTCACATTCACCCTGTAAAAGCTTGTAACTCATACTCCTGTTGGTGGAACCCCCAACCACCTGTGGTCTGGAATTGCCTGATTTATAAATTTCTGTTAGCTCAAAGAAACTGTTTATATTTTAATGTGCTTCAGTTTATCTTTTAACAGTAAAATATAATCCTTATAATTTTACTATGTATTCTAATCATTGCCATAGAAATCTGTATGCATAATTTATTCTAATTTTAAGTTTTTGTTTCCTAGTATGAGATTGACTGTACTGGTCTATTTCACAGTGTCTTAGACAGAACAAGATTTTGGTAATCATTTCAGGAATTAATGAGTAGTCCCAGCACTCATAGTGTGAAAAGTGCCCCTAAATTTAAGAAAAAATGCATATTCTTTATATTTATTTGAAACAAGTTACCTCAAATTCTTTCAGAAGTGAATAGGGTAACTGTTTAAAAATAGAAAAAAAATTATCTTACTATGCATGGAATCATGAAAGTGTGAAGATGGGAAAGAACAGAGGCATAGTTCAAAATCCTGATGAACCACTTAATAGAAAGGACAACCTCCTAAGTGTTTTTATTTTAAACTTTCACTTCCTCACATGTAAAATGAATGTGGTACTAACCTCATATGTTGGATTAAATGGTATAATGTAAATAGAAGTACTTTGCAATATATAAGTTATTGCGTAAATATAAGGCATCATCATCTATTCCTTTTAAGTCTAGGCTAATTTCTACGGATCTTAGAAAATGAATATTACCCTGGTGATTCTTAGAAGAAGTAACTAAACATCACTTTAGAAATTTTTGAAAACATGCATTTTAAAATTATAAAAATGAACTCGTGAAGTTTATTAATGGAGCAAATACTTTTGCTTTTCATTGTAAAGAAAATGGTTCTGATAGGAATATATTGCGCACAAGTGCTGTAATGGAGGCCTTGCAAATCCTTGATAATTTATTCTTTCTTAAGTGTGCCAGGTGAAAATAGGGCATGCCCTGAGATGAATCCTGTAAATATTCTCCCAAGTATCATCCTCCAGCTGATTCTCACTCACAGATATTTGATTTTGTTTGGGATAATGTCTTAGTTTGGGCTGTTATAACAAATTACCATAGACTGGGTGGCTTAAACAGTAAACATCTATTTCTCAGTCAGGAGGCTGGAAAGTCTAACATCAAGGGACTGGCAGATCCAGTGTCTGGAGAGGGATGCTTCCTGGTTTGTAAATGGCTGTCTTCTCATTGTATCCTCACATGACAGAGAGTAGAGAGAGCAAGAGACTCTGGTGTCTTCTTTTAGGAGGGTTCTGTTCTCATGGCCTAATCACTTCTCAAAGGCCCTACCTCCTAATACAATCATATTGTGGGGTATGATTTCAAACTATGAATTTGGAGTATGAGAATACAAATATTCCGACCACAGCATGATCAGCTCCAAGGGCCAATACATGATGCATTTTCATTAATTGTGCGTATCATATTTTTCTTTGCAAAACACTTGTTTTCCTAGTCATGCATAGCTGGAATTAACCTTGTAATAAAATTTTGTTGATGAAGTATAAGTGGAGGTTTGCCAAGGGACTTCTGGGGAGGGGACGCTTTCTGATAAGAACCACACTTAAGAAATCTCAGTAGCTACACTCCTTTCCATTCCTTCCTTGTTGAGACGTAAATAACTCTCTAACATTTGTAACCATGAGGAATAGACTAAGAAAATAGAAATATCTCTTTATGTAATGGAATCCTGATGTAATTGAGCCTCTCAATAACCCTTGTACTGTCTACCTACCTACTTACTATCTTAAGTAAATAATAAAAGTTCTATGATTAAGGCCACTTTAGTCATTTGGTTGCTGTTGTGGTTACTTGGAGATGACTGCATACTAACTGATATATGCTATAGTATCTCTCTAGGAAAGAGTAACATAAAGCAAGGGATTTCTGTACTATGTTAAAATAGTCAGTTTGATTCTAGCAAAAGTTCAAATAAAAAAAAACAAATAATCCCTACAACAAAAAATATTGCTCCATAAAAATCTTTTATATGAAGACTCTGTGAGTCCCTAAATAACTTTAGAAATTAGAAATTCTAATTTCTCTGAGATTTTCTTCACTCTTGGCCAGACAAGCAGCATCCCAGAGAACTTCTTTTTCTAATTAAAATATGAATAAAATTTCACTGGTTAAGTATGGCATGACCCATTAAAAATAAGAACAATGAAAATAACAATTTTCAGGTTACTGTTCATCGAACATATGGACTTATCAGTTTTGTACTCTGGTCAATGCTATTTAGAAATTCCTTCTTTTCGAAAGGTTTTTCTCCTTCAAGTTCTGTGAAGGGAATGAAAGTTCAAGGCATCTGGATTTAAGAGAGTTAAAAATCGGATGGCAAAGTGACCCCAAAAAAGTTAAAAACAAGAAGAGATGGGGTTTCACTGTGTTAGCCAGGATGGTCTCTATCTCCTGACCTTGTGATCCGCCCGCCTCGGCCTCCCAAAGTTCTGGGATTACAGGCGTGAGCCACCGCGCCCAGCCACAAGATGAAGATTTTGATAAGCCAATTTAGGGAGTTAGGCATCATCTTTCATAGGAGCAATAATGAGAAACTGCATTATCTTATACAGGGAGAGATTTAATGCGATGAGCACGTTAAAGGAACCATGCTGGCCTCAGGATAATGAGTCATTTAGATGGGGTGAGATAGGGAAAGTGACCACTCAGTTGATTGTTGTCATAATTTAGGCAAAAATAGTGATAACCTAAATGTGGTACCAGAAAGTGAACTGGCAACAAGTGTAACAATTATAGGCATTAAAAAAAGGATATACAATCATCCCTTGGTATCCATGGGGATTGGTTCCAGTAACCCTGCAGATAACAAAATCAAAGGATACTCAAGTCTCTGACATAAAATGGTGTAGTTTTTGCCCATAATCTATCTATATCTAGATCTTCATGTGTTTAAAATCATCTCTAGACTACTTATTATGCCTAATGCAATGTAAATGCTATGTAAATAGTTTATATACTCTATTTTTTAAATTTGCATTTTTATTGTTACATTGCTATTTTTTATTTTTATTTGTCATATATTGACCTACAATTGGTTGCATCTGCAAATGTGGAGCCAATGGATACAGAATCTGCTGAAAATGGAGGGTTGACTGTATAAGCAAACAGACAGAAGTTTGTGCCATATTAGATATGGACATAGAGGGAGTGAGAATAGCTACAATAACAGAAATACCTGGATTTCTAGCTTCAGAAAACTAGACAGAAATCAGTGGCACTGTTCACTGGGATTGCTTAACTAGGCCAAATGCTGCAGAGAAATAAAACAGAGAAGAAAAGTTATAGAAGGCCTTGGTATTTATGTTAAGAACATGGTCTATGTGGGGGAAGAGCAGAGAGGATGCCAGATGTTTGTGGCTTGAAGAGGGAGTAGACAGTAAGTTGATAAGTAAGTGGAGGCAGATACATCTTGAAGATGTAGAAAAAGAGAGGGGCAAACTGAAGGAAAATGGAAAGTTGAGGCTGAAAGAAAACTTTGATTTGAATGGGAGAGAGCCAAGTAAGTTTCATGGATCCAGCCTTAACAGTTGGTTATCTTCATTCTCTTCTCTTACGCATCAAATACTAAAACAACGAAAAAAACACCTTCTGTTATTTTCCTTTCTTTTAGACTCACTCTGTGGCATTGCAGATAATACAAGGAAAGATGGTTTAACTTTAGGAGAATTGAATCCCAGGGGCAGCACCGTGACTCAGAAACCAAAAGGGACCATCTCTTATTTGAAATCAGCCATGCAATTCCACTTGTTTTACAATGACTCTAGCCACCTCTTCCTTAGTAGACACTTCCGGGTCTACTGCTTGTTACCTGGGTCCTTTCCCTTCTGACCACAGATCCTTCTGGAATCTCCAGTGTGAGACTTCCTTTTCCAGGGGCCTCCTCCTGTGTCTTCTTTACTTTGACACAAAACCAGTTCGGTTTTCCTTTCACTTTCTCTTGTTAAAGACAGATGCGTTTCTAAAAATAAAGAGTCAAATACTTCATGTATAGAAATGTATATCAGCTTTGGAAGCTGATAACATTTGTGGCAGTGATGGCTCTGTGTTCATTAAAAAAAAAAGTATTTCCTTTTCTTCCTGGTGATTAGCTGCCTGTCCAGCCTTTTGTGCAGTTAAGAGAGATCATATTATGCAATGCACACTGTGGACCGAAAAGCTGTGTGTCACCTCGCTTGGTCATGTGTTTTCACATATCCTTTTTTTTCTCCTTTCAGGTGGCTATAATGGGTTTAACCCCAATGCAGTATTTGGAAGCCACTTGTTGGAAGATTAAGGAGCCAGAAGGTAGAAAGAGCTCCTGTCTCTGATTCACCACCTGAGGGAGCACTATCTAACTATCAGACATTTTTATCAGCAGGAAATAAACTTCTATTGTGTTAAGCCTCTAAGAATCCAGGGTTTATCCATTAAAAAACAACCAAAATACTAACAAATAGATTATTCATTCATGATAGTAACATTTGCCATACATTGACTTAATACCAAACACTGTATAAGTAGTATATCATTTAATTATCTTATCAGCTGCTACATGAAGTAGATATCATTCTCCTTATTTTATAGATAATGAAGGAATCTATGTTTCACAGTGTTAAATAAACTGGTCCTGACAGCCCGTAATAACTTTTTAAAGGCTATTTAGAGTCTCAGAGTCTTTACCTAAAAGATTATTGTAGAACAAAGCACAGGAAGGTTTGCTTGAGACTCATAGAGAAAGTAAGTTCCTCATTCATTTTAAATCTGTATGTATAAAACACTTGGAGACAGTGTAATCAAAATATAATTATATATAGTGTTACAATTCATAATAGCATTTTAATTACCTGAAAAATTACATGTTCTAGCATGTATATGCAAGGTCAAATTCTAAAGTATCTTTTAAAACAATAAAAAAGGAAAAGATTCCTTTTTCTAAAAATAAGTCCAAGTCATAGGAATATGTCATCTAATAAAAACTTTCCAGATATAGCTTTTACTTGACATAACCTATTTAAAATGAACAACTCAAAACCAACCTGGTTTGACCTAAGTGTATATGCTCAAGTATTGCACGCACGATCTTGAATATTCACATTACGGTTCATTGAAAAGGCAATGGGCTTTGCAACAAGATTGACAACAAAAGGAAAAATGATGAGGAAAATTGCCTTACTTATCTGCTACAGTACTCTTGATTGCCAAGTGTAATTTTATGGTTCATTATAAGAGAGGGAAAAGTTTGACCATTAACTTGATTACTTGCATATCCTATTGATACAAAGAATAAGTTGCTTGAAACACACTTGGTTCTTAATGAAGCCACTGTAACTTTATGTTTTTAAAGCATCATCAGTTTTCATCAGTTTTACCCCTGCTGGAGTTTTATGCAGGTAAAATAGTTAAAGGTCATCAGACACTGTGGGACGTAAAACAACTATAGAAAAATGAAGATGTTAAAATGACACGGGTGTGACATGAGCTATTTTCTGAGTTACCACTTGACATAGTATGATATTTGACTGGGCAATTGAGGTAAATAGCGTTGCTGTTGCAGATGTCATGATAGATCAGATAGGGGTCAGATAACATAACAAGTTTAATCATCCTTTAACACAGGGGAATGTTGTTCTAAATTTCTATGGGGAATGCACCCATTTAAAATTGTATTCCTCCATTCTACTAAATATTCCTAAACTTTAGTTCCCTAAAGGGCACACCACTGTTCAAAACACTTTAATAGCTCCTCATTATCTGGAACCGTGTTGTTCAAAACTATAGCCACTAACCACATGTGGACTACTTAAATTACATTCAGTTGAGATTAAAATTCAGTTTCTCAGTCACAATAGGCAAATTTCAAGTGTTCAATGCCTTCAAGTGGCTAGTGGCTAGTGGCTACTGCATTAGACAATGCAACTCTACACAGATTCCAACAACTCAGAATGTTCTATTTGATAGCTTGTATCTAGAGCTGGACTCTCCAACATGATAGCCCCTGACCACATATGGAGATTGAGTGCTTGAAATGTGACCAAACTTGAGATGTACCATCCGTGTAAATTACATACCAGATTTGGAAAACATAGTTCAAAAAAAATACTGCAAAATAGCTCATTAATAATTTTGTATGCTAATGACATGTTGAACAATACTTTATATATACTTCTAAATAAAATACAGTACTAAAGTTAATTTCATCTGCTACTTTTTAACTTTTTAAGTCATGACAACTAGAAGATTTCAATTTATTTATTTATTTTGATATGGAGTCTCGCTCTGACGCCCAGGCTGGAGTGCAGTGGTGCGATCTCAGCTCACTGCAACCTCTGCCTCCCGGGCACAAGTCATTCTCCCACCTCAGCCTCCCAAGTAGCTGACATTACAAGTGCATGCCACAACACCTGGCTAATTTTTGTATTTTTGGTGGAGATGGGGTTTCACCATTACGTCCAGGCTGGTCTCAAACTCCTGACCTCAAGTGATCCACCCACCTTGGCCTTCCAAAGTGCTGGCATTGCAGGTGAAAGCTACCATGTTTGGCGTAGAAAATTTAAATTTAGGTATGTAGCTTGCATTATGGTTCAACTGGACAACACTGATCTACAATGAAAAAGTCTATATGATAAAGGCCTCAAGGACATACCCGTAGTGCAACAAAGTGGGGCTTCTTAACTTGCTGTCTACTGGAGGAACTATGGGGGTGCTCACCAAACAGAGAAAGAGACACAGTTATAGTAGGGATCTGCGGAAGAGCAGAATTTAAGAGGAATTTAGATGATGTAGTATTTTGGTAGAATCAAGCAAAGGAGGGAGGGCTGTTTATAGAGGGATTAACCTTAGGCCCAGACTGAGAAGCAGACGTTTATTGTAGCTTTGAAAACTATAAAGTCAAGATAAATATGGCATGTATTTAAAAACCCTTTATTTGAAATTCTTAACTAAGTTGAAAATTGAGCCTGTGTTTGTGGGCCAAAGTGACTCAGTCCAGTCAAAGGTGAAATGCTCTACTCTTACTAATAGATAATTCTTCACCATTATGTTCTTTCATTAATCATCAAAAGGAGTGTTCATAAGTTCATCATCGAATAAAATTAGTATTTCTTGGCGTAGCATTAAAGTCCATCCATGATCTGACTCTGTGGTTCCCAGTAATATTCCATGCTGTGATTCCTCATACACACTGTGATAATGCAAAACTGTTCTCAGAGCTTGCCCTGTTCTTGCTAACACTTTAATTTGCTCGTATTATTTCCCTTCTGCTAGAAGGCTCTTCCCACTCCTTCTGTTGAAAAACTTAAAGGCTCAGTTCAATAATCACAGCTTCTTCTAAAGACTTCCCAGATTTCATCCTTTATAGTAAAGCAAGTATAAAACAAATATCCCAGAACATTTGGCTTTGACCTTCCAGG
>NW_012114711.1:3755723-3759307 GCF_000951035.1 Colobus angolensis palliatus
AGGAAATGCTAGTAAAATACTACAAAGAGCAATGAGCTAGGGAACACAAGCCTGGTGTCCCACCTGATTTGTTAGCCACGTGATTTGCGAAATATTATTTTCTCATTTTTAAGACACCTTGTGCCTATTTCCTCTTCTCAGAAAAAAGCAATAAAACATTGTTCTTTACCTTCTTAATGATAAGAATCACAAAAGAAAGATTTCCAAGCCTGGTCCATGGGGACTATGATTCAGGGGGTGTAGAGAGAAATCTAGAAATCTGTTGTGCTGTGTTTTGTTTTTATTAAACGTCCTGGTGATTGTAAAGAAAGTTTGAAAAACTCTGATTTAGACCTGGCTTCACACTTCAAAGTGTGTGAGAATCACCAGGAGGCTTGTTAAAAAATGCAAATTGTGGGGTCTCACCTCTAATAATTCTGATTCAGCAGATCCGAGATGGGGCCCAGGAATCCAAAATTTTAGTGAGCATTTCCAGGGAATTTGGATGCACATTCACAGACCACAGTCTGAGAAGTACAGATCTCAACTGTGGCTTTTGGGAGGTTAGAGATTGCCTAGTTCATGGCCATGATTCCAGCAACCAGAGCAGAGTGGACGCTCAACAACTATTGCAGAATTCAGTGAAATTGCCCTATGATATAATGTTTTCCTTTTACCTAAAACAAAAGAGCCATTATTTAGAAGTAGTTAAAGAATGTATTTACTAATAAAATAACAAAGATAATTTATCTACTTCATCGCTATCTTAGTTTCTTTGGTACTTTGATGTTCCTTTACTCATTCATCAAGTACTTACGGAACATGTGATTCATCAAGTACATATGGAATATAGCAGTGAACAAATTGACATGGTTTCTTTTCTCCTGGAACTCATGGTATAAGTAGATTTTCTGGCTATCTATTGCTGGATAATGGACCACTCTAAAACATTGGTTTACAACCACAACAATGATCTATACTCAAAGTAAGGTCAATGTGACTACTTGTCTGTCTCATATGGTATCAGCTTGGGCAACTAACTGTGGCTGAAGATTCAGTTTCAACAGGTTGGCTTACAACTTGGTGTTGACTGCCACCTGGGAACTAAGTCAGGGATGTTAGCTGAGCCCTTGGTTTCTTTCCACGTGGCCTTCCCAGCAACTGCTTGGGCTTCCACACAGCATGGGAGTCTCAGTGTAGTTGGACTTCTTACATGCAGACTGGCTTTTCTCAAAGACCACTGTCCACCAGAATACAGTGTAGGCTGCAGTGTTTCTTCTGAGTGACCCTCTGAATCACAGAATGTTACTTCCATTAAATTCTATTCATCAGTCAAGTCACTATGGCTGCCAGATTCATAAAGTGGGGGATTATTCCCCACTTTCAATGACAAGTGTAGCAAAGAATTTGTGGCCATCTTTAATTTACCAAGGAGTGAGATGGATATTTAACAATTAACTAAATACACTTGCAATAAGGACCAGTAAGGAAAAGTATCTGGTACTACGAAAACATAAAACAGAGGGAGGTAATTAGGAAAAGACCCCCTAAGGAGGTAATATTAAAGATGAGATGGGCTCTAATTTAGAGTGCTACAATAAAATGCAAGGAGCTAGTAATTAGAAAGTAGGTAGAATAATTAGGCAAAAGAGACAAGGATAAAAATGATAAGAGCTAGTCTTAATTACTTGCTTCCTCTGTGCCAGGCACTGTTTCAAGCCTTTACATGCATTATCTCATTTAACCTTCACAAAGATCCCAGGTGATAGATAATTGTATTCCTATTTTACATAAACTGAGAAGTAAAGAGTTCCTCAAGATGATGCGGCTAGCAGGTGGCAGAACCGGGGTTTTAGGGTCTTGCTTTACTTGAGAAATTTATGATATGGACATTCTTGCACCATATACTGTCATCTTGAGGGCTATGAGTAGCCCCGAAATTCCAACAGGGAACACAGCTGAAGAGCAAGTTACACACAAAGTAAGAGTGAATGAACATCAGAGGTGAACTTCATCTACTGCACCCTGGCTCTAGTGGAGGGTTGTAATTTTCTCTCACAGCAGTGTTTTAGAAGGAGATTGGAAAATAGCAGCTGGACTCCTATTGGTAACTAGGAAAGGGGAAGCATTTCCTTTGATTTAACTCCGTTTCCCAATCCGAGAATTTTTTTTAAGCCCAGAAAGACCCTTACTGCCTCTCTCTCCAGGTGGGGGCATAGACATTTTTCTCCAAAATCAGACAGGATTTGCTAAATAAATAATATTCCTTTAAATAAACCTTGAAAGGCAAACGTCAGCTGTGTACGTTTCCACCAGTCCGGTGACAGTGCGGTGAATGTATCACCCAAGTGACGTGGGTTTTATGATCTACAGATGTAATACTTCATCTGGACCCGTAGGACATGCTATCAGGTCTGTGTTGCTTTGATGATGTATTACTTGGGAAAATAAGGTTAGCTGTCAAAAACTCATTCCAGGGAACTGAAAGTTTGGCTGGGGGGAAAATTCATTTCGGGTCTTAAAAAAACACATTTTTCATTGGAGTGGAGGGAATGATGACACGGCTAGAGTCAAAAAGCTTGAGCACCTTGTGAACTCTCATGGCAATTGCATCTTTCAATACAGATGACTCAGGGGAAAAGTAAGGGACAAATGTGTATAGACAGAACCCTTCTTTATTTGGGGTGTTTGTAGCAGCCAGTATATACAACTATAGGGTGGTACAAATGGGTTAGTTTCAGTGAATTCCCATTGGAATGTCCTTGAGACAGCATAGGCTGTAAAAGCTGTTTCAGAAGGCTACATTTTCATAACAAACATCTGGAATTAGAGTTTTGCATGGGGGCTAGAAAGTGTCTTATAATTATTTTGCATATGTCTATTTATGGATGCATTAACAACTGTTACTTTACAGAGAGTGATAATGTATTCCGAAATGATCTTTAATACTCATATCTCAAAATCTGTTTTTAAAAATGTGTGTCATCTGAAATTAAAAAAAATGTCTTCAGTATTTTATCTACTTTCAGATGTGCTGACTAATCTTGGAACTTGATTTACATTTATCACTAAATTCAGATTTCACATCCATGTATTGTTAATTTCTGCCTGAACTTAATATGTTTACAATAATGCAAAACTTCTATAATAGATTTTCTGAGAAAACAAATACCAAAAAATAAAAGCACGTGCACGATGTGCAGGTTTGTTACGTAGGTATACCTGTGCTATGGTGGTTTGCTGCACCCATCAGCCCATCATTTAGGTTTTAAGCCCCGCATGCATTAGCTATTTGTGCTGATGCTGTCCCTCCCCTGCCCACCACCTCCCCGAACCCCTGCTGCCAACAGGCCCTGGTGTGTTGTTTTTCTCTCTGTGTTCATGTGTTTTCATTGTTCAACTCCCACTTATGGGTGAGAACATAGAGGTGTTTGGTTTTCTGTTCCTGTGTTAGTTTGCTGAGGATAATAGCTTTTGGCTTCATCCACGTCCCTGCAAAGGACATGATCTCATTCCTTTTTGTGACTGGATAGCATTCCATGGTGTATATGTGCCACAATTTCTTTATCCAATCTATCATTGATGGGCATTTGGGTTGGTTCCAC
>NW_012114711.1:3759846-3762549 GCF_000951035.1 Colobus angolensis palliatus
GTAGATTGCAAAAATTTTCTCCCAGTCTGTAGCTTGCCTGTTCACCCTGATGATAGTTTCTTTTGCTGTGCAGAAGCTCTTTGTTTAATTATATTACATTTGTTAATTTTGGCTTTTATTTCTTTAATGAAATGTTTGCCCATGCCTATGTCCTGAATGGTATTGCCTAGGTTTTTTCAAGGGTTCTTTTTCATGGTTTTGGTACATTTAAGTCTTATATCTATCAAGTTAATTCTCATATAAGGTGTAAGGAAAGGATCCAGTTTCAGCTTTCTACATATGGCTAGCCAGTTTTCCCAGCACTATTTATTAAATAGAGAATCCTTTTCCCATTGCTTGCTTTTGTCAGGTTTGCTGAAGATCAGATAGGTGTAGATGTGTGGTGTTATTTCTGAGGTCTCTGTTCTGCTCCATTGATCTATATGTCTGTTTTGGTATAAATACCATGCTATTTTGGTCACTATAGCCTTGCAGTATAGTTTGAAGTCCCTGTGACACCTCCAGCATTATTATTTTTGCTTGGGATTATCTTGGCTATTCAGGCTGATTTTTTGGTTCCATATGAAATTTAAACTACTGTTTTCTAATTCTTAGAAGAATGTCAATGGTAGTTTGATGGGAATGGTATTGAATCTATTAATTACTTTCACTAGTATGGGCATTTTCACAATATTTATTCTTCTATCTACAAGGATGGAGTGTTTTTTTTAATTTGTGTCCTCTCTTATTTCCTTGAGCAGTGGTTTATAGTTCTCCTTGAAGAGGTCCTTCACATCTCTTGTTAGTTGTATTCCTAGGTATTTTATTCTTTTTCTAGCAGTTTTGAATGGGAGTTCATTCATGATTTGGCTTTCTGCTTGTCTTTTGTTGGTGTAAAGGAATGCTTGTGGTTTTTGCACATTGATTTTTGTATACTGAGACTTTGCTGAAGTTGCTTATCAGCTTCAGGAGTTTTTGGGCTGAGATGATGGGGTTTTCCAAATATAGAATCACATCATCTGCAAAAAGAAATTTGACTTCCTTTCTTCCTATTTGAATACCCTGTATTTCTTCCTCTTGCCTGATTGCCCTGGCCATAACTTCCAATGCTATGATGAATAGGAGCGTTGAGAGATGACATCCTTGTTTTGTGACAGTTTTCACAGGAACTGCTTCCAGCTTTTGTCAGTGTGATATTGGCTGTGAGTTTGTCATAAAAAGCTCTTATTGTTTTGAGCTATGCTCTATTAATACCTAGTTTACTGAGAATTTTTAACATGAAGGAATGTTGAATTTTAGTGAAGGCCATTTCTGCATCTATTGAGATCATTATGTGGTTTTTGTCATTGGTTCTGTTTATGTGATGAGTTATATTTATTGATTTGCATATGTTGAACCAGCCTTGCATCCCAGGGATGAAGCTGGCTTGATAGTGGTGGATAAGCTTTTTATGTGCTTCTGCAATCAGTTTGCCAGTATTTTATTGAGGATTTTTTCCACTGATGTTCATCAGGGTTATTGGCCTATAGTTTTCTTTTTTTGTTGGGTTTTTGCTGGGTTTTGGTTTCAGGATGACGCTGACCTCATAAAATGACCTAGGGAAGAGTTCCTCTTTTTCAGTTGTTTGGAATAGTTTTAGAATGAATGGTACCAACTGTGCTTTCTACTCCCGGTCGAATTCAGTCATGAATCAGTCTGGCACTGGGCTTTTTTGGTTGGTAAGCTATTAATTACTGCCTCAATTTCAGAACTTGTTATTCGTCTACTCAGGGATTCAATTTCTTCCTGGTTTAGACTTGGGAGAGTGTATGTGTCCAGAAATGTATCTATCTATTCTAGATTTTCTAGTTTGTTTGCATGGAAGTGTTTAGAGTATTTTGATGGTAGTTTGTATTTCTGTGAGGTCAGTGGTGATATCCCCTTTATCATGCTTTATTGTATCTATTTGATTCTTCTCTTTTTTCTTCTTTATTACTCTAGTTAGCAGTCTATATATTTTGTTAATTTTAAAAAAATACCAACTCCTGCATTCATTGATTTTTTTGACGTGTTTTTCATGTCTCTATCTCCTTCTGTTCCATTCTGATCTTAGTTAATTATTCTCCTCTACTAGCTTTTGGATCTGTTTGCTCTTGCTTCTCTAGTTCTTCTAATTGTGAAGCTAGGGTCAATTTGAGATCTTTCCAGCTTTCTGATGCAGATATTTAGTGCTATAAATTTCCCTCTTAACACTGCTTTAGCTGTGTCTCAGGGATTCTGGTACATTGTCTCTTTGTTCTCATTGGTTTCAAAGAACTTCTTCATTTCTACCTTAATTTCAT
The DNA here is from genome assembly GCF_000951035.1 of Colobus angolensis palliatus. NCBI lineage: Eukaryota > Metazoa > Chordata > Mammalia > Primates > Cercopithecidae > Colobus > Colobus angolensis. The sequence continues at coordinate 3,762,147 of NW_012114711.1, forward strand.
TATTTACCCAGGAGTCATTCAGGAGCAGGTTGTTCAATTTCCATAAAGTTGTGTGGTTTTGAGTGAGTTTCTTAATCCTGAGTTCTAATTTGATTTCACTGTGGTCGGAAATACTCTTGGTTATGATTTCAGTGATTTTGCATTTCCTGAGAGTATTTTACTTCTAATTATGTGGCCAATTTTAAAATAAATGCCATGTGGTACTGAGAAGAATGTATATTCTGTTGATTTGGAATGGAAAGTTCTGTAGATATCTATTAAGCCCACTTGATCCAGAGCTGAGTTCAAATCCTGAATGCACTTGTTAATTTTCTGTCTCTTTGATCTGTCTAATACTGACAGTGGGGTGTTAAAGTCTCCCGTTATTATTGTGTGGGAGTCTAAGTCTCTTTGTAGATCTCTA
>NW_012114711.1:3763454-3768736 GCF_000951035.1 Colobus angolensis palliatus
ATCTTGTCTGCCTGTCCTATTTCAGCAAGATGGTCTTCAATTTCTTTGATATTCTTCATATTCTTTCTTCTGCTTGATCAATTTGACTATTGATACTTGTGTGTGTTTCATGAAGTTTTCGTGCTGTGTTTTTCAACACCTTCAGGTCATTTACATTTCTCTCTAAACTGGTTATTCTAATTAGCCGCTCCTGTAACCTGTTATCAAGGTTCTTACCTTCTTTGCATTGGGTTAAAACATACTCCTTTACCTCAGAACAGTTTGTTATTACCCACCTTCTGAAGCCTACTTCTGTCAATTCATCCATTTCATCCTTCATCCATCTCACCCTCCATCCAGTTCTGTGCCAATGCTGGAGAAATATTGAGATCATTAGAAGGAGAGGAGGCACTCTGGCCTTGAGGGTTTTCAGTGTTCTTTCATTGATTCTTTCTCGTCTTCAAAAGTTTGTCTAGTTTTGATCTTTGAGGCTGTTGATCCTTGGATGAGGTTTTGGTGGGGGCTTTTTTTTTTGTTGATGGTGTTGTTGCTGCTTTCTGTTTGTTGGTTTGTTTGTTTTATTCAATAGTCAGGTCCCTCTTCTGTAGGGCTGCTGTGGTTTCCTGGGTGTTTACTTCAGCTCCCATTCATCTGGTTCGCTCTCACACCTGGAGATGTCACTTGAGGAAGCTGGAGAGCAGCAAAATGGGTGCTTGCTCCTTCCTCTGGGATCTCTGACCTCAGAGGGCACTGACCAGATGCCAATAGGAATGCTCCCATATAGGGTGTCTCACAACCTCTGTTGGAGGGTCTCATCCATTAGGGTGGCAGGGAACACAGGATCCATTTAACAAAAACGCTTTGGATGTCCTTTGGTGGAGGTAGTGTGCTGTGTTAGGGGGAAACCCACTCGTCTTGGATGCCCAGATTCCTCAGAACTAGTAGAGGAAAGACTACATTTCCTGGTCCACAAAGAATATGGCCACCCCTTGCCTTAGGGGCTCAGGCGCAAGTAGGTCAGAGTTCTGTCCCTGAGCCCCTAGCTGGAGTTGGAGTTCTGAGGCCCCACCTAGTGAGGAGGGATGGGTCAGGATCAGGCCTGAAGAGGCAGTCTGGCTTCAGTCTGCCACAGCTGGTGTGTTGGGCTTGGGACCAAGTTGTCCAGCCTCCCTGGCTCCAGTAGAGGAAAAGCCCAGCCTGGAGCTATAGAGATGGCTACCACCCTTCCCCTGTCCTGGGAACTTAGTGTGTTAGGCAGCTATCAGTCCCAGTGTTGGCTGCCACCTCTCCCCAAAGACTTAGACAGAAGACTTAGACAGCAGGTAGCCACAGCTGTGGTGATGCTGCCCCTCCCCTCAGGGAGTTGGAAGGCTTAGGCAGATTCTAGCTGAGTGGCTGTTGAGAATCTGCGTGGCTCCATGGTTGAGACCCTGGGCTTCACTGGCATGGGCTCATGTGTGGGATCTTTCAATCCGTGGGTTGCACAGTTCCGTGGAAAAAATCATGATTTCCCAGGCTGTGTAGCATGCTCACTCACTGCCTCCCTTGGCTGGGGGTGGGAGCTCCCCTGCCCCATGTGGCTCTCGGGGGAATCCCCGCACCATGCTACTCTTCCTTCCTCTTCATGGGTCATGCCAGCTGCCTAATCAGTCCTGATGACAGAACCTGGCTACCTCTGATGCCGGTGGAGAAGTCACATGTTGTTTTGGTTCTTTTCAGTGGGATCCTCCTATTGCCTCTGCTTCTAGTCTGTCATCTTAGCCCCCTTCTTTTTAATATTTATTATTACCTAGAGTTTTATTTCCAAATATAATCTCCAATCTTTTATTCTCTTTATATTTTACACTTGAATAAATGTTATTATTGAAATAAATACATAACATTTTGTCTTTTATTAAAAAGCAATCTGGCAACATGCGTTAAAACAGAAAAGGTGGATGTCTTTTGACACAGTAATTCACCTTATGAGAGTGCATGTTTGTGTGTAAAGGATTGGGTATAAATGTTTATTGCTATATTGTTTATAGTGCCAAAAACAAGCAAACAAAACAAAACCCTGAAACAACATGGACGTCTATGTGTTGGAGGATGGCTAAATAAATCTAAACATTCCCACCATGGAACACTATGCAGTTAGTTGACTTAGAGCCATGGTTTTCAACTGGTGTGAGAAACCCAGAGGCCATTTGGTAATGTTTGGAGACTTTCTGGGCTGTCATAGCTGAGGGAGTAGGGATGGATATGATGCTGACATCTGGTGGGTAGAGGCCAGAGATATACAAAACACCCCAAGTGTGCAGGACAACCCTTGATCCCTAATCCCACAGCAAATAATTATCTAGCCTAAAATGTCAAAATTGTTAATATTAAGAAATTTTGACTTAGAGTAATTTCCATAAAATAAGGTAGAATGAGAAAACAGCATGCAGGAAATGTGCATAATATTATCCATTTTTGTAAAACAGCTGAAATACCCCCTTTCTTCATACATGTGTGAACACCTACTATAATAACCTAAACACAATCTATATTACAGCATTATTTGACCATGAAAAGATATGGAAACATATATTTCAAATTTTTAAGATTGTTTTCATGTCCTGGGTGAAAGAGGAGACAAGAAATTGGGCAGAAGAAGAGAACTAGGAATAAATAAAAGCAAAAACATATATATATATATAATTGTATTTGTTATAAATTATGTGTCCCTTTAGAAATACATATGAAACTTCAGAAAGAGTAGAAAAATAATTTTAACATTTACTTACATTTTCTAAGGTAATTCATCACTTTCTGAGCTTGATATTATTTCCTAAAGCCTATGTCTTCTTTCTGGATTAAATTTTCTTCTTGTTGAAGCACATCTTGCAGTAGTTTTTGGTAAAAGTTAGAGAGTGGTAACTCCTCTTATTGGGGTTGTAAACTCCTATTATTTTTATTTCAGAAAATATCTTCACTTTTGTCTTCTCTCTTAAAAAATCAATTAGTTGGAATTAAAATCCTAGATTGACATATATTTTACCTCAGTGCTTTAAAGAAATTATTCTTCTGTCTTCTGACAATCACTGTTACCAGGAAGAAGTCTCCTTTCAGCCCATTTGCCATTTCTGAATGTTAATCTGTCTTCTTCTCTGCTAGCTTTTAAGATCTTCTTATCCTTGATGTCGGCAGTTTTATGATCATAAAAGTAGGCTTGGCTTGCTGTCTTATATTTTCTTACTCATAGTAGGAGCACTCTTTTAATCTGAAGCGCCACTATTTTTCTTTAATTCTGAGCATTACTCAGCTCTTATCTCTTAGAATTTTGTTTATTCTTCATCCCATCCACTGAGTTTGGCATGACGGTTTCACATGGAGAATTTTCAGTCTGCATGAATCTGGTGGTGTGAAGCTCTTAGCCATGAACACCAAAGATTGAATCTTGTACCCTATAGATCAGGAATTTTGTTTTGTTTCTGTTTTGTGTTTATCCTGATTTAAGTTTATGAGGAATTTTATCTTGTTTCTGGGTGCAGCTACAGTTGATTCTCACTGTTCGTGGTATTTATGTATGTTCTATGAAGTCACCATGAGCACTGAATTAGTAACTACTGAACAATTGTTTCTAGTGGAAATACAGGATTAAGTTTCTGTGAGTTTCTGGTGGCAACATTCTAATCAACTAATCAATAGGTAACTCTTTTATCTGTATTTTGTTTAAAAACACTTTATTTAATGTATATTGTTGATTAGCATTGAACTCATAGGCTAATTCAAGCTTTAGCAAAGCTTATCAAACACACATATTTTCTTCATAGAATACATTTCATCCTTCTTGCACTTAGGAATATTAGACAACATTATGCTTGGAGGCCATTTTAAGCAGTTAAATCCAATAAGAATGAAAGAAATGGACTAAGTATACCACCAGACACTTGTTGAAAAGGAAGAGCAGGATGGTAGAATAGAAATCCTCTGGCAACTGTTCCCATGCAGAAGCAGCAAATCAAATAAATATCCCCACAAGGAAACACTTTCACAAGAGCTAAAGAAGCCAGATGAGAGATCACAGGTCCTAGTTTTAGCATAATAGCAAGAAAAGATACATTGAAGGGTGTAGGAAGGACAGTCTTGCATTGCCTGTACTACCTGCTCCCCTGACTGCCATCCCAGGCAGTACAGCATGGATATACCTTTTTGGGGGAGCAAGAGGAACGTATGCCTGGGACATAGTCTTGGAACTGAGGACAAGAAAACTACATTAAAATATGCCAGGCAGAACCCCACAGTCCCCGATACCAGGGTGGTGCCCATAGACAAAAATCCTAAAACTGCTCCACGCCAGAAGAAAATCTGCCACCCTCGTGGACGAAACCAAAGTCCCACTTGATTTACTGCTGGCTGACTAAAATGACCTCAGGCCCTGAATCAATATAAATGTCAGGAAGGCCATAATAACCACAATTCCTGGGTCAGCCCCAATACTGCCCTGTTCTGGGAAGGCATGGGTTTTTGGTGGGACCTGGCATCACATTAATTGTGGCAGACACAGAAGTGCCCATGCCACTCTTTCTCCATACTTCCCAGTCAGGGCACTATGAAGAGAGACTCCTTCCTCTTGGGAAAAGAAAACATGCAGAAGACTCTGCCTTAAAACTCAGTACTAGCTGTGCCACAGTACAACACAGGACCATGTAGAATATGGTGGCCTCTGATTTCAAAATGGTGCTCTGGATGGAGATTCTAGACCCACCCTAAGCCAGAAGAGAATCCACTGACCTAGCAGACCAGATCTAAATCTAAGCTGGTTTTGAAACCATATCACTAAAGTGGCCTTGGGCCATTAATATGTATCAGTGACAGGCAGTGGCTGTGGGCCTTGGGTGAGGCCTGGTACTACACTGGCCTAGGAGGCCATGAGCTTCAGGTATAACCCAGCATGATGCAAGCTATTCCAGCCACAGGACTGCCCATGTCACTTCTCTCCCAATTCCAACCAATGCAACATGGAGCAAGATTCTTTCCTTTGAAAATAAGAGAGAACTGAGCAAGGAACTTTGACTGAAAAATCCAAAAAACTCTCCATAATTTTTCCCAAGTTCATCAGGGCTAGGGACCTTGTAGCCTTAAGAGAGTTGCAGTAAACATGTGTTTAGATAACCCTCTAGTGCTGAAATGACTGCAGTGACCATGGGCTTAGGGAATTCAACAGTCAATCCCTTTGAGTCCTGGAAGGCCCTCTGAAGAGGGATGGGTACAAATGAGTTCCACTGTGAAGACTGAAATAAATACCTAACTCTTCAATGCCCAGGCATTGGTATATG
>NW_012114711.1:3769836-3783791 GCF_000951035.1 Colobus angolensis palliatus
GCACTGCCAACCAAGAATACTATACTCAGAAAAGCCATCTTTCAAACATGAAGGAGAGATACTTTCCTAGAGTAAAAAAGCTGAGGGAATTCATTATCAACAGACCTACCAGACAAGAAATAAAAAAATACTAAAGTGATCTTTTTAATCTTAAAGGGTACTAACATGCAATAATAAAACATGGAATACAACTCTCTGATAGAAGTAACTATACAGGCAAATAAAAATACTCAAATATTCTAATTGGTGTGTAAACCATTCATATCTTTGTAACGAAGGGTAAAATATTATCAAAAAAAAATAACTTCACGAATGTCTAAAGATATAGGCATTGTAAAAAGATGTAAATTGAGACATCAAAAAGTCAAAATGTCACAGGATCCTTAAGGTGTTGTTTTGCCAGCTGGAAACCTCTGTGACGGGTGGCACCTCTCCTTTAGATTTGCTCAGACTCACTGGGCTCATTCTGCCCACTTGACCCAGCAGGCTGCATTTGGCTAATGGTAGTGGCCTGATCCCACATCTGCCAAGGGACAGTCAGGTGCAGAGAAACAAGGGATGTGTGAGTTAGTGAGCATAGTGTCCAGCCACTGTGCACAGCCAGGAATGTCAGTTGCTGCAGTGGGGTGGGCAGCTCCAGGTGCCAGCATAGGTGCTGGCTCTGTGTGAGGCTGCATCTGGACCAGCTGTACCACAAGCAGCTTCCACTGCAGGCACCAGTGTCTACACAAGGGGAACACAGTGATGTCTGAAAGTTCAGAGATACCAGGAACTTCAGAGCCCCAAAGAGGGCATTACAGCATGTCACAGCTCTGGTTCATGGAGTCCCGAGGTCTGGGCTCCCAAAAGCGCTACAGCACTCCTCTCCTTATCATCAGCAGTGTGGTGAGTGGAGGATGTGTTTTCAGCCCATTTGTGTTACAGCTCTTCCAGTCCTGCTGTCCCACTCTGGCCCATGGACCCTGGGTTGGCCCAGACCCGCCACTGATTCCTGTTATGTGGGGCAGCTGCCTAGCACCAGTGGAGGGCAGGAGGGCTATAGTGTTTCAGCAGCTCTGATTTGTGGAATCTTGAGGTCTGGGTCCCCAAAAGGGTTGCCATTCTTTACTCCCACAGTCAGAGAGTATGTCACTGCCTGCAGCTCAGAGATTGGAGCTGGAACATGTAACAGCTGCTTTTGCTTCTGTTGTTCAGCAGGTCCCAAGTTCTTATCCTGTATCCAGAAGAATGAGGTTATGTGAACAACTGTATAGTGAGCAAGGCAAGGAGGAGTTTTACTGAGTGACAGAACAGTTCTCAGGAGACTCAAAGTGGGTAGCTCCTTTCCACAGACAGGTCGTCCTGATGAGTGTCTGAGTCTGGCAGAGTCTGGGGTTTTTATGTGCTTGGAATGGAGGAAGTGCATGCTGACCCTCCACAAGTGGCCATGGGTGTTCCTGGAAAAAGCACCACTTGGCAAAAAGGCATCAGTGAAGTTCTCAGTTCGGGTGGCAGACTCCACCCAGAACTAAATATAAACATCTGGGTACAGGAAGATCAAGCTCCCTTTCATATATACATCCATCCTGTTAGTCCTGTCTTCTAGATAGGACTGTGGATATATATATGAAAGAGAGTTTATTAAGGAGTATTAACTCACATGATCACAATGTGAAGTTCCACAACAGGCCAGGCTGAGGAGCAAGGAAGTCAGTCTAAGTCCCCAAACCTCAAAAGTAGGGAAGCCAAATTTGGAGCCTTCAGTCTGTGGTTGAAGGCCCGAGAGTCCCTGGCAAACCACTGGTGTAAGTCTGAGTCCAAAAGCCGAAGGATTTGAAGTCCAGTGTTTGAGGGCAGGACACATGAGAGTAAGATGGGGGCCAGAAGGCTCAGCTAGTCTAGTCCTTCCATGTTTCTCCGTCTGCTTTTATCCCAGCTGCACTGGCAGCTGATTAGATGATGCCCACCCAGATTGAAGGTGGGTCTGCCTCACCCAGTCCACTGACTCAGTGGTTAATCTCCTTTGGTAACATCCTCAGAAATACACCTAGGGAAAATACTCTGCGTCCTTCAATTCAGTCAAGTTGGCACTCAATATTAACCATCACATGCCCCTTCCTGTCTAAGAACCTGTCTGCCTTCTGCCACCAATAACATGCTGTCCACAGCACCCAGGCTGTCTGTGCTGAGGGGAACCTGTAGGTTTTCACCAAGCTGCCCTCACTGCCAACCCAGCCTTCCTCCTTCAGCTCATTGGCACCCAAAGTTTCAGAGGGGGCTGAGGCATTGGTGTACTAGTGTGTCAACACCACCCTGAGCGTGTGCACATCCAGCTGGGTCATGAGAGTGAGTGGGATTGGCTACGTCTTTGCTGCGCATCACAGTGGGTACCGGGAGCAGAGAGAAACCAGGGAGTGGGAGCAGGCACTTCTGAGCCTTCAAGGGCAGGAGGCTTCTTAGGCCCCAGAGAGTACAGGGATGCATGGGTTCAGAGCAATGGCTGGGAGGCTGCAGCTGTACCTGGGAGCATGGGCTCCTGCCCCATCAACTCAATAGGGTGCAGGGCTCTCACTGTAATCACCTGTTCCTGGTCACAGCCAACTGCAAGAAGCATTCAGCTTCAGGTGCCCTCCCCCACTGCAGCTGGTATCCCTACAGTGGCTGCTCCAGATGAGCCACTGCCACCATCAAAAATGTGGAAACTGGATGGAATTAAAATATAGACAGTTTTAGTTAGTTTTCCTTGTCTTTAAAATCAAAGTTAAGCTGTCAATAGTTTAAAATAACTTATTATACTCTAAGATGTAGAATATTTTCTGTAAGTCTGATAGCAAACACAAAGCAAAAACCTATTGTGGATGCACTAAAAATAAAAAGCAAGAAAGGACAACGCTACCAGAATAAAATCACACAACCACAAAAAGACAGGAAGAAAGGAAGAGAGGAGTTACAAAACAACCAGAAAGCAAGTAACAAAATGGAAATATTAATTACCTATTAATAATAACCTTGAATGTACATGGACGAAATTCTCCATATAAAAGACAAAAGATGGCTGACCTCATATAAAAGAGGACCCAACTATATGCTGCTGAAAAAGAAGCCATTTTACTCATAAAGACATGACAGACTGAAAGTAAAGAGATGGAAAAGGTTATCTCATACCAATGGAAACCAAAAAAGAAGAGGAGTAACTATACTTCTATCAGATGCAATAGGCTTTAAGTGAAAAATGAACTACAAGGACCAAGAAGGACATTATACAATGATAAATGTGTTGATACAGAAAAAAATATAACAATTATAAATATGTATTTAGCCAACACTGAAGCACGTAAGTATATAAGGCAAATATAAACAGACCTAAAGGGAGAGATTGACTGCAATACAGTAACAGTAGGAGACTTCAACACTTCACTTTCAGCACTGGACAGATCATCCAGACAGAAAATCAACAAATAAATACTGCAGTTAAACTTTACCCTGGGATAAATGAATCTAACAGACATTTACAGAACATTCCACTCAATAGCTGCAGAATACACATTTCTCTTAATAGCCATGAAATGTGTTTCAGGATAGGCTATACATTATGCCACAAGATACATCTTAGCAATTTTAAAATTTAAATTATAACAAATATCACTTCTGACCAAAGTGGAATACAACTAGAAATCAATAGGGAGAAACTTTGGAAACTGTGAAAATACCTGGAAATTGCACAACATGCTGATGAATAACCAATGTGTCAATAATAAAATTAAAAATGAAATTAAAAAAATTATTGAGACAAATCAAAGTGAAAACACATGTGGCAAACCCATGGGAAAAGCAGTTCTCAGAAGGAAGTTTATAGCAATAAATACCTACATCGAAGAAGTAGAAAAAGCCCCAGTAAACAACGTAACATTATACCTCAAAGAAGTAGAAAAACAATAACAATATAAACCCAAAGTAAGTAGAAGGAAAGAAATAATTATTAAAGCAGAAATAAAAAAAAATAGACTAAATAAAACAACACAAAAGATCGATGAAACCAAGAGCCAGTTTTCTGAAAAGATAAACAAAATTGGCAGACCTCTAAACTGACTAAGGGTAAATAAAGAAAATTCAAATAAATATAATCAGAGATGAAAATGAAGACATAACAACTAATACTACAGAAATACAAAAGATTATAAGACATTACTATGAAAAACTATACGCCAACAAGTGGGAAAACCTGGAAGAAATAAATAAGTTTCTGGACACATATAACTGACCAAGATTGACTTATGAAGAAAAGGAAAACCTGAACAGACCAATAACAAGTAACAGGATCAACACACTAATAAAAATGTTCACATGAACCAAAAGCCCAAGACCTGGAGGCTTCTCTGCTGTTCTACAAACATATAAAGAAGAACTATTACCAATTCTACTTAAACTATTAAAAAAAAAAAAAAACTGAAGAGGAAGGAATATTTCCAAACTTATTCTGTGATAAAGGAGCCTCCCCAGCCATGTGGAACTGTCAGTCTATTAAACCTCTTTCCTTTATAAATTACCCAGTTTCAGATATATCTTTATTTGTAAAATAAGAACAGACTCATATAACATCCCTACATGAAAAAAACTCAACAAACTGGGTATAGAAGGAGCATAACTCTATACAATAAATGCTATATATGACAAACCCACAGCTAATATCATTCTGAAGTGAGAAAAGTTGAAAGCTTTTCCTCTAAGATCTAGAACAAAACAAGGAAGCCCACTTTTACCACTTTAACTCAACATTGTTCTGATAGTTCTAGCCAGACCAATTAGAAAAGAGAAATAAACAAAAGACGTCCATATTGGAAAGAAGAAAGTCAAATTGTCCCTGTTTGCAGATGGCATAATCATATAAAGAGAGAACACTAAATATTCCACAAAAACCTGTTAGAATTAGTAAATGAATTTGGTAAAATTGGAGGATACAAAATAAACACACAAAAATCATTAGCATTACTATTTGCAAATAGTGGACTATCTGAAAAAGAAAGCAAGAAAACAATTCCATTACAATAGCTACAGAATAAAAATAAAAATACCTAGGAAAAAAACTTTACCAAGAAGGAAAACATTCTCTATGCTGAAAACTATAAAATCTTTATGAAGGGAATTGAAGAGGACACAAATAAATGAAAATATATTCTATACTTATGTATTGGAAGAATTAATATTGTTAAAATGTCCATATACCTCAGAGTGACTTACAGATTCAATGTAATTCCTATCAAAACACTAATGACTTTCTTCACAGAAATAGGACAATCTTAAACTTCACATCAAAATACAAAAAGAAACCCTCAGATAGCCAAAGCAATCTTGAGCAAAACTACAAAGCTAAAGACATCACACTACCTGACTTCTAAATATATTACAAAGCTATAGTAACCAACAGAGCATGGTACTAGCTTAAAAACAGACATATAGACTAATGGAACAGAATAGACTACCCAGAAATAAATCCATGCATTTACAGCCGACTAAGAACATACACTGCAAAAAGGCTAGTCTTTTCAATAAATTGTGCTTGGAAAACCTGTTATCCGCATGCAGAAGGATGAAACTAGTCCCTTGTCTCTCAAAATATACAAAATCACCTCTAAATGGATTAAAGACTTAAAGGTAACACCCAAAACTATGGAACTACTAAATGAAAACATAGGGGAAACACTTCATAAAATTGGACTGGGAAATGGTTTTTGGAGTAAGATCTCAAAAGCATGAGTAATAAAAGAAAAAATAGACAAATGGGATTATACTGGATGAAAGAGCTTCTGCACAGAAAAAAAAAAAAATTAATAGAGACAACCTACAGAATGGGAGAAAGTGTTTACAAATGACATCTGACAAGTGGTAAATATCCAGAACAAATAAGGACCTTAAACAACTCATAAGAAAAATTCCCACAATTAATCCAGTTATAAAACAAGCAAAAGACCTGAGTACATCTTTTGTATATCTTGAAGAAAGCATGCAAATGCCTAATAAGTTGATTTTAAAAATCCTCAACATCAGTACTCATCAGAAAAATGCAAAGTAAAACCATGATGTTAACTCACTCCAGTTAAAATGGCTATTACCAAAAAGAGAAAACGTAACAAATGCAGGATGAGGACATGGAGAAAGGGAAGCTCTTATGCACTGTTGGTGGGAATGTAAATTAGTACTGCTGTCATAGAAAACAGCATAGGGGTTCCTCAAAAACTAAAAAGAGAACTACCAGATGCTCTAGCAATCCCATTATTAGGTATGTATTCAAAGGAAATGAAATCAGTATGTCAAAAAGATTGGTACAGTCACATTTATTGCAGCACTATTTACAATAGACAAAATATGGAATCAACTTAAATGCCCATCTACAGAAGAATATTGCTGCAGTATGGATGAATCTGGAGGATACTGTGTTAAGTGAAATAAGCAAGACACAGACAACCACTGCATGATCTCATTCATATGTGGAGTCTAAGAAAGTTGGTTTCATAGAGGCAGAGAGTAGAATAGTGGTTACCAGAGGCTGGTAGGGAGGGTAGGGAGTTGAAGAGTACTGGGAGAGGTTGGTCAATGCGTACAAAGTTACAGTGAGACCAGAATAATTAGTTCTGGTGTTCTATTACATAATAGGATGACCATAGCATAAACAATGTGGTTATATTTCAAGATATATTTCAAGATAGCTAGAAAAAAAATTTTTTGAGACAGGGTCTTGCTCTGTCATCCAGGCTGGAATGCAGTGACACAATCCCAGCTCACTGCAGCCTCAAATTCCTGGCTCAAGAGATCCTCCTGCCTCAGTATCCCAAGTAGCTAGGACTAGAGGTGTGTACCATTACACCTGGCTAATTTTTCACTTATCATAGAGATGAGGTATCACTGTGTTGTCCATGTTGAAGAGAAGATTTTCAATGTTATCACCACAAAAAATGATAAATGATTAAAGTGATGAATATGGCAATTATTCTGATTTAATCACTCTACAATGTATGCATGTATTGATTCCTCACACTCCACCACATAAACATGTACAATTATCTTGTGTCAGTTATAAATTTAAAAATTAACAAACAAAAGACACACTGTTTAGAGTGTGAAAGCTGAAACAAGAAGGCAGATAATTCCCTTGTTTGATCTCAGCTAGGAACCTGTGCATCAGGTGATTCAAATATTTGCCTCTTCCTGCATGTCACAAATGATCACAAAAGCATTACAAGTCTGATTTGGGGGTTACAAATAAATGTTAGCAAGTAGGAGAATTGGCAAACAAGGAATTCACAAACAGTAAAGATCTACTTTATATATTTATGGTTTTCTATATTTTTCTTTATTTGACATTGCTACATATTTAAAACAAGAGAATCACATTAAAGCTTAGGCTCAGCAAGTCACCTTGGCCACAGGTTCTATGTGGTTCTTTATTGCTTAAGAGTTTTACACTGTGGCTCTCCAGTCAGAAAGATTTGTGTAAATTCCAACTCCAAAACTTATCTGCTGCCTCACCTTGGGAAATTCTGTAACATTGCTAAATCTGCTTCTTCATCAAAAAAAAAGAAAAAAAAAAAAACAGGGATCATATCAGTATTTTGTCCTGCTGATTAAATAAAATAATACATGGAAGATACTCAGTACACTGCCTGATAATAGTCCATAACAAATGTTAGTTATTATTACCATTTATTTTCTTATGATCTCTAACTGTCAAGCATGCATGTTTCTTTTCTTAATAGATGGTAGGTTTTTTGACAGCATGAAAAATATCAAGGATCTTGGTCCTCCCCTTGATTAATTCATTAATATAGTGTGGAGTTTCACACAACCTGCACTTTTGACCTTTTGTCTAGAATAATTCTTTGTTATGGGAACTCATATGTGCATTGCAAAAATAGAAGCCGGTAGTACTCTCTTTCTTCCAAGTTGCAAAACCCTAAAATACCTTTAGCGATTGGCAATTGCCTCTGGGGATGAGGTGTACAACAGCCTTTGGCTGACAACTGTTGATGTATTGGTATACATGTAGTTAGTTTTTTTCTCTTTTTCTTTTCTTTCCGTTACTTTTCTTTCTTTCCTTTTTTTTTTTTTTTTTTTTTTTTTTTTTTTTTGAGGCAGGGTCTTGTTCTGCAACCCAGGCTGGAGCATAGTGGCACAATCTTGGCTCACTGAAGTCTCTTCAAACCCCTGTGCATAGGGGATCCTCCCACCTTAGCCTCCCAAGTAGCTGGGACTACACATGCACACTACCATTCCTGACTAATTTCTAAATTTTTTTGTAGAGACGAGGTGTCACTATGTTGCCCAGGCTTATCTCGCATTCCTGGGTTCATCAGACTCTCCTTTCTCAGCCTCTCAAAGTGCTGAGATGATAGGCATGAGCCACTGCATTAGTCAGTTAGTGTTTAATAAATATTTGTTAAATCAGTCTAAGAAAACTGGATTAGAGACCTATCATTGTTAGAATATTTCACATTCCTCGTGAGATATGTTCACTGGTGGATACTACTTCTTTTCTAGAGATAAAAAAGGAAAATACTTACGAATGTTGGAAAAGCTGTTTTCTGGTTTAAGCAGAATCGTTTTAGTAATGAGAATACAGTATATTAAAAATATTAAATGCATACCACATAAATACTAGCCCTTTTAAATAATTCTCTCAAATAATTCCCCCAAGAGAAATAAATTACTATGATTTTCAGAAAACTAGGGCTTAGGCTATTAAATAAGTTGCATAAGGTCACAAAGGTAATGTGTTTTAAAGTGAAAAAGTGTGGATATCCATTTTTCCCAGCATCATTTATTGAAGTGACTGTCATTTTCCCAATGTCTATTATTGGCTTCTTTGTCAAAAATCAGTATGATGTAGATGCATGAATTAATTTCTGGGATATCTATTCTGTTTCCGTGTTTTATGTACCTGTTTTTATGCCAGTACAATGCTGTTTTGGTTACTATTGCAGCGTATTTTACAGTTAGCAAGTGTGATGCTTTCAGTTTTGTTCTTTTTGCTTAGGATTACTTTGTCTCTTCAGTGTCCTTGTGGTTCTATGCAAATTTTAGGAATTTTTTCTTTTTCGTGAAGAATGACATTGATATTTTGAAAGAGATTGCATTTAAGTTGTAGATTGCTTTGAGAAATATGGCCATTTTAGCAATATTAATTCTTCCAATCCATAAACACTGGATATCTTTCCATGTATTTGTGTCTTCTTCAATTTCTTTCATCAAAGTTTTGTAGTTTTCATTATAGAGATCTTTCATCTTCTTCATTAACTTTACTCGTAGGTATCTTATTTTTTGTCACTACTGCAAATGGAATTACTTTCTTGATTCCTTTTTCAGATAGTTCACTATAAATGTATAGAAATGCTACTGATTTTTTATGTTTATTTTGCACTCTCATCATTATAAAAAATCAACTCTAAATGGATTAAAGATTTAAATGTAAAATTGAAAATGATACAGCTACTAGAAAAAATAGGGGAAATACTTTCGAATCTTTGGGTGGGCAAGAATTTTTAAAATAAGACTTTGTAAGCATAGGCAATACAAGCAAAATTAAACAAATAGGAGTGCATCAAACTAAAAAGCCTTTGCACAGCAAATTAAATAACAGAGTAAAAAAACAACCTTCAGAATGGGAGAAAGTATTTGGAACCTCTATATCTGATAAGGGATTAACTTCAAGAATACATAGAAACTTAACAGCACACAAAAAAACCAAATAATCCAATTAAAAATGAGCAAAAGACCTTACTAGTTACTTCTCAAAAGTAGATATTTAAATTTTTAACAGGCACATGAAAAAAATTCTCAACGTCATTAATCATCAGAAAAATGCAAACCAAAACCACAATGAGATACAACCTCTCTCCAGTTATAATGCCTAGAATCAAAACAAGAGAATAAAAGAAGTGTTGGCAAGGATGTGAAAAAAAGGGAATACGTATACTCTGTTGGTGGGATTGTAAATTAGTATAGCTACTATAGAAAACAATACAGAGTTTCCTAAAAAAATTAAGAATAAAACTGCTATATGATCCAGCAATTTTACTACTGGGTATATATCCAAATGAAATGAAATTAGTATGTTGAACACATATATCTGCACTCCCAAGTTTACTGCAGCACTATTTACAACAGCCAAAATATGTATTAAACTCAAGTGTTCAACAACGAATGAATGAGAGAAGAAAATGTGGTATACACACACACGTGATTTGTGTATATATATATACATACACACACAAATATACATGTGTGTATATATATATACACACACAAATATATGTATACAATATACACAATAGAATAGTATTCAGCCATAAAACAAAATGAAATCCTGTCATTTGCAACAATATGAACGGAAGTGGAGGACGTAATATTAAGTTAAATTATATTTCACTCAGACACAGAAACACAAACATCACATGATTTTACTTATATATGGGGAATCTAAAAACAACAAAAATTTGATATATAGGGAGACAGTAAAACAGTGGTTACCAGAGACTGAGGAGGGCTGGAGGAGGGGAAGATGGAAAAGTTGGTCAATGAATATAACTGCAGTTAAATAGGAGGAATAACTTCTGGTGTTCTATTGCATACTAGGGTGACAATGGTTAACATTAAGACATGACTTATTACAAAATAGCTAGAACAGAGGCTTTTGAATGTCCTCACTATAAAGATATGATACACATATGAGGGGATGATCATGCTAAATACACCCTGAGTTAATCATGTTATAATATATGTATCAAAACATTAAATTATAATCTACAAATATGTGTACTTTCAATATGTAAATTAATTTAATTTTTAAAATTTATAAAAAAGAAATTCCTACGTGGGTATTCTGACTTTGAAACTCATGTGCATGTTTAATGCTTAAAGATCAGCATTAGTATTTAAAAACTGAGGAACTGGAAGGAGATACATTTATGTTTTTGTTTATGTATTTGCCATACTGAAAATAAATTTTTTTTTAGAAAAAAGCTATTAGAAGAAATCTAATAATAGAGTTAAGGTCAAATGATCAACAGTGGAAGATAGTTACATCAATAATTCCTCTTCATTTCTGTCACTTTTGAATCATACTAAAACAGAGAAATAACTTCAAAGATGACCTGATCTGAAGAGACAGTACACAACCTTTCTCATCTTCTCCATCCCTAGGTTCCTATTGAAGACACACATAAATCTATATCTATCATATATTATATGCAAGAAAAATAGTCTTATTATATAAGCTTGGTATTCCTGAAAGGAGACAAATAATAGAACTGAGGTTACTTAAAATTTGTATGACTCCCATGGCCAATAAAATACTTGTTTGTACAACTGAGGAAACTGTATAATATAAAAATCAAAAATTAAAAGTTCATTTCCAGGTACGGTAAATATGAGCATCATGAAAGTTGCATGGTTGGCATTAGAGAATTTATCAATACCAGGCTGAAATTCTTTTGCCTTTTTTTCCCCTCAGACTCACTTGGTTTGATGAATTAAAATCGGACAAGGCAGGTACAGTGAAGAGCTGAGTCCAGCATGTAGTAAATAGTTAAAACATATTGGATATTTCTATTAGTCACTATGATATAAAGTGTTTATATCAGTGTTGTATCAAAGTGGAATGTTAGGTATCATGTATTGCAGTAAGAAGCTAAAAATCTTAGAGCATGTTATGCATTTTATTCATAAATTTACATTTTTGAAAATAAGACAAGCTACTAAAACTGTTTAGATTCTCAATAGCAAAATTAAAGTGCAAAAAAGTTTTAAAACTAAAGTGATCTATCAGAGATAGCACAAACCTGATCTTTGCCATCCTTTGACGTTCATTAAAATACATCAGTATAACCAATATTTATTGGACTAAGTTTGAAGAACATTCAAGTCTCCTTTACATTTATCAACAATACAGTCATAATTTGCTCTCTCAGTGCCAAAACCATTTATCAACTTGAAGCAATGTAGAGGGGAACATTTGATCAAACCATTGACTGTTTTCTAAGACACCACATGTGCGGCCTAGAATTTGTACTTTTTCATTTGGTTGGTACATGTTGAAAACTGTGAGGGATCTTATGCTCTGTTTGTCTTCTTAGTCAGATGTATCTATCTCTGTGTGAAAATTCAGTCAACAGACACTCTGAGACTGATTTTTACCTCTGAAAAATGTGAATAAGAAACTTTGACTCAGATGTAAACTTCCAACTAATGCTATTGTAGGTGCTGTGTATTAATTGCTTTGAATTATTGCCAATATATGAAGGGGTGTATTAACATTATGAGAAGATGTGAAACACAATGTGTCATTTTAAAACTACCAGATACATAAAAGAAGATCTGAATCATTTATACTGAATGTTGGCTAGGACATTTTAGGGAAAGGATGTCTTATTGTACCAACTGTTTTCCCTTTGACTACTAGACTGACTATGCTGACTGTGTATGTATTTTTTCCCCTTAAGAGAGGTAGCATCTTTTTTTTTGTTTGTTCGTTTGGAGATGGAGTTTCTCTCTTGTTGCCCACGCTCAAGTGTAATGGTGCAATCTAGACTCACTGCAACCTCTGCCTCCTGGGTTCAAGCAATTCTCTTGCCTCAGCCTCCCAAGTAGCTGCGATTACAGGCATTTGCCACCATGCCCAGCTAATTTTATATTTTTAGAAAGACAGGGTTTCACCATGTTGGCCAGGCTGGTCTCGAACCCCTGACCTCAAGTGATCCACCCGCCTCCGCTTCCTGGAGTGCTGGGATTACAGGCGCGAGCCACCGTGCCCAGCTGAGGTAGCATCTCTTTAAGATATCTCCAACAAACCTCTTCTCTTAATGTTGCGAATTTTCTCAGGACTACCATACTAACCATAATTCTCAAGGCAAATAAAATTGTGGTAATTGGATTGAACGCATCAGAGTTCTCTTGGAACTGAGGTCAATCCCACTCAAATTCTATGGCTGCTACCAACTGGGAGATGGTGGAAATAGATGCTGAGGAGTCAAATGTACAGTAAACATACAATGCTCACTGCTAGTAGTGCACAGGGTTTTGAGGTTTGACTATTTCTTTATTTCTTTTTTTTCGCTTCTTTTTTTTTTTTTTAATTATACTGTAAGTTCTAGGGTACATGTGCACAACGTGCAGGTTTGTTACATAGGTATACATGTGCCATGTTGGTTTGCTGCACCCATCAACCTGTCATTTACACTGGATATTTCTCCTAATGCTATCCCTCCCCCAAGCTGTCACTCCCCAACAGGCCCTGGTGTGTGATGTTCCTCGCCCTGTGTCCATGTGTTCTCATTGTTCAGTTCCCACCAATGAATGAGAACATGAGGTGTTTGGTTTCTGTGCTTGTGATAGTTTGCTGAGAATGATGGTTTCCAGCTTCATCCATGCCCCTGCAAAGGCAATGAACTCATCCTTCTTTAAGGATGTATAATATTCCATGGTGTATATGTTCCACATTTTCTTAACCCAGTCTGTCATTGATGGACATTTGAGTTGATTCCAAGTCTTTGCTATTGTGAATAGTGCTGCAATGTATGTGTGCATGTGTCTTTATAGTAGCATGATTTATAATCCTTTGGCTATATACCCAGTAATGGGATCACTGGGTCAAATGGTATTTCTAGTTCTGGATCCTTGAGGAACTGCCAGACTGTCTTCCACAATGGTTGAACTAACTTACACTCCTACCAACAACGTAAAAGCATTCCTATTTCTCCACATCCTCTCCAGTATCTGTTGTTTCCTCACTTTTTAATGATCACCATTCTAACTGGCATGAAATAGTATCTCATTGTTGTTTTGATTTGCATTTCTCTGACGAAGAATGATGATGAGCATTTTTTCGTATGTCTGTTGGCTGCATAAATGTCTTCTTTTGAGAAATGTCTGTTCATATCCTTTGCCCACTTTTTGATGGAGTTTTTTTTTTTTTTCTTGTAAATTTG
>NW_012114711.1:3784492-3809708 GCF_000951035.1 Colobus angolensis palliatus
GATGGGAATGGCATTGAAAGTGTAAATTACCTTGGGCAGTATGGCCATTTTCATGATATTGATTCTTCCTATCCATGAACATGGAATGTTCTTCCATTTGTTTGTGTCCTCTTTTATTTCACTGAGCAGTGGTTTGTAGTTCTCCTTGAAGAGGTCCTTCAGGATCCCTTGTAATTTGTATTACTAGGTATTTTATTCTCTTCATAGCAATTGTGAATGGGAGTTCACTCATGATTTGGCTCTCTGTTTGTCTATTGTTGGTGTATAGGAATGCTTGTGATTTTTCCACATTGATTGTGAATCCTGAGACTTTGCTGAAGTTGCTTATCAGCTTAAGGATGTTTTGGGCTGAGACGATGGGGTATTCTAAATATACAATCATGTCATCTGCAGACAGGGACAATTTGACTTCCTCTTTTCCTAACTGAGTACCATCTACTTCTTTCTCTTGCCTGATTGCCCTAGCCAGAACTTCCAACACTATGTTGAACAGGAGTGGTGACAGAGGGCATCCTTGTCTTCTATCACTTTTCAAAGGGAATTCTTCCACTTTTTGCCCATTCATTATGATATTGGCTGTGGGTATGTCATAAACAGCTCTTATTATTTTGAGATACTTGACATACTTTCCATCTAGTTTATTGAGAGTTTTTAGCATGAAGGGCTGCTGAATTTTGTTGAAGGCCTTTTCTGCATCTATTGAGATAATCATGTGGTTTTTGTCATTGGTTCTGTGCATGTGATGGATTACATTTATTGATTTGCATGTGTTGAACCAGTCTTACATCCCAGGGATGAAGCCAACTTGATCATGGTGGATAACCTTTTTGACGTGCTGCTGGATCTGGTTTGCCAGCATTTTATTGAGGATTTTCGCATTGATGTTCATCAGGGATATTGACCTGAAATTCTCTTTTTTTGTTGTTGTATCTCTGCCAGGCTTTGGTATCAGGATGATGTTGGCCTTATAAAATGAGTTAGAGGGGATTCCCTCTTTTTTTATTGATTGGAATAGCTTCAGAAGAAATGGTACTGGCTCCTCTTTGTACCTCTGCTAGAATTTGGCTGTGAATCTGTCTGGTCCTGGACTTTTTTTTGGTGGGTAGGCTATTAATTATTGCCTCAATTTCAGAATCAGTTATTGGTCTATTCAGAGATTCAACTTCTTCCTGGTTTAATCTTGGGAGGGTGTATGTACACAGGAATTTATCCATTTCATCTAGATTTTCTAGTTTATATGTATAGAGGCATTTATAGTATTCTCTGGTGGTAGTTTGTATTTCTGTGGGATCAGTGGTGACATCCCCTTTATCATTTTTTATTGCATCTATTTGATTCTTCTCTTTTCTTCTTTATTAGTCTTCCTAGTGGTCTACCTATTTTGTTGATCTTTTCAAAAAACCAGCTTCTGGATTCATTGATTTTTTAAAGGGTTCTTTGTGTCTCTATCTCCTTCAGTTCTTCTCTGATATTAGTTGTTTCTTGCCTTCTGTTAGCTTTTGAACTTCTTTGCTCTTGCTTCTCTAGTTCTTTTAATTGTGATGTTAGGGTGTCGATTTCGGATCTTTCCTGCTGTCTCTTGTGGTCATTTGGTGCTATAAACTTCCCTCTACACACTGCTTTAAATGTGTCCCAGAGATTCTGGTATGTTGTGTCTTTGCTCTCAATGGTTTCAAAGAACATACTTATTTCTGCCTTCATTTTGTTATTTACCCAGTAGTCATTCAGGAGCAGGTTGTTCAGTTTCTATGTAGTTATGCGGTTTTGAGTGAGTTTCTTAAT
This sequence comes from Colobus angolensis palliatus, assembly GCF_000951035.1. Taxonomy (NCBI): domain Eukaryota; kingdom Metazoa; phylum Chordata; class Mammalia; order Primates; family Cercopithecidae; genus Colobus; species Colobus angolensis. Next base: position 3,786,275 of record NW_012114711.1, read on the forward strand.
CCTGAGTTCTAATTTGATTGCACTGTGGTCTAAGAGACAGTTTGTTGTGATTTCTGTTCTTTTACATTTGCTGAGGAGTGTTTTGCTTCCAATTATGTGGTCAATTTTAGAAAAAGTGTGATGTGGTGCTGAGAAGAATGTATATGCCATTGATTTGGGGTGAGGAGTTCTGTAGATGTCTATTAGATCCGCTTGGTGCAGAGCTGAGTTCAAGTCCTGTATATCCTTGTTAACCTTCTGTCTCACTGATTTGTCTAATATTGACAGTGGGGTGTTAAAGTCTCCCATTATTAATGTGTGGGAGTCTAAGTCTCTTTGTAGGTCTCTAAGGACTTGACTTACGAATCTGGTTGCTCTTGTACTGGGTGCATATATATTTAGGATAGTTAGCTCTTCTTGTTGAATTGATCCCTTTACCATTATGTAATGGCCTTCTTTGTCTCTTTTGATCTTTGTTGGCTTAAAATCTGTTTTATCAGAGACTAGAATTGCAACCCCTACTTTTTGTTGTTGTTGTTGTTGTTTGCTTTCTATTGGCTTGGTAGATCTCCCTCCATTCCTTTATTTTGAGACTACGTGTGTCTGCATGTGAGATGGGTCTCCTGAATACAACACACTGATGGGTCTTGACTCTATCCAATTTGCCAGTTTGTGTCTTTTAATTGGGGCATTTAGCCCATTTACATTTAAGGTTAATATTGTTATGTGTGAATTTGATCCTGTCATTATGATGTTAGCTGGTTATTTTGCCACTTAATTGATGCAGTTTCTTCATAGCATAGAAGGATTTTACAATTTGGCATGTTTTTGTGGTGGCTGATACCAATTGTCCCTTTCCATGTTTAGTGCTTCCTTCAAGAGCTCTTGTAAGGCAGGCCAAGTGATGACAAAATCTCTCAGCATTTGCTTGTCTCTAAAGGCTTTTATTTCTCCTTCACTTATGAAGCTTAGTTTGACTGGATATGAAATTCTGGGTCAATAATTCTTTTCTTTAAGAATGTTGAATATTGGCCCCCCTCTCTTCTGGCTCATAGGGTTTCTGCAGAGAGATCCACTGTTAGTCTGATGGGCTTCCTTTGTGATAACTCTACCTCTCTCTTTGGCTGCCCTTAATATTTTTTCTTCATTTCAACCTTGGTGAATCTGATGATTATGTGTGTTGGGGTTGCTCTTCTCGAGGAGTATCTTCGTGATGTTCTCTGTATTTCCTGAATTTGAATATTGGCCTGCCTTGCTAGGTTGGGGAAGTTCTCTTGGATAATATCCTGAAGAGTGTTTTCTAACTCGGTTCCATTCTCCCTGTCACTTTCAGGTACATCAATCTAATGTAGATTTGATCTTTTCACATAGTCCCATATTTCTTAGAGGCTTTGTTTCTTTTTACTCTTTTTTTCCTCTAATCTTGTCTTCTTGCTTTATTTTATTAATGTGATCTTCAATCACTGATATCCTTTCTTCCATTTGATTGAACTGGCTATTGAAGCTTGTGCATGCATCACAAAGTCTCGTGCTCTGGTTTTCAGCTCCGTCAGGTCATTTAAGGTTTTCGCTACACTGTTTATTCTAGTTAACCATTCGTCTAACTTTTTTTCATTGCTATGAGTTAGAACATTCTCCTTTAGCTCAGAGAAGTTTGTTATTACCACCTTCTGAAGCCTACTTCTGTCAACTTGTCAAACTCATTCTCTGTCCTGTTTTGTTCCATTGCTGTCAAGGAGCTTTGATCCTTTGGAGAAGAGGCATTCTTGTTTTTGGAATTTTCAGCTTTTCTGCTCTGGTTTCTTCCCATCTTTGTGGTTTTTATCTACCTTTGGTCTTTGATGTGGGTGACCTACAGATAAGGTTTTGGTGTGGATGTGCTTTTTGTTGATGTTGATGCTATTCCTTTCTGTTTGTTAGCTGCCGTTCTAACAGTCAGGCACCTCAGCTTCACGTATGTTGGAGTCTGCTGGAGGTCCACTCCAGACACTGTTTGCCTGGGTATCACCAGTGGAGGCTGCAGAATGGCAAATATTTCAGAACAGCAAATGTTGCTGCCTGATTCTTCCTCTGGAAGCCTTGTCCCAGAGGGGCACCTGTCTGTATAAGGTGTCTGTCGGCCCCTGTTGGGAAGTGTCTCATGCTACATGGGGTTCAGGTACCCACTTGAGGAGAAAGTTGTTCTCAGAACTCAAACACTGTGCTAGGAGAACCACTACTCTCTTCAGAGCTGTCAGACAGGGACATATAAGTCTGCAGAAGTTATCTGCTACCTTATGTTCAGCTACGCCCTGCCCACAGGGGTGGAGTCTATAGAGGCAGTAGTTCTTGCTGAGCTGTGGTGGGGTCTGCCCAGTTCGAGCCTCCCAGCCTCTTTGTTTACCTACTCAAGCCTCAGCAATGACACATGCCCCTCCCCCAACCAGGCTGCAGCCTCACAGGTTGATCTCAGACTGCTGCACTAGCCATGAGCAAGGCTCCGGGGGTGTGGGACCCACCGAGCCAGGCACGGGAGGGAATCTCTTGGTCTGCTGTTTGCTAAGACCTTGGGAAAAGTGCAGTATTTGGGCAGGAGTGTACCATTTTTTCAGATACAGACTGTCACGGCTTCCCTTGATTAGGAAAGGGAAATCCCTGATCCCTTGTGCTTCTCAGGAGAGGTGACACCCTGCCCTGCTTTGGCTTGCCTTCTGTGGGATGCACCCACTGTACAATCAGTCCCAATGAGAGGAACCAGCTACCTCAGTTGGAAATGCAGAAATCACCCATCTTCTGCATTGATCTTGCTGGAAGCTGCAGACTGGAGCTGTTCCCATTCAGCCATCTTGAAAGCAACCCCATTTCTTTATTTATGAGTGGATCCAACCTGTTTCCATCCACACGATAACATCATACAACTGAATATCAATGTGAACAGATCCCCTACCCATAGTTAATTGACTCCAAAAGGGATACATTTATCCTTGTTTAAGCAATCAAACTCCTTTTCCTGCAAATTAGAAAGTAAAATAAGTGACTCTAGTCTCCCCTTGGATGTGTTCTTAAAGATTTCAGATACAAATTTAGCAACTGAAACCCGTGGCCATCCCTTACTCTCTCAACTAGGTAGCAGTGAAAACACTATGTAGTTAGAAAAAGAACTAACCTTGCATACAGAAAGCAAAAATTTTAAAAATATACAGACTATTTTCAATGGTCCCTACTGCTAGCACTCCAATCCCTTATCCCATTCCTCAGATCCTGAGACACTCAATAACTTCACTGGAGAGCTTCCTTCTTGCTTAACCTAAACTCAGTTGAGTTTTCCTCATTTGCAGCCAAAATAATTCTAAAAAACACAGACATTATTTGTTTAGATAAAATTTGTTTTCCCTTTCTATCAAATAAAGTTTTCTCCGTAGATGGGGAGCACACACCACACACACACACGCACACATACAGATGCATGCATGCACATACACACACACACACACACACACACACCCATTATGAGAAGTAATTTCTCACAATGGCTGGAAATCTCAACATTTAGAGTTCAAATTACTAAATTGAGACTTTTATTCTTTTGGGGATGATGGAGAGACAGTAGAAGACTCAATAAGGCACAAGACATTTTAAAAATATTCATAATGTGATGTGACTTGATATATCGATGAGAGGAGATGGATTTTGGAGGAAACTGGCAATGATATCAAAGCAATGACTGTATCCACGTATAACATCTTTATAAGAATTTTCTTTTAGAATGACTTTTGTGATTTTTTTCTGCCTTGATCCTGGGATAAAACTTATTTCCGAGATCTACTATCCAGAAGAACTTCTGGATTTTTAACATTATTCCATTTTCCTAAACAGTCACAATAATCAGGGGAGGAGGGTAAAAATTATTGAAATTTCTGGCCCGTAATATACAATCGGTAATATTTTGGCCAATGAGTGAATGGATGATTAAATAATCTAATTAAGTTGATACGTATTGTAAATCTCATAGTTTGACTTTCATGTCAAGGGACTTTTTTGTGTTAATATCAATCCTATGTTTATATTTATAGAACATAAAATTGCAGCATTTTAAACTTATAATTGCTTGCCCTGGACTCTTAGATCCTTGTTACTTGAGGTGTGGCCCAGACATCAGCAGCAGTCACATCATTTGCAACATTTTGGGAGCAGTTAAAGTATAGATCCCAGTCCCATCCCTACCAACTGAATAAGAATCTGCAGTTAAAATAAACCCCCGGCCGGGCGCAGTGGCTCACGCCTGTAATCCCAGCACTTTGGGAGGCCGAGACAGGCGGATCACGAGGTCAGGAGATCGAGACCATCCTGGCTAACACGGTGAAACCCCGTCTCTACTAAAAAAATACAAAAAAATAGCCGGGCGAGGTGGCGGGCGCCTGTAGTCCCAGCAACTCGGGAGGCTGAGGCGGGAGAATGGCGTAAACTCGGGAGGCGGAGCTTGCAGTGAGCTGAGATCCGGCCACTGCACTCCAGCCTGGGCGACAGAGCGAGACTCCGTCTCAAAAATAAAATAAAATAAAATAAAATAAAATAAAATAAAATAAAATAAAATAAAATAAACCCCCAAGTGTTCTGATACATGTTAAAGTTAAAGAAGCTTTGGAACACATGACACATTTTTATGTTGTTTTGAAATTATGAAATATAATAAACCTAACCTTGATAAAATGTCATGTTATATTTTCCACTTAAGCTGCATCGTTTATTTCTTGCCACAGATATTAATGACTAATTTGCTGTGCTAAATCACAGGAATTGGTAATCAAATGAGATTGGCTTTAAACCTATACTTTGATGAAACTGACATTTAAAAATATAGTAAAGTGTTTTTTAAAGCAACAATGCAGAACTATGAGGCATCATTTAGCTTTGTGTTATAGGCTTTTTTTTGCAGGGAAAGTATGATTTCTAAATTAAATGTATTGTAGAGATCTGCAAAGCTACCAGATGTATTGATTCTTATGTTTGTTGGTGTTTGCATATAACATTGATATTATTCAGAGCACATCAGTGGGTTTAGAAAATTTAATCTTAATTTTATTGGCAATATCATATTATCTCTTGATACTAATTGGCATTAAAGTTAGAAAAATCACCGACTGCATTAGCAGTTGTGCATGAATATCTGAGTGTACTGTTATTTCAAATCTGGAAGTCATTGTAAGAAGATCTTTTTTTAGAATTTAAGTTATATATTGTGCTACATGACTGTAGCATTGAAGAGGAACTAATCTTTATCAATAATTTAATTACAATGAATTAAAGTATATATGTAATTACCTACATTGTATTAAAATTGGACATATTTATAAGGAATTCTAGGTGAAGTGTTAGTCTTAGCATCATTCAAACTAGACTATGATTATACAAAATTTCCCAATTCATCTTTCTACTGCACCAAATTAACTCTAGACTACTAAACGTTTTATAGTTTGATGAAGCAAAAATTCTTCTGATAATTATATCCAAGGGGAATTTTACTACATTCTTATTTTTCCAAAAAAAGAACTAAGAAGTTCTTTTAACATAAACAAGTTCTTTCAAGAAATATTTATTGAGTCCCTATATGAAGAAAATAATTCAGATTATCAAGTGGGAAAAAATAAGTCACAAAACAACCGTCTCTTTCTCATATAGCCCATAAGCAGAATATATATATCTGTTTTGGGCATGTGACCATCATTGAAGAGAAAGGCTAATCATTTCATCTTATTTTTTAATATATTTCAAATTCTCTATATGATTTTTAAATAAGTTGTGGGCCTTACTAAGCACTGATATTATGCCAGAATATTTGGCAAGCAATTTTATTATCTCATTGAATTTACTAAAAATTTGATGAATTGTATAGTATGTGTTGTTAATCCCATTTTGCACATCAGAAAACAAAGGCTCTGCAAGCTTTTGGCTATCTTGTTCAAGATCACAGAGACAGTAATCTGTGGATACAGAAATTATAGCCATCCTTCAGAGTGTGTGTGTGTGTGTGTGTATAGAGTTAATTATAAGCTTCTGATTCTGTTGAATAACAATGAATAAGCACCAAGTAAGGAAACCTTTACAAACAGCGTAAGAAAGCTCATTTTGAGGACACTGCCCTTGGACACAGTAGCACAGAACTACCATCAAAAGGGTGAAATAATTTACATTGAGTCCTAGTGCTTGTCAACAAGCACAAGTTTTTTATTTTTGCCTCCATTGACAAAGAGGATGAGTTTCAGTACAGGCAATGCCAGTCTACTAGTACAAGCTACTGTTTTGTGACAGCACAAAAATTAACTTATCCAAAAGGATAGAAAATGAGAAGAAAGTTTGAGTCCGCTTATCATGTGTGCCAGAGTGTGACCACCATTGTTGCTTACCGTTCCCCTCTCTCACTGTAATTTTTTTTCCACTGGATGCCTCTGAGTATTACTTTCCAACTTGATGGTATTTCTTGGAAAAATATTAGCACCCTGGAAGGCCAAAGTTAGAGAAATCTACCTGATAGCAGCCGGTTAGTACCTGACACTCACCTTTTTTTTTCTTTTTTTCATTCCATACCCAACCTTTCAAGAGAGAAATGCAAGGCAGGCAAACTGGTGAGTCCCCTGAAGGCCCTTAAAGTGACTAATGTACACTTTGTTTTGCAGTCACATGGGGCCTGTGAAAGCAGAGTGACTATTTTTATCTAATTGGGTTAGAGTTGGACTCCCCACAGACCCAAAAGTATAGGAATCTAGATCATCATTTAGGAGGTAGCTTCAATTGAAATGCTGGCGGCTTGAACAGGAGTTCTCTTGATAACAAAGGAATGAAAGGCTCCTATCTGAGCTCTGCATGGAAGACTCCCTCTTACACTTTTTACTGTTGTTATTAACTAATTCAAGGACTACTGATTTTTCTCTTTGTATTAAAGTTACACTTGGTCTAAAGTTTTATATTTGTGAGTAGTTTTTACAATTTTGCACAGCTTAATATGTTATGTGTTTAGTCTCAATTATCACTCTCCACCTCCTACTTGTAATGCATTTGTAACTGGTAGGAACTAGCTCATTTAAACCATATTAATCACACACTGTATGAATTGATATTTGTTAGCATGATTATACTGATGGCTACTTCAGATTTACACTTCACCTCCCCTTGCTTTTTGCCAGCTACCATAAACCCAGCTGTATTTTATTCTCACAAGAGAAATGAAAGAAAAAATAAAGAAATAATCTGGTCCAGAGCTAAGTGTCAAAGATAATAGAAACAAAGTGCTGAGATTTTTCCTGGTGGAATAATGGACACTTTTCTTAAACAGACTCTTTATAAATTGACATGTTTATTTAGTTTCTGAGCACTAATGAAATGATCAAAACAGTACTGCGATTTATAAAGCATAATACTTGGATATACCAAGCCTTTTATTCTCTCAAGTCCCCTTGCAGAAATGAGAAACCTAAAGGCTAGGTCAGTTACCGTTCAGTAGTGCATAAGAGCTGGCTTGTATATTACTGGTGTCTCATCCCAATTTCTTGTTAATGATGTCACCTTGTTGACTGGGAAAAACAAAAGCCATGGTAGGAGTCATTTGCTTTATGAGAATAAGTAAATGCTACAAATTAGGGCTCCCTTTCGAAATCACCTCTCCTCCCGGAGAGGAGCAATAATGCTCCTCATTGTTGAGCATTTACCAGTGCACCATTGCCTATGACCATATCATGCTTGCTGTCTTGTATCATCAACACCAGTTCTTCCTTAACAAATGCAGGTCATTATGCACAAGCCTAGCCAAACATACACTCAGAATGACTGCAAATTCATTGGAAAACATCCAACACAAAGCTCACACTTGGTATTTTCTGACTTTCTTGGGCACAAATTAGGATCTCAGGCAATATTTGCTGAGTGAATAAATTGTCATATATAATAAAATAAAGGCCTATCTATTTGCATATTTACAACCATCTTCAGAAACAGATGCATTTCATGTAAACTAACTCTGTCGGTAACCATAGCATGCTAGTTTATAATCATTGATGGAAAATTTCACAGGATAAAAGAAAAAGTTATTGAAAAAGTAGTACTGAAGTCAAAATCAAACTGAACTACTTGCTAAATTTGGGACATTAGAACCAGTTTTTCATATTTTATACATTTTATTTTCTCATCTGAAAATGTAGACAATAATATCTACCATGGGTTTATTATGAGGATTCAAGTAATATTTAGCACATCATAATCTGTATTCAAAAATTACAATAGATACTGCTGATATATAACAATAATACTTGTTACTTTTACATTTATTATCTTAAATATAGTCTGCTGATGTTTCTAAATATCATGTGATTGGAATAAAAAATAACAATTTTCCAGATATGAAGTCACTGGTAATTCCTTGAACAACACTGAGTATAAATCTCAATGAGTGGGATCTTTCATTGAGTCACAGAATTCAAATAGGTATGGCCTAAGCATTTACTTTACAAAATACTAAGATGTTCTTTTAAGTCTAGCTGAAGTTTGCTATTAAATGTGCCTAAATAAGATATTTAAATTAATTAATGATTTTTTTTTTTTTTTTTGAGAGAAGTCTCACTCTTATCCCCCAGGTTTGAGTGTAATGGCTTGATCGCGGCTCACTGTAACCTCCGCCTCCCAGGTTCATATGATACGCCTGCCTCTGCCTCCCAAATAGCTTGGATTACATCACCTGCCACCACTACCAGATAATTTTTGTATATTTCAGTAGAGACAGGATTTCACCATGTTGGCCAGACTGGGGTCTCGAACTCCTGGCCTCAGGTAATCCGCCCACCTCGACCTCCCAAAGTGCGGGGATTACAGATGTGAGCCACTGCGCCCGGCCATTAATGATAAATTTTTAAGAGCAGAGAAAAGCAATTTCCTAAATATAAAAAAACTAAAAACAGGCGTCTTTTGGCTTTTGTTGTTACCCTCAAGAAAATAGGTAATAATACAATAATTTTACTCTAAAACAATGATTCTCAGACACTAGAGTGCAGAAAAATCACCAGAGAAGCCTGTGGGGAAAAAATGAAGATTATTCACATTCCTTCTACTGCCTTCCTATCCAGGGAGGAAGAATAGAGAGGGGAGAAGGGAAGGAGAAGAGAGAGGAAGGAAAGGGAGAGAGGAAAGAATGAGTGAGAGGAAAGGCGAGAGGGAGATAAAAAGGGAGGGAGGAAGAAAGGAAATAGGAGAATATTTTCCAAAGAGATTAATGTTTACATCAGTCTGCTTTTTTTTTTTTTTTTTTTTTTTGAGTCTTGGGATTTGAAAAATACATTGGGATTTAAATTGATGTCATTCAGGTAGATTAATCTCTTAGGGTATATCAGCTTATTTGAAATGGTATCATAAGTTAAAATGAAATTAAGTCAAATATGATTTTCCACAGCTACGTTCCAGGCCACATAATGAATTAAGAATAGCGCCAGCTTTAATCAAATGCAGGTGATATAACTGTACAACAGAAAGCCTTCAGAAGGGATGTAGATTGGTGAAGCTATGCTGCAGAGTCACCAATGATACAACATTGCATTTGATACAGTACTGCACCACAGGGTACTGTGTAAAATTATTATGCTCTTCGTAACTCATATCCCCTTATTAATGTAACACAGTGTAAAAAAAACAAAACCATTGGTATCCTGGAAGTCAGAAGGACTCCACTCCTTGCAGAAATCTGTCACTAGCATGACTTTAGATAACAATGGGGTAATTAGAATTTCCTAATAGTTATTTTGACTTATAAACGTCTTTCTTGATCTTTTTGTTCTTACTATTAGTTTTTACGAACCAAGTTATCCACATTAAAGGTCAATTTCTAGGTCCTCCTGCTAAATTGTAAGCAAATGTTTTTGCTTTTTAAACGTAGTAATTTATCAAGAATAGCAGCTATACACCATGTACCAGGAATGGATACATACCTGCTTTGAAAGTGCACAAATTTACACATATTTGCCTCAAAGTTTTAAATCCTTGATTTTTTATGAGGGTAAAATTTTAGGCTTGAATGGTGGTCAGATTTAAAAGCACTGCCCTGAATTTTGTCTTAACTCTAGAATCAAAAAATTATTCTTTCTTTAAAAGACAACACAGTCATGTGTCACATAACAGTATTCTGGTCAATGATGGACCACATTTACAACAGCGGTTTCATAAGATTATAATGGAGCTAAAAAAAATTCCTATCACTTAGTGACATTGTAGATGTCATAGCACAAAACATTACTCACATCTTTGTGGTGGTGCTGGCATGAACAAACCTACTGCACTGACAGTACTATAGAAGTCTAGCACATGGAAATAGTACATACTACTAGAGAATGATTATAAACACCTGTGTTACTGGTTCATATATTTACCATACTCCATTTTTTATCATTATTTTGGAGTATATTCCTTCTACTTGTATAAAAAAGTTAACTGTAAAACAGGCTTAGACTGGCCCTTCAAGAGGTCTTCCAGAAGAAAGTATTGTCATCACCGTGGATGATAGCTCCATGTATGTTATTGCCCCGGAAGATCTTCCAGTGGTGCAAAATGTGGAGGTGGAAGACAGTGATATTGATGATTCTGACCTTATGTGGGCCTCAGCTAATGTGTGTGCTTGTGTCTTAGCTTTTAATAAAAAAGTTTAAAAAGAAAAGGAGAAAAATGCTTATAGAATAAGGATATAAAGAAAGAAAACATTTTTGTACAGCTGTACAATATGTTTATGTTTTAAGCTCAGTGTTATTATAAGAGTAAAAAAGATAAAAAACTTATAATGTAAAAATGTTACAGAGAGCAAAGGTTAGTTTATTATTACAGAGAATTTTTTTTTTTTTTTTTTTTTTTAGACAAAGTCTCGCTCTGTCCCCAGGCTAGAGGGCAGTGGCACAATCTTGCCTCACTGCAACCTCCGCCTCCTGGGTTCAAATGATTCTCCTGTCTCAGCCTCCTGAGTAGCTGGGATTACAGGAGCAGGCTGCCATGCTGGGCTAATTGTTGTATTTTAGTAGAAACGAAGTTTAACCGTGTTGCTCAGGCTGGTCTCAAACTCCTGAGCTCAGACAATCCGCCCACCTTGGCCTCCCAAAGTACTAGGATTACAGGCGTGAGCCACCGCACCCAACCAATATTTTTTATAAATGCAACGTAGCCTAAGTGTACAGTCTAAAGTAGTGTACAGTAGTGTCTTGGGCCCTCACATTCACTTACCACTCATTCACTGACTCACCCAGAGCAACTTCCAGTCCTGCAAGTTCTATCAAATGGTAAGTGCCCTATATGGTGCACCATTTTTAATCTTTTATACCATATTTTAGTGTACCTTTTTATGTTTAGATATGTTTAGATACATAATGTAGTCCTCATGTTATAATTATCTACAATATTTAATACAGTAACCTGCTCTACAGATTTATGGCATAGGAGCAATAGGCTATACCATCTAGTCTAGGTGTATAGTAGACTATACCATCTAGGTTTGTGTAAGTACACTCTATAACGTTTGTACAATGGTGAAGTAAGCTAAGGATCCATTTCTCAGAATGCATCCCCAACATTAAGTGATGCAAAACTATATTTTAAAAATAATATAATAGTGGATCCCAGATCTCATTAGTGAATCATCTTCTAGTGTATTAAAATGTAAATATGCTTCATGACTAGAGATGAATATAATTGATATTACAGAAACAAACTTAACGGAGTCATGTGTCAGTCAGAATTCAGACGGGATACAGAAACTATTCTGAGCATTTTAAGCAGATAATTCAATACATGGATTTGATGACACAAGCAACATAAAAGCTTACAAAGTCAAAAAGAGAATGAGGAAGCAACACAGAAGTTAGCAACAGCAGACTCAGCTACCATCCCTAGGGCTGGAGAGATAGAAGAAAAGGATTGTATCAGACCCCAGAGAGCTGTTCAGCTGCTGCTCGATGGGAGCTGCAACCACCCAGGGTGCAGATGTTGCCCATAAATATGCCCAAGGCACAGCAAAGTGGGAAAGAAGGACCTTAACTTCTCCCTTCTGCTTTTCAAAAGTGTGGGGAATGCGTCTGAGAATTAAATAGTCAAAGAATGGCACAAATAGCATCTCTACATATGTGTTGTTCCTTAAAGCTGTCCTCCTGCAAGATTTCACATACACTCAAATGTTGATTCCATTGCACAGTATATTTTTATATCTTCACTTTTAGGGTTTTTGCTACCCGCAAAAGAAAATCTGTCTTTCCTAGAGTCCATGAATAGTGTAAGTTCATTTATGTCCTGGCTCACTGTTATAATTACTGCACATGTTAACATGACTGTAATTTGTCTGTGCTATAAAATGTGAATCACCAGATGTTGATTGCCAGAAGATGAGATCTGTCTGTGCTAGAAAGTTTCAAGAGCTTTCCCATTAGGAAAATGAAGGATGATGTACTTTGACTGTATTTGCTCAAATTTTGTGATAGACAAATGAAAACGTATAACACTGTTAGTTTTAAACTACTGATCTTTAGTGGTTCTTGAATCAGGACTTTAAGGCCAGTTAATGGTGGCATAGGGAGAAGGCTAAGATTTGTTGAGTACCTACTATGTACTGGACACTATATAGATAGTTTGCAGGCATTGTCTTATGATTATCTTACAATATTACAAGATAGGTATTATTTTTAGTTTAGTTTATTTATTTATTTATTTATTTTTTTATTTTGACAAAGTCTCACTTTGTCACCAAACTGGAGTGCAGTGGACCAGTCACAGCCCACTGCAGTCTCAACCTCGACTTCCTGGGCTAAAGGCATCCTCCCACCTCAGCCCCCCAGTTAGCTGGTACTACAGGCATGTGCCACCAGTCCTGGCTAATTTTTGTATTTTCGGAAGAGACAGGGTTTCACCATGTTGCCCAGGCCGGTCTGGAACTCTTGCACTCAAGGGAAACACTCACCTCCTCCTTCCAAAATGCTGGGATTACAAGCATGAACCACTGTGCCCACTGTGCCCAGCCAGGTATTATTTAATATCCATTCTCTCTTCCTTACAGGTATATATATATATATATTTGAATATTTTGGACCGAACTCATTTGTGGCTTTATTTGATATGATCTAACATTATTGGTCTTAATTTTTCTACTTATCTTCAGTTGCATTTATTTGTATATTTTTGTGAGCAACTTTTAAACTTTGGGGGAATGAAACAGGCTCTAAATAAAGAAATGTCACTCCACTTGAAATATAAGTGTGAATTACCATACTAGATTGTGAACTTTTTTTACGACAGATACTATTGTATTAACTTTTATTCTTCCGATACCAAGTGCCAGATAGAAAGTGACTTTAAGATTTGTGTGTGTGTGTTTATGTGTGTGTGTGCCTACACTTGAATGTGCATATTCAGTATTTCAATTAAGTTTGATTTTAATGTCATGAGGAAATTTCTGTGATGGCATCTAATATATCTTCTGCTTCTCTGTCATTCTTCTATGTATACAAACTTATTAAAAAAGAAAGTGTGTATTTTCCACTGGCTTTTTTCTGGGTCCTCGCCTAAAAATTAGGTTTCACTAACTTGAGTATTGTATTTTCTCACTGTAATATACTGAATTTGTAAAAGACTCTCTAATCACTAAAGAAAAATTTGCAGTTAAAAAATTATGTTTGCACTTTGTCGTTTTGCTGTAACTTTTCTGTATTTCTACTGTGTCCTTCAGTCTGTAAGACAATAAACACATGTCATAGGATAAAGCTGTCTGAGTACCACTGGGATGTTTCAATCTACAGAAGTCTGACAATTCTGACAATTCTCGTCACATTTTTTAAATAAAGCGGGCTCTCTAATTTTAGAGTCATCTTTCTGTGTCTTAGAACAATAAGTTTGTGAGAGCGTCAGCATGGTCTCTCAACAATTCTTGTCAGTGGAAAATGTGTTTACATGTTGCTAGCAACAGAATGAATTGCTCACTGGGGACCTGAGCAGATGACAATGAGGTTTATTGCCTGAGAGTCTTATCAATTATTTTACATAACTTGGCTTGGGAACATACTACAAAACAAACAACTTTTGAGAGCTTTTTTTGCTTTGGTGATTTTGTGTTGTTGAGATCATATGGAGAGGCAGGCAGCTCTGCAGACTATGGAACAATGAGCTAGCATATACAAATCCGAGCTGATACCTTGAGGTAATTCTTCTTTGCAAAGTGAAAAGATATTCGGTAATCAGGCACTGCTAATGCATCTCCATGATAATATATTCTTGTCTTGAACACAGCAATTTATTTTTCTGCTAACATATTCCTGCTAGCATTTATGTCTCTATCTACCACTCAATTATATATGCATGAGTTCATGGTTTCACATTGTGTGTCTTATTCCCACCCTCCTCTGCACTCGAAACACTTAATCCAACAGTGTATTATTTATCTCTGTTAAGCAGTGTGTTCATACAGGTACAAGCTTATCCAAGAACTTTCTAAACACCACAGAATTACAGGTCAACAAACCCACTGACTTTGTATGCATTTGACAAAATAACCATTTCATTCAAGGAGAGAAAATGTCAACAAAGCAGCTTTTAAAAAAATTAATTGAGCATATGATTGACTGGTGTATTGAGATTGATCAGAATACCACTCAAAGTAGAAGAGATTTGGGGAGAGAAATATACTAAAATATTCTGCTAAATTATAAGACTACTTTTCAAACAATTGTCAGGTGAAGTTCTTCTTCCCAGGTCCTAAGAGAAAGGGAAGAATCTGGTATATCTAAATGATTGAGGTCTTATTCTTGAACTTAGCAAACCTCTGCCTACTTATAAATTTATACATGGGTGTCCATCAGAGTGGCATCTAGATGAGAGGAAGGAAAGGATTTCTGGCACTCTCTCCTGCTTGATTTCTCCATTGGTCTTGTCACTGGAAGATAACGTGGAGCACTGCAGCCAGAAAATGAGACATCTTAGTTGCTGCTATGACGCATGCCACTCACTTGCTTTTCCTTGAACCAGGAAAACCTCACAGCTATTTACTCACTCTTCCTTTATTTTGACAGACACTGCAATGGAAATTCATATTGATTTTCACTAGTTCTAAGATCTTACATCTTTTAAGCCTCATGAAAGCAAACTATCAAGAAGAAAACCCCCAATACATTATCACCAAAATTGGACGCAGGAGGAAGATAATTTATCTATGTCATTCAGTAATATTCTTTTTTTCTTTAATGGTGGATTAAATTTTTTGTAACCTTCTTAAACTTTTGTTACCTTTGTAATTTACAGTGACAAGTTAAATGCTAATGCAATTGATAGGGGTGAGCAACTGGTCAGTGACTGGCCTGATCAGACTACATAATGTTGCTGAAATTGCTAAAATATGCAGGTACATTGTAATTTTGACAGAAAACAGTTTTCTGCAGGGCTTTATATCTCCCTGGGTGACATTAAAAGCCAACAATGTTGTAAATACCAAATTTCCTTGGAGGAAAGTTGAGAGACCTCAGCAACCTAGACATCATGTTAAAAATAAATAAAGTCTGAGTATCTTGAAATTTCACTTGTGTTGGTTTTGAATGGGAAATTTGATGGTAGAGTATAATACTGCAGTTAAAAGACTTGCATTCACTTTCCTCCCACAGCCAAGTTACAAATTATAGCAGGTAAGGACTTTTCTTTTCTTTTCTTTTTTTTTTTAGCTTAGATCTAGGGCAAAATAAATTGGATGTTTTGTGCAGTAGTTTAGTGATGTAGTGGTAGGCAATAGGAGTGAGGGAAAAGGGTATGCATATTTAGCATGTACCATTTAAGGATGCAAGTTGACATTTATTTTAGTAACTTTGGTGGAGCCCAGGATGGCTGTTAATGGCTAGTCTGAACAATAAACATCTGCCAGTATCTTCTTTCTAAAAATAGTTTCTTTCTTTGACCACATCCTTTTTATGTCTATTAGGTGCTCTTTATTTTTGTTTTCTACATACAGAACCAGATTATCGTTAGTTCACACGGCACAGTTTTACAAAAGAGAAAAAGGCATGACATCTGAGTACATTCAGCACCACACACCAGGGCTCATGGCAGGTCCAGCTATGTAATGTACAGAGCCCAGTGCAAATTGGAAATCTGGGACCCCTTATTAAAAATTTATTAAGAATTTTTAAGATGGTGAGACTGGATTTCTGAACCTGCCTAGTATGTTAGAACACTCCTAGATGGAGGTTGCTCAGTAATGAAGGTACACTGGATAACATCTCTTGCTCATCTAGCTAAACACCCAGTCAAAATGAAGAAGGTTTCATCCATTTGTGATCAAGTCCATTTTATTACTTAATCTTTGAGGTGGAAGGTGGTGGAATTTAGTAGTTTATCTTTGAGGAAGTCAGATCTGAGTGTGAACTCAGACTACATTGCTTCTTGTTTGGCTGGTCTGCAATGGTTTGGTTTAAGTACCTTCTCTGCAAAATGAAGAGAATATCTGCAACATAGAATTCTGGTTAGGATAACTCAGATACATCTCTGTCACAGGCATTCAGTAAATAATATCCTTGACTATGGTAAAATAAAAACAGTTTATTATCTTAATGACCAAGAATTATATTAATTACTATTAGCTTTGGTTATCAAAACAGTGCCTTGCAAATATGAAATATAATCTCTAGAAAATAAGACCCTTTATAAAGAGAGAAAGGGTTGTGAAATCCAACAGTTAAATGATCTCAAACATAAATGTGACATGGAGATTTTCTTTAATAATACAGTAATGGAAGCTTAAATTAGGCTTTAATCATTGTGTGAATGTGTGTTTTATGGAAGAAAAATTGTCTTGTTATAATTGTGCTTTCACTTAGGGAGAGCAATTATTTAAATAAACATCACCAAGGAAATTAAGAGATTTACTATGAATGAACCATATAAAGGTAAATAACTACTACTCTATGGAGAGAAAGAGAAGAATTTAATCTGGAAAACTATGAGTGTTAGCCAGTTAAAATATTTACATTGAACAAAATGATTTCCATAGCAATGGGAATTTGGAGGTCTCAGAACAATTTAATTCTAACATTCTATCTCATTTCCTAATATATTTCATCTTGATGAGAGGCCAAAAATTCTTGTGATAGCAAAAGATATAAATATCAATGGATAATTTTTTTCTAGTAAAACACATTTTAAGTATAGAGAATGTTACATTAGATATAGCATGGAATTTGGATCCAAACCCAGACTGTTCAAATTTCATCTTCTAACATTGAATAATATTTTTTTAATTCAGCAAGTCATTTAACCTCTCTGATCCTAGATTCTTCATTCTTAAAATCTGGGTAACAATGCCCACATAACAAGAATTGAATTAAGAATGTCGTCTTATGTATGTAAGTGGCTTTCCAACATAGTTGTTGCTCAATAAATGATGGCTATTGCTATTTATTAACAGTAATAATAAAATTTGAGAATATTTCTGATTTTTATATTTGCATTTTATCTTCCCAAATAGATTATTCGCTCGTTGTGGATCGGCATCATAGTAAAACTACTTTTCTTTCCTCAAAAACTCTCAGCACAACTTTAAACAGCAAACAGCCACCCAGGAAAAAGAACTCTATAAAAATACATTATTTTGTTCAACAATGAAGCATTCTGTATCTAGACCTGGACTGAAAATACAGATGCTTATAGGCCAAGAGAGAAGGTGGCCTGGATCATTCCTTATGAAATTTTGACTTGTGCTCCTTTGACCCAGACACACATCATGTCATGTAAATCTCATACAAATATTCTCCATTTGACCAAGATATGCCCTTTCCTGTTTTTAGAAATTTAGAGACTTTCAGTCTATCTTTCACTTTGCCACAGTTTGGTAGAGTCATTGGTTCAATACTATTTTATTTTCTTCTTAATGCTAAGAACATCCAAGTATATAAGTGCAATGATAGATAGTACCTGGCAGTCTATCCCAATGTCAGGGGACATTGTGAAGTGGTGGAGACTATGGTAAATGGGAAAGTTTACACCCTACTCAAAGGGGCAGCTACACATCTGATAATTCTGCTAATAAATTCTGATAATATTTATAAACTATTTTCTTAATTAGCCCAGGTGCCTGGATTTCTATAACTATTACTGACTAGTTAAAATGAATAAAAATGGTGTGACTTAATGTATTTTTAAGATCTTTCCGGATTTTGAGGAACAAAGTATTCTTGTTTACTGTCTGCAAAATGGAGGTGTTTTGAAAGAATATGTGACAAGATAAACAAGAGAGGAATGCACTTCAGCAGCTAGGGAGTAAAGTTTCATAGAGAAATGCAATGCTGTTTTGGTTCAGTAAGAAAAAAAACAAACAACCCCATCAAAAAGTGGACAAAGGATATGAACGGATACTTCTCAAAAGAAGACATTTATGCATCCAACAAACACATGAAAAAATGCTCATCATCACTAACCATCAGAGAAATGCAAATCAAAACCACAATGAGATACCATCTCACACCAGTAAACAACAGATGCTGGAGAGGATGTGGAAAAATAGGAACACTTTTACACTGTTGGTGGGAGTGTAAACCAGTTCAACCATTGTGGAAGACAGTGTGGCAATTCTTCAAGGATCTAGAACTAGGAATACCATTTGACCCAGCCATCCCATTACTGGGTATATACCCAAAGGATTATAAATCATGCTGCTATAAAGACACATGCATGCGCATGTTTATTGAGGCACTATTCACAATAGCAAAGACTTGGAACTAACCCAAATGTCCATCAATGATAGCCTGGATTAAGAAAATGTGGCACATATACACCATGGAATATTATGCAG
The DNA here is from genome assembly GCF_000951035.1 of Colobus angolensis palliatus. Lineage (NCBI taxonomy): Eukaryota > Metazoa > Chordata > Mammalia > Primates > Cercopithecidae > Colobus > Colobus angolensis. The sequence continues at coordinate 3,805,059 of NW_012114711.1, forward strand.
CCATAAAAAAGGATGATTTCATGTCCTTTGTAGGGACATGGATGCAGCTGGAAACCATCATTCTCAGCAAACTATCACAAGAACAGAAAACCAAACATCGCATGTTCTCACTCATAGGTGGGAACTGAACAATGAGAACACTTGGACACAGGAAGGGGAACATCATGCACCGGGGCCTGTTGTGGGGTGGGAGGAGGGGGAAGGGATAGCATTAGGAGATATACCTAATGTAAATGACTAGTTAATTGGTGCAGCACACTAACATGGCCCATGTATACATATGTAACAAACCTGCACATTGTGAACATGTACCCTGGAACATAAAGTATAATAATAAATAAATAGACAAATAAATAAAAGAAAAAAAGAACGGTGTCTGCCAGCACCTGCAATGACTCCTCATCTCCTTAAGGATTTGTCCTCTGAAGTAGCCATTCAGTTCTCCCCATTACAACATGTTGCTAACCCAGATACTCTTTCTGCTCAACTCTCCACGTGCTTGGGATACCACTATTACATTCTTCTGTGCTGTTTCCTATCTCTTGATTGCTACTACATCAATAACACATGCCTTTAGCTGTCTCATAGTTTTTCCAGCTTGCACCTCAGTTCGGATTCCTGTAGAAGGAAGATCTTACTGGGTCTGTTAGTCACCATCCAGTTTACCTGGTGTTCTTCTTGGCCAAGCTTTCAAGTCACTCCACTGTTTAGCTTGAAGACCACTGGCGACACGTCCCTTGAGGTCAGGTCCCCACATTGGTCCAATCATTTGTGGTCAAGTTCGGTAGAGTCACGAGGTCTGAAGCTTAGTGACTCCTTCACAAGAAACTCCTTGAGGTCATGAAAAACTCTGAGGCACCTCAGGAGGAATAGAAAATATTCTAGCTTGTATTATCTTGACTGACTGATACAAATAATAATTTTTACTCTATCTCTTCAGCTTAACTATAGGTTGCCAAAAATCCTCAATGATTCAAATGCATTTTTAATTCAAAAGAGCAACACATTATTTGATATTTGGCTCAGTAGTCCTATGTCTTCTGACGTTAGCAGGGCTCACAATGTTTGTTCTGCCCAGAAATGATTTATGCCTTTTGATACTCAAACTCTATTAACAGTTGGTAAAGTTTTAAAATAGAATTGCAAATTTCCATATTGCTCTATACAAAGATCATATGCATGACAGCTCACTGATGATGTAAAGCAGAGCTGCTTGTGCAGTCTAATTCTGAACAGTGGGTCAGTAAAATATCAAATTAATTATTGGGAGAGATTTATATATATAAAGTGTCATTTCTAATAGGTAACTAAAGTATCTGTCCTGAATGCTTGATTTCTAATTAACTATGAAGTTCTAGCATTAGTGAATTATGCACAGATTCAGTTAGGAGGAACTCCTTTGACATAGAGAGCAGAACTTTGGAATGAATAATGCCTTACAATTATTCATTTCTCCCTTTTAGATTTATATCTAAAATTTCCTATTCCCATCAAAGTGAAGTATAGTTCAGTTCTCTGGACAAATATTATCTTTGAATTCTGAATCTTCACAACTGTGAAGACTTTTTATTTCTTGTTTAAGTCCAAAGTTAGAATTCTCTGCTGGTAATGAATTCCTTTGTCTCCTTCAGAAGGCCGTTGAGTCACTTCTCCACACATTTAGACCACATGCACACATACATTATGAGAAGGAGAAAATTGAAATGTTCTAATTACAAATGAATAAATATTCTCTGAAATAATTTGTTTTCTGTTCAAGTTTTACTTTAGTAAGATTCCAAATTGAAACTCTTATCTACAATGTTTGAACAACTCAGTGAAAAGCTACAGTTAACAAAAGTGAACAACGGAATCATCAATAGGAAATCCCTCTGCAATATTTCAAAAAGACTGTTGGTTTATCGGATCCCTTTCTTCTGCTTTACTTTGATTTTCAGTCAATTCCAATATGGACCGTAATAAAAATGACCTCACTTTATTTGTTATTATTATTATTATTATTATTATTATTTTGAGATGGAGTCCCACTGTCACCCAGGTTGAAGTGCAGTAGTGCAATCTCGGCTCACTGCAACCTCCACAGTCCGGGTTCAAGCACTTCTCCTGTCTCAACCTCCTGAGTAGCTGAGATTACAGGCATGCGCCATGTCCAGCTAATTATTGTATTTTTAGTAGAGATGGGATTTCACCATGTTAGCCAGGCTGGCCTCAAACCCCTGATCTCAGGTGATCTGCCCACCTCAGCCCCCCAGTGCTAGGATTACAGACATGAGCCGCCACTCCTGGCCCCCCAAAATGACCTAATTTTTAAAAACCTAAACCACTAAAACAGTCCATTTTGATTATTCCTTTATTTATTGAGGTAAAAAATCCATAATATGAAATCTACCCTCTTAACACATTTTTAAATGTACACTACGGTATTGTTAACTATAAACACAATGTTGAATAGCACACCTCTAGAACTTTTGGAACTTACCCATTGAACAGCAAATCCTCATTTTCCCTCCCTTCATACTTGGCAGGCACCATTCCACCTCTGTTTTTATGACCTTGACTTCTTCAGATATGTCGTGTAAATGGAATTCATGCAGTATGTGTCCTTCTGTGACTGACTTATTTCACTTAGCATAGTGCCCTCAATGTTCATCCTTGCTGTAGCATATGACAGATTTTTTTTCCCTTTTTACGACTGAATAATATTCAGTTGTATGTGTATGCCACATTTTCTTTATTCATTCATCCATCAATGGACATTAAGATTGCTTCAAGATTATGTTGTCTAATTTCCACATGTTTGTGAATTTTCCAGCTTTCTTTTAGCTGTCGATTTCTAGTTTCATTCCACTGTGATCAGAAAAGATGCTTGGTGTGATTTCAATCTTTTAAAATTTATTAGGACTTGTTTTTTGTGATCATTCTTGGAAAATGTTTCACATGCTTTAAAGAATAATTTACATTCTACTGCTATTGCATAGATTGTTCTGTGTATTAATCATAAACATTTTTATCCTAAGGCGTAGCTCATGTCTTCTATATCCTACTCATCTTCTGTCTGGATTGAATACCCTACATGATAGGGTATTAAAGTCTCCTACGATGAGTGTGTTGCCATCTACTTCTTTCTTTTAGGTGTCAATGTTTGCTTCATATATTTAGGTACTCTAATGTTGGATGTATGTATTCTAATAATTCTTATATATTCCTGGTAAATTCATCCTTTTCTCACTATATAATGTCCTTCTTTGTCTCTTGTAACAGGTTTTTACTTAAAGTCTATTTTGTCTGATATGGGTATGTCTGCCCAGCCCTCTTTTGGTTTACAGTTACAAGGAAGATTCTTTTCTACCCTTTCACTTTCAGTTTATGTGCATTCTTAAGTCGAAAGTGAGAGTAGATTCACATAATTGGATCCTGTTTTTGTTTTTTTCATTTTTTCAGCCACTCTGTCCTTTGTCTGGGGATTTAATATATTTCCATTTAGAGTAATTATTGATAGAAAATAAATTAATATTACCATTAAAAAGTATTTTCTAGCTGCTTTATAGATCTTTTGTCCTTCTTTCCCTCTATTGCTGTCTTCCTCTGTGTTTTAAAAAATTTTTTGCATTGATGTATTTTGATACATTTCTCATTTTCTTTTGGGTTTCTGCTATACATTTTCTTTGTGGTTACCATGTGGCTTACATAAAATCTTATATAGTTATAGCAATCTCTTTTAAGCTGATGACAACATAAGTTCAATTGCATACATAAACTACTTTTAGTCCTCCCTGCAACGCTTTATATTATTGTCATAAATTACATTTTTATTTTATATTTATTTATATATTATAATATCTCATTGGTTATTTTCAATATACATCAATGTGGAACATATAGATTACTTATGTGTTTATTTATTTCTTTATTTATTTATTTTTATTTTATCTTTTTGGAGACAAAGTCTCCCTCTGTCTGGAGTGCAGTGGTGCGATCTTGGCTCACTGCACTTCCACCTCTTGGGTTCAAGTGATTAACCTGCCTCAACCTCCTGAGTAGCCGGGATCATAGAAGTGTGCCACCATGCCCACCTAAATTTTGTATTTTTAGTAGAGACAGCGTTTCACCATGTTGGCCAGGCTCATCTCAAACTCCTGACCTCAAGTGATCTACCCGCCTTGGACTCCCAAAATGCTGGGATTACAGGGGCGAGTCACTGCACCCGGCTGGTCCAGATTACTTCTATTTTTTTAAAAAAAACTTTGTAAATATGTACTGACTATTTATATTATGGTTTGTCTGCATGGTAAAGTCAAGCTGAATTAATAATGAGTATGTGAAATAATGTGTTAAATACTATAAAATTGCTTACTAGAAATTGACTCCAATTTGCACACTCACAATTCTTTTTCAATCATTGGCATGGCTACACACACACACAAACACACACATACACACAAAACAAAACAAAACAAAACAAAAAAACCTCACTCTTGTAGGCCCCAGCGTGTGATAGATTTTTTAAAAAAGATTTTGGTCATATTTTAGCTCTTTGCACAGTAACAGCTACCCATTCTAGTCTCTTAGCCACTTGGCAGGCTTGTGTGCATGTGTTTCAGGATTTGCTGGCATGCAGCTTGCAAAAGTCAGAGGAGAGAGAGAGAGAGA
>NW_012114711.1:3809983-3892815 GCF_000951035.1 Colobus angolensis palliatus
TTTGCACCTCCCCCCATGTTGCAAGCTTCTCCCGCATTGATTGAAATAATTTCCAAAGGATTTAAAGGACTGAGGCCTGTTTTAACCTTTATTTCTACCTCTTCCCCTCTTGGGAGCCAGGCATTAAGAACTAGGACATTCAAAAGCAACCACATATAAAGGGGAAATTAGAAATTCAATGTATATGTCCAGAGAAGGGTACCAGTTAAGAGAAGACCTGGAAAGACGTTAAGCTTGCACCTAGTCTGATCCCTGGCACAGAGATAGCCTACAACAATCCAAAAAACAAAAACAGAAATAAAACCTAATATATTCTGTGGAAAAGGGAGGATCTGATTCCTAGAGTTACCACATTATTAGATTCAAATGTCCAGCTTTCAACAACAACAACAAAAACATCACAAGGCATAAAAAGAAATAGGAAATATAGCTCAATTAAAAGGCAAAAGCAACAATAGAAAAATTGTCCCTAAAAATTCTACCTGATGGTGAATCTGCCAGACAAAGACTTTAAAATAACTGTCTCAAAGAAGATCAAAGAACTAAAGGAAGATGTAAAAAAAGTATAAAAGAGAAATGATGTGTGAATGAAATGGAAACATCAATAAAGAGATAGGAAACAGAAAAGAAACTAAATGAAATTAGGAGTTGAAAAATAGAATACATGACATAAAACTTTACTTGAGGGATTCAAATGCAGGTTTGGACCAGCAGAAAGAGCTTGTACACTTAAAATACAACAGTGGACATCATCAAGTCGAGGGGAACAGAAGGGAAAAATGTTAAAGAAAAGTGGAACAGAACCAAGGGAGCTATGGGACACCATAAAATACACCAACATATACACTGAAGGACTCCCAAAGGAGAAGATAGAGAAAAGGGCAGAGAAGATACACGAAGGAAAAAAAAGCGAATTATAGGCTAATATCCTTTATGAACCTTGATGCAGAAATCCTCAGGACAGTATTAGCAAATCAAATTCAATTGCATATTAAAATTACCATACACCATGACCAAGTGGGATTTCTACCTGGGATGCAAAGATGGTTTAACATATGAAAATAAATTAATGTGATATACCACATTAACAGATTGAAGAAATAAGTTCACATAATCATCTTTATTGATGCGGAGAAAAACATTTAACAAAATGTAACAAACTAAGACTGTATCTACATCACAAAAATTATGTATAAAAGACTCAAAACCAACGTTATTCTCATTGGCGAAAGACTGAAAGCTTTTTCTATAACATTAAGAATAAAACAAGGATGCCTACTCTCACTACTTCTATTCGACAAAGTACTGGAAGTCTTAGTAGAGCAAATAGTCAATGAAAAGAAATAAAAGGCATCCAAATAGAAAATGAATAAGTGAAATCATCTGTTTGTAGATAACATGATCTTATATGTAGAAAACCCTAAAGACTTCACAAAAAACATTATAACTAATAAACAAATTCGGTAAGGTTGCAGAATACAAAATTGACATACAAAAACCAGTTGTATTTCTATACACTAATAATGTATAATCCAAAAGGATGTTTAAAAAAAACTCTCGTCTATAATACAATCAAAAAGAATAAAGTCTTAGGGAAACATTTAAACAAGAAAGTGACAGACATATACACTGCAAATTATAAAACATTGTTGAATGAAATTTAAAAAACCATAAATTAATGAAAAATATCCAATGTTCATGGATTGGAAGACAATATTGTTAATATGTCTATGCTATCCAAAGTGATCTATCTGTGTATTAAATGCAATTTCAATCAAAATCCTAGTGACGTATTTTCCAGAAGTAGGAAAACCCATGCTAAAATTTATATGGAATGTCAAAGAACCCTGAATAGCCAAAACAATCTTGATAAAAAAGAACAAAGCTGGAGGATTCATAATTCCTGATTTAAAAACTTGCTACAAAGCTACAGCAATAAAAACAGTGTGGTTCTGTCATAAAGACAAACATATGGAATGGATGCAAATGGAATGGAATAGAGAGCCCAGAAATCAACCCTCAAATATATGGTCAGATGATAATCAACAAGGATGTGAGGATCATTCAATGGGGAAAAGGAAAATTTTTCAACAAATGTTATTGGGAAAACTAGATATCCTCATGTAGAAGACTGAAGTTGGATCTTTAACTAACATTGATTGGAACAATTCAAAATTGTTCCATGTCCCAAATGTAACACTTAAAACTATGAAATTTTTAGTCAAAGATATTGGGCAAAATTTTCATGACACCGATTTTGTCAATGATTTCTTGGCTATGATAACAAAGGCATAGGCAACAACAACAAAATAAACAAATTGAACTTCATTAAAATTTCTTTTTTTTTTTTTTTTTTTTTTTGAGGCAGAGTCTCGCTCTGTCGCCCGGACTGGAGTGCAGTGGCCGGATCTCAGCTCACTGCAAGCTCTGCCTCCTGGGTTTACGCCATTCTCCTGCCTCAGCCTCCTGAGTAGCTGGGACTACAGGCGCCCGCCACCTCGCCCGGCTAGTTTTTGTATTTTTAGTAGAGACGGGGTTTCACCGTGTTAGCCAGGATGGTCTCGATCTCCTGACCTCGTGATCCGCCTGTCTCGGCCTCCCAAAGTGCTGGGATTACAGGCTTGAGCCACCGCGCCCGGCCTTCATTAAAATTTCTAAAAATTGTGCATTAAAACACACTATCAATAGAGCAAAATGCAACCCAGAACATGGGAGAAAAAGATATTTACAAATTTTATATCTGATAAAGGATTAACATTTATATATATAGAATATTCCTAAAGTTCAGCAACAAAAAACCTAACAACTTGATTCAAAATCGTGCAACAGATTTGAAAAGACCTTTGTTGAAAAAAGATAATCAAATAGTCAATGAGTGATATGGTTGTCTGTGTTCCTACCCAAATCTCATCTTGAATTGTAGCTCCCGTAATTCCCATGTGTTGTGGAAGGGACCTGGTGGGGTGTAATTAAGTTGTTGGGGCTGGGGCTTTCCCTTGCAGTTCTTGTGATAGTGAGTAAGTGTCACGAGTGTCATGAGATCTGATAGTTTTATAATTGAATCATGGTGGCCGGGCTTTCCCATGCTGTTCTTGTGATAGTGAATAAGTCTCATGAGATCTGGTGGTTTTATAAAGTACAGTTCTCCTGCACATGCTTTTTTTAACTGCTGCAATGTAAGACACGCCTTTGCTTCTCCTTTGCCGTCTACCAAGATTGTGAAGCCTTCCCAGCCATGTGGAACTGTGAGTCCATTAAAGTTCTTTCCTTTGTAAATCATCCAGTCTCAGGTATGGCTTTATTAGCAGCATGAGAACAGACTAATACAATGAGCATGATGATTTATTAGGAAAATGCACTTCAAAACTACGGTAAGATACCACGTCATACCCATTAGGATGGCTAGTATTAGAAAAAAGAAGATAAAGAGAAGAAAAGGTGTTGGTAAGTATGTGGAGAACTTGGAACCCTTGTGCACTGTTGGTAGGAATGCAAAAATGGTGCAGCCACCATGGATAACAGTACGGCAATTCCCCAAAAACTGAAAAGTAGAACTACCATATGATTCAGCAATTCCACTTCTTGGTATACATCCAACATAATTGAACTCAAGGTCTCAAAAAGATATTTGTACAACCATGTTCACAGCAGTATTATTCACAATAGTTAAAATATGGAGGCAACTCAAATATCTATTGACGGATGAATGGATAAGTAAAATGTGGTGTATACTTACACAGGAATATTGTTCAGCCTTAAAAAGGAAGGACACTTGGACACATGCTATGACATGAATGAACTTTGAAGACATATTGCTACATTAAATAATACAGTCACAAAAAGACAAATGCTGTTTGATTCCACTTAAATGAGGCACTTAAAGCTGTCAAATTCATGGAGACATCATGGTTGCCTGGGTCTGTCAAGGAGGGGGAAATGGAGAGAGTTTAATGGATATGAATTTTCAGTTTGCAAGATAGAAAGAGTTTTGTAGATAAATGGTGATGATGGTTACACAACAACATAACTGCATATAATACCACCAAATTGTACACTTAAAAATGACTAAGATAGTAAATTTTATGTTATGTGTATTTTACCACATTAAAACATTTAAAAATATTGTCACTCGTTAGAATTTGCATTTCTTCAATTTTGATGTTTCAAGTCTTCTCATGTATTTGTTGGTGATTTGTATTTTTTTAATTGTCTGTTCATATCATTTGCCTATTTTTTAAAAACAACTGAGTAGTTCATTTGCTATTGACTTGAATGAAGTATCTACACACAGTAAAAAATAATCCTTTGTCTGACATATAAACCTTTAAAGCAGAAAATTTCATCATTATCTGGTGACTCAGGATAAAGTAGAGCTGGTCTGAGGGAGGAACTGCTTTTGGTAGACTATTTTTTTGGTCAACACTCTCTTTGTCTCCCTAATTTTGGTCATGCAAATCTATAATTTGTATTTCATTGAGACCATGCTGTGATTTCAAAATGAACTTCCAAAATCAAACATTCTATATCTTTGGACATTGAAGTCCCAGTAAAGCTTATAAAGTTTTTTTTTTCCATAAACTACATTTGTAGTGTTGTGTTTGCCTTGTATTCTGGGAGATTTTTTATTCCTCAGAGGTTTTATAAAAATAAATGAGTTGATTTATAAAAATGCAATTCATATTTTATTATTTTTGTTCCCATAATACTTACTTTATCTTGATTCATAAGTGAGTGCTGTATTGGATTAATTCTTCACATACACCAGTTTGATTTTAATTTATTGAACAGCATTATTCATAAATAGTAAAATAAATAATTTCATGTTAGAAAGCCTGATTATAAAATGCCTCTAATTCTCAGCACGGCTTGGTGTTTATCATGTAGAATATTTGATTCTACAAAACACTCACATATATTTTGAAAGCTTTACAACGTTTCTATTCTTATGCCTGGAAATAATATAATAGAGGACTTTAAGTATTTTAGACACCACTAATCTATCTCCACCAAACACATTTAAATTAACACATTTAAACCCTCACAATTTAAATTAAAATTTAGCTGCTATTAATTACAGTACAAAAACTAGTTGTGATGGTTTAGCATAAAACTAATGTTTGAAATTTCAAATAATTTAAACACTTCAAAATTGACCAAAAGCTATTGTTTCACTTTTGGATTTTAACAGCCAATTACTATTTAGTATTTAGCAGTGAGAAGTGGCTACTTTAAAGAGTTTCTGTCTTTCCACTTCAAAGGAAGCCTGTGGGAACCCTCATGATTCCTGGTATGGAAGCTGAAAATGAATCATGTATATAACACTCAATATTGAATATATAACGACATAAGTGTATAATATGAAGAGTCCAGAGACCCAAAGGTTCTTCTCAGTTTTTCCTCTGACTCAGTGTGAGAACGGGGTCAATGTTCTTTGCTTTCTTGGTCTCCCTTCTCATCCTGAAGAAAGATGGTTTGGAATCACCAATAGATTTACTGCAAAACTTGTGTAGTTTAAACTTCATGGATCCTCACTTGTACACGTTACTTTCAAAGCCCTGGGAGCTCAAATATTTCTGACTCCATGTTTTAAAATTATTTTTCTTAAGAAAGCCACCTCACACCCCCATCCCCAGTGGTATGCGCTGCTGGATTCACAAACCCTAGATTCATCACTGATTAGAATACATTATTTAAGGTTTCCTCCAGTTCGACAATCCAATCCTTCTATATGAATACTTAATAATTGTTTATATCTAGTTACTTATAACTGTTGTCACCCATAGTGTTTTCTCTCCTAGGAAGCTTCTGCTTTTTAAAATAACACTTTACAGCTATTATGAATATTGATTTTCACTGAGATGTTGTAAAAACTCTGCAGATCCATTATACTAGATCTATATATACCACGTATTATACCAGTCAGGATTCTCCTGAGAAACAGAACCAGTAAGTTCTGTTCAAGGGCAGGAGATAAGAAAAAATATCCCAGTTCAAGCAGTGAGATGAAAAGAAGGTGGCTAGTCCTCCTTCCTCCACCTTTTGTTTTATTCAAGCCTGCAGTGGATTGGATGATGCTTACACCATGGGTAAAAGGAATCTGCTTTACTGATTTCTACCAATTCAAAAGCTAATCTCATCTGGAAACACCCTCATAGACGCAGTCAGAAACAATGTTTAATCTGGGTACCACCTGGCCCACTCAAGTTGACACAAAATTAGCCATCACATCTGTCTTCTTATCTTTAATTCTTCCCTCTGCTGACATTTCTTGCCTCTGAGTTTAACAATTCTCAAACTGTGATCTCAGCCTTAGGTACATCAGAATCGCCAGGAGTTTTATTTTATTTTTTTAATGAAGTTTCTCAGGACTACAATCCAGATTTACTGAATAATAAAAGGGGGGAAGGTTGCAGATACAAGAAATCTACATTTTGAACACATCCTCCAAATGTTTGTGCCCCTAGTCTTTAAAAGTCAACTATTTATTTGCATGTTCTAGAAAATGTGCGTGAATGTGCTTTTTCAAAATCGGGAGCAGATGGTAAGGGGAATAAGAATGTAAAAAAAGCTAAAGGTAGGTGAAAATTTGTGACCTATTCCCCAAACAAACATAAAATGATGATATTATTATATTTTGATGTATTAAAATCCACGATATTCTGTGACCCAATGTGCATTCCCTTTTTATTATGACATTGTCCCTTTCCATTTTTCTTGGTTCTCATAGCTGGTCTAAAAAGAGGAGAGAGAAAAGCTAGAAAGAAAAGCTGTCCTTGCCTTGTTGAATATCTCGCTTGTAGTTTCAGAACATGAGAAGAGGTGTTCTGGATAGATTAAGAGAAGTCACGGGGCAGAGACATTTGGTCTCACCCTTCCATTGATGCTCTGGGGAGAATCTTTGTGTACACCTCCCTTATACTGAAAGGGGCTGCACCAGTAAAGTTAGGAGAGAGGTGCAGCATACACACACACACAGAGTGAAGGTCTGGTTTGCACACTGATCCTTTCCAAATTTCCTATGTGCTAGACGCTGAGTTGAGAACCTGCTGCCTGCCATGAGGCCTTATGAGGGAATTCAAGATGACCCCAGGAAGGAAGCCATGTGCAAAGCATGGACCAGAAACCATGAGTGACCAGGAGAGCTTAAGGGCTCCAATATATTTTCATATTGAAAGGAGAAATTTTGGAATGTTGTGGTAGTTAGATGAGTCCCACTTCACCTCACCCTACCATCTCCTGGAAGCCCCTGAGAAACAGTCACAGATCACAGTGGGGAAGCACAACTTCCATTATGAGAAGCCATCAACACTAAAAGTTGAAAAACAAAGGGAGTATTTACAGAGGGCTTTTCACAGTGCTGTAACATCTTTCACTAGTTTTTTAATATGACAGTTTGCTTGAATAAGTGTGTCTGGAAGATAGGGAATCAAACAGGAAAAACAAAGATGTGAGACAATTATTTGGAAAAGACTTCAATCAGCTGAGATTCCATGCTGGATTTTGGAAGACATAATAACATACTATATGTGATCACCAGGGGTATGAGCAAGTGTGTGTGTGTGTGTGTGTGTGTGTGACAAAGAAAAGTGTACATTATTTCATCTGATGTGTCTGTTGCTCAGTTGAAATGTTATGCTGCCCAAGAGGTTGTTTATTTTCTTATTCAGTATCCATGCATTTCACTGTGGATTTAAAAATGGAGACTCACCTCAAGGATTCACTGGAAATAAAAGTTCCTACAGCCAAGTCAGTTGTTCATTTGCTCTTTATTTTCAAGTACCAGGAAGTATGATATGGTTGAAGGAAGAGTATAAATGAAGATTGGTACAGTGTAATTGGTACAGTGTAAATTTTTGTTTGGTGTGAAGAGAATTTTTAACATAACTTTTGTGAAAAAAAAATGTTTAAGAAAAACAAGAAGGCAAATCCAGCCAAGTGCTTCTTGAAAGTCAGTTCTCAATATCATAAAGGATTCGTGGGAAAATATTACATGTGGGCAATCAAATTAATTTCCATTAATTAATTATTCTGAGTTTTCATGCTTCTTGGAATCTTCCTATCAAGAGCTCAGCCAACAATTTTAGTCTTTACAACCACATGTAAAGTCAAGATGGATATATTAATTTGAGGCTCAGTATGGACCATCATATCTAGGGGACAACTCTTTATAAGCATAACTTTCTTTTTAACCAATTTTATATTTTCATCTCAGGATTAGTGGTGTTCTTGAATATAATACGTAGGCAACAAAAAGAAGTAGGAAGAGTATTTGAAGTCAGGCCATTCATTTACACAAACAATTTATAAACATGCTGTTGAAACACATAGCTCTTTCTTGCAGCATGGTTTTTTGTGCATCAGTGTTATTTACCCACATTTTGTTAACAAGAATTTTGTTTCATGAGGTTACAGAAAAATGCATATGAAATGACAGTACTATTACTATTGATTCTCTTAAACAGTAGCTTTGAGATTTGAAGACATTTCATCAGCGTATTGATCAGAAGGAAAAAGGCGCCTTAGGAAAGAGGCTAAACTGGTCTATAAAGTTATTTGAAGGAATCATCTTGGGAAGTTAGTTCCAAAAGAAAAACTTTCTATTGCTGGAGGGCTATTCATTATCTCTGAGGTTGGCAGATTAGTGAGTTGGTGTTGTCTTTGATAACATGTCAAAAATAAGCTCAAAGTTATGAGATCAATTCTGGTATTAAAGAATTAGTTTCACATTGAGGTATTGTTGAGCTCTACCAGAACCCCAGGGGCTATTTGAGAATTCTGGGTGTACATTAAAAATCCTTTTTCACTACCCGGGATATACTTTTGTCTGCATGTCAATGGTTCTAATGACTAATGTTGGGTATGCAGCAAAAAATGGTATTGGTTTTACAGTAAATTCTTTTTCATTTTATTTCATTTTGAGTAACAATTTAATTCTTAAAATTCCTGGGGAAGTAATGATTAATTAGATTGGATGAATAATTTTCAAATTATGCTATGCTTTAACCAATTTCCCCAGAATTCAATGTCTGCCAAACTTTTAATATTTATTTTTCTCAGGGATTGCAATTATGTTGTTACTATACTAGCCAACATTTTAAAAATTGGATTTTGTTTTTCAAATGTAGTATCAATATTATCACTAAATATTTATTTGGCATACACATTTCTACCTTACGTCTTCAAAGATCAGTCTCATCTCTAGATGCTATTGTTCTTAATAATGCAAATGATTTGCTGTTTGATCAATATGGCTGCATAAATCACAGTGAGAGTAAATACTTGTAGTGATTGAAACTTCTAAGTTACCTCTGTTATGCTACTATCTGCTCATTTCCTGTATATAAAAAAAAATACAATATTTTACTTAGTACAGACTTTCCCCCATGCCTGAGGAAGTAGTAAACTCTCCAAGAAAGGAGAAATAGCTACATATTTCTATAGAAACAGAAAAACAAGCTATAATAAAGACTATAAATTTGGATACTTTTTAAATGGCTGAGATAGCTATTAAATGCATTCTAACATTCATAATAATTGAGAATAGTAGCAAAACTTAATCATCATGAATAATGAAACAAACATAAACTAAAAAGGAACTGCTATTCATTATTTTTTGTGACTTTTTCTAGTGCCAGATAATTCTTCCCTACTGTGATAATGGTATGAAACATCAATGTAAGCTGTAAAATATGAAGGAATTTTCAAAATATTTTCATAATTATTTCATTACCCACACTTTCATTATCAAAAATATTTCAAAATATGCTAATACTATAGTTGACTTGATAAGCTGGACCTTCCAAGGAAAAGATTGCACTTTGCTTGATACAATAATTCTTTCAGTAACGTTTATTGTGGACTTGGTGTGTGCAAGATTCTTTATCAAATTATAAAGATAAAAAGATTAATGAAATATGTATGTTATTTCAAGATACTATGAACTAACTTCCTTCCTTCCTTCCTTCCTTCCTTCCTTCCTTCCTTCCTTCCTTCCCTCTCTTCCTTCCTTCTCTTCCTTGTTCCCTCTCTCCCTCTTCCTTCCCTCCGTTCCATGACTATATTTTGACCTGTTGCTTGTTAGACCCAATGCCTAGCACTGGACGTAAAACATGATTTTTATTTTCATTAAATCAATTCAAGAAAAACTTTCAAACAAAACAGCCTATAACTAAGCAGCTTAGCTCAAACTGCATTTACATTTTTTAAAAAATTTCTTCCTTACTCTCTAGCCTCAATATGTAGCTTTGAGACAAACTACAAATGTGTTTTCTTTCATCTTGAAATACAGCCTCTGAATGTGCTGCGAACCTCCACTCTCCTCTCCCTTTCCCACTTTATGCTCCGACGCCTTATGCGCATTTCTTTACCTAGATGCTTGTTAAGCACACACCATGCTCTCTAATCTGGTCATAAATTTCCTTAGAAACTTTAGGGGCCAGATCCTGATAAAGACCAGACACCTCCGGAGTTCTCTCTCCAACAAATGATAACTTCAAGGCTGGAATTCTCTCCTGACTAGAGATTGACTGCAAGATTGACTGCAATTGATTTGTAACCTGGTTGGGCCCATCATGGCACGAGTCCCTTCACTAGATGGAATAATAATTCAAAACAAGTCATCGGAGCAGGTTGCACCACCTGACACCTCCTAACCGCTTTGTTTCTCCTGCATTCCAAACCTCTCGCTTTAAAAACCCCTGAATTCCCCACAAATTAAAGAGTGGAAATGTTTGGAAAAAATTCCACCCACTCTTCCCCTTGCTACCACAGATAATAAAGCTTGCTGTCTTTCCAGCACACCTCGTTCTTGTTATTTTGGCTTCTTTCTCCAGGTAGCAAGCAGCTGGACCCTTTCGTCCATTACAAGTCTTTTAATAGGATAGTCTTCAAATGTCTTCCTCAGTCAAAAATATGATTCTATCCTTCCAAGAACGTAACCTTTTCTTTTCCTTTTCTCTCTGACCCGTTTTCTTTGGGAGGAGTTTAAAAAGGAAGGGTGGGTATTCCATATGTATATGAAATTTCCTGTTGGATCCTGAAAAATGATAAATTTTTCAATGATGTATCTAGAAAATAGTGACTTCTGTGATTTAACTTATGATATACTAGCATATGTTTCATGACAGAAGAAAACCCTTACATTTAGTATGCAGAACTCACTGTTGGGGGCACAATGGAACAGACTCATACTGTAACTTGCCTGCATTCTGGATGGGATAATTGAGTCCATAGAGCTGCACTTCATCATCTGCTAAGCTGGCAGTTAATTTTCTTTCTAGTGCATTATTTACTTCAAAATTAACATTCATGAGATCTTAAGGAATACAAGCTAGCCTAAAAGATTTAGGCTTCGTCTACGTTTGTCTTCTGCATGAAGGGAACAATTTTATAGCAGACCCAAGTGCCCTAAAATGTTGACAACCTAGCAACATTTTACACTTAAAATTCTTCAGCTGGTTCTTGGATATTTTGAATAAGGACATTAGATTATTCTTGGTACTTATGGCTACACAGCAAAAGTAACATCTGGGAAGGAAATAAGTCGTTACAAATGGATGTGGACATCTGTTTTCTGATGGAAAAAGAGCTTCTGTCCTACAAAATATTTTCTCATAATAATAGATAATAATGTTTTTGTTTATTTACTTATTTTTATTTGTTTTATTTTAACTGGAGACCACAGAATTTTCTTAGAAAATATTTATTTGCAATATTTTGCAATTGGCAATATTCCAAGCATTGCAGACCACTTTGTCTGGTGGCAAGTCCTAATCTCTGCAGTGACAATAACATGTATTTAGTGTGGCACAGAGTGACTTTGGTGTCAAAAAGACATTGCTGCAAATCTCAGTATTTATAACAGGAACTCCTTTCAGTTCTCTCTTTGGGGTTTTTATTATCCACATACCTCCCTTTTAGCAGTAGAGGAAAGCCAGTCATGCTGTTTTTGAACTCTACTTAAAATCTAACCTGGGACTAATAAAAAGAAAGTTAGAGATCCTCTCTGGCAGCCAAAGGCCCTGGAGTGAAAAAGCAGAGAATGAAAATTGTTTGTTAAAAGTGACCACAGCAAAGGCTAGAAGGTGAGGACCAAAGGAGAGAGCTGGTAAGAGATATTCTGTGACACTGGTTGTCCAATCACTCACTGAGTCTTTGTGGGTCTCCAACAAACTTCCAGTCCTTTCCTGCTGTCAGTGGAGAATCCCCACTTAATAATTTAAGAACTCCACTTACACTAGCCTTTCTATTTGCATATCTTTCTTGATGCTTCTTCTCCACCACCCTCAAACCCCAAGCACTAAGATTTTCTCAGTCTTCCTTCTAAAT
The DNA here is from genome assembly GCF_000951035.1 of Colobus angolensis palliatus. Taxonomy (NCBI): domain Eukaryota; kingdom Metazoa; phylum Chordata; class Mammalia; order Primates; family Cercopithecidae; genus Colobus; species Colobus angolensis. Next base: position 3,822,311 of record NW_012114711.1, read on the forward strand.
ATCTATTGCATGTGTTTGACTTCTATTCATCGCTGATCTCCATGGCCGTTTCCCACTGTCTAAAACTTTTCAACCAGTGCCATTGACTGAGGCCCTGAGCAATTTCTGTAATATATTCCTGAGTAGTGCTTCATGATTTGTCTACCTTTCCAGCTTAATCTGTATTGTTTTCCCTTCCACTATATTGCACAGAAGCCATCCAGTACTTGCAACTTCTGTTTGCTATTCACAAAAGTCATGTTCATTCCAAGGCAGGAATATCCTCCCTCACAGTTTTCATCTGCTGTATTCCTACTCACTCTTCATTTCTAACTGAAAGATCACTTGCTTATAAAGGCCTTTCCTGACTTCGTAGATTTGTGTTATTCTCTCTGCTATATGCTTTCATAATACCCTGTATTTTTTAATATTAACCTTTTTAATATCAACTTAAAAAATCACAATCACTTAATATGTTCGCTTTCTACCAACCTGTGAGTTTCAAGAAATTGGGTACCATTCTGTTCCTGTTTATCTTGTATTGCCAGGACTGGGCAGTGTGCATACATATAGTAAAGCCTAAATAAAGGTTTGTTGCTTAACTAAATGAATGGTAATACCAATAATTCATTTGGGAATTAGGCATAAACACCAATTTACTCTGTATAGTGTCATCAAATCATCCAAGACATAGATTTGGATATTACAAATAAGGTAAATCCTTCTATGTAGAATTAGAGCTTTTATTTATTTTTAAAATCACTTAGTCCACGTGAAATTATTGTACACCTCTGTAAGCCTGAAGAACTGTTGTTATACCAGAAATTGCTTTGAAATGGCTGGTGTTCAAATTATAATTGTACTACATGTTTTACAGTATTATTTATTGTGTGGCTTTGGTTTAAAAATACATAATTTATAGATCACAGAAAGGTATATTAGATTATTATTCAAAAGTCTTACTTTCCTCCCCATCATCTACCTCCATGGCACGAGTGTACTTCCCTGTCTCTCGACTTTGGGTTTGGATGTCACTCGCTTTGGCGAGTGGGATGTCAGCAGATATGACATGTAATACAAACAAAAACTCACCATGTGCTTCTGCAATTATGGACTTGAACAATTGTTTTTCTGATATTCTCTTGAAGAACTTTCACCCTGAATCCTACTGTCCCCTTAAGACAGACCTGTCAAATGATTACATAGACTGCAGAGCCAACCCAGCTGACCTGCAGACCCAATACAGAAATGCATGCTCAGGCCAGGCGCGGTGGCTCAAGCCTGTAATCCCAGCACTTTGGGAGGCCGAGACGGGCGGATCACGAGGTCAGGAGATCGAGACCATCCTGGCTAACACGGTGAAACCCCGTCTCTACTAAAAAAATACAAAAAACTAGCCGGGCGAGGTGGCGGGCGCCTGTAGTCCCAGCTACTCGGGAGGCTGAGGCAGGAGAATGGCGTGAACCCGGGAGGCGGAGCTTGCAGTGAGCTGAGATCCGGCCACTGCACTCCAGCCTGGGCCACAGAGCGAGACTCCGTCTCAAAAAAAAAAAAAAGAAATGCATGCTTTTTGTTGAATGCCATTAATATCTGATTGCTTTTATGCAATAAGAGTTTACTTATACACGAAGTTCCCATGTAAATTTGTAAGTGAGATGGTGAAAAGCAGATGGTCAGTTGCTGCCTGAGGGCACCACATAGGTGAAACCTCCTTCATTCTTTGAATGCAATATAAATATGTAAAGATTATTAAGGCTATGATGTAAAGTTGTTAAACAGAGAAGTACAAAATAACTGATTGAAACATCATCGGAGTAAATAAAGAAGACAGCCAAGGATGGTTATCCAGCTTTCATCTCCTAGGTCCTCCCCATCCAGGTTACCTCCTTCTAATCATAGAAACTGGCTCAGCTCTGTGTCTTACATGAGTCTCTCTCTCTCTCTACTTTCAAGTCACTTGAAATGATCAGAGAACCAGTGAATTCTTAACTAACAGAAGCTAACTAGATTTGTCCCTAAATTGTAACACTAAAACATGCAGAGATTTTTGTGAAGGCTGTAACCAATCATTAAAACATAGAAGTGCGATCTTCTTTTCACCATCATAAAGCATCAAAAGGCATTTTTAACATGATGCTATAATTCATAATCAGTAAAAATTTTCCAGTACGTTGGAAGCTGAAGTATGCTTTCAAAAAATGAAATTGGTACTCTACTTCCATTAATGAGTGCTTTGAAGTATGTATGGAGATAGCTTTCCTCATTTTCAATAATTCTTCTTGTTCATTACAGCATTTAAAGGGGTAGAGGGTGGGGAGTAAAAATATCATTTTGCAGGCACAAAAATTTTAACTAGCAGCAGATGGTGAGACTGTAAAGAAACTGCTCCTCACATGAAACTTACGGAAATTGGTTTCTTTCTGATACAGTCACACATCATTTAGTTCTAGAATCAGGGGTCAGGGCAATATTTGCCATATGCTAACTCTAGTATATCTACCTCTTGCTAGTATGGATGCTACATTTCATGGAACTTGATTTGAGCCAAAGCATGCTGTAATTTTTATAATAACAAGCCATGGCCTTTGCTGGCATTTTACTGCTGTCCAATAATGAATTCTCTCCGGTGCTGGAAGCTGTTTTTTAAAATTTGAAATAAAGTTTAATCTTACTTAAGTCCTTTGGAACAACAACAACAACAACAACAACCAAACTATTAATTTTCTACATGCAACTTAGTCTTTCTGTCTGAGAACAAAGGAAAATGTGTGTGTGTGTGTGTGTGTGTGTGCATGCACACCTGTGTATGTGCACCTGTTGATGTGAGGGTGGAAGAATGCCATGCAGGAAGGAATAGGCTGGAAATTTACAATCCCTCTCTGGTAATTTAAAAACTGTGTCCACAAGTTCTTGGATATACTTTCCTTCCAATGTCAGAGACAAATTCCTCTCCTGCTGAATGTGAATTAGAATTTTTGATTTGTTACTAACAATGAAAATGTGGTAGAAATGACACTGTGACTTCCAAGACTAGGTCATAAAAAGGACAACTTCTATCTGGCTCTCTCTTGGATCATTTATTCTGGGGAAAGACAGCTGCTATGTTGTGAGGTAACTCAAGTAGCCCTGTGGGGAGTTCTGTGTGAAGAGGAACTGGGACCTCCTGCCAACAACAAGCACCAATTTGTCAGCATGTGGGCATACCATGTCGGGGGCAGTTCTTACAGTCCCACTCAATGCTTCAGTGGACTACAGCTCTTTTGAGTATATGACTGCACCTCATGAGGTACACTGAGCTAGAACTGCCCAGGTAAGCCAGTCTTGAATTCGTGACTCACATCCGTTGTGTGAATTTGTAAAAGTTATTTTTATTATTTTAAGCTACTAAGTTTTGAGGTAACGGTTACTCTGCTATAAATAACTAATCTGCACAAGCTTATTAAGTGTATCATCTTATTCAATTATTATAGCAATAAGATGGGTACTAGTATAATCATTTTCACATATAAGAGAAACTAAAACTAAGTTGAGGTAATTAAATTACTATATTTGCTCATGGGGTCTGTATATGAATAAGAATTAAATTCAGCTGCAAGCAACAGGAACTGCAACATAAAAATGATAAGACAAATACATATTCCCACCCATAATATTATATATTAGGAAATCAAGGGCTGGTTCTTTTGCTCATGGAATGTACTCTGGGTCCTAGCTGCTTCTAATTCTTTAGATCATGGTTACTAGCATGTGGCTTCATACTCATGTTCACATGATAGTTGCCACATTACCAGCTGTTGTAACCAAATTTTGGGCAAGAAGAAGGAAAGGGGGAAAAGTCAATAGTCTTTGGATAGCTTAGCCTTTTTGTGTCAGGAAAAAAAATCTGTTTCATGACACTCCTGCACCATAATGGCCATGCTTATGATGAATTGCCTCTCTTAGCTACAAAAGAGGCTGAGCTCATTGGCCCTTGGAGTGAAAAGTCAGGTTTCTGTTGGAAAGTAAGAAAAGAATAATAGATATTTTTAGGCAACTAGTTGTAGCTGTTATGGTCTACGTTTTTGGTTATTCTGTATATTCAGATAAATCTTTATCCCACTTTTTAATTTTGCAGCCATACTTAACATAAAAGAAACAACCTCCAAGCTTCATCCAGATACTAACTCTAGCTCAAAGTCTAAAAATTCTGGATGGTATACAGATCACTTCATCATTCCCAAACCTCAGAGTAAAATTAAAAATGTATGCCATACAAGCCTAGTATTTCATGGTTAAAAAATAAATGGATCTTTATACTTATTAGCATCGAGGTAATCAATTAAATTGTCCACACTTAACTCACATTTTCCTTGCAGTTAACATGAACAAGTCATTCAAGAGATGTAAAATTATTGTAGCTCCAATATTCAAATTATACTTTGATAGAAATCAGTTTGTTCAAATTCTTAAAATTTTAAAAAAACTTTTGTATTTCTCCAGTTGTTAATGAAAGCAAGTAATTGTAACCCAAAAGTTAAATAGCCCACTCTTCATGTGAGTAATACACTCAAAGTTCATTAAAATGTATACTGTATTATTCAGTAATAATTATGTACAGTCATTGTAAAAATTTATCAAACTTGGATAAAATTTATCACAGTTTAGTTAAATTTAAATGGTTAATTAAATAATCTACATATGTGTACTCTTTTCTAACAGAGAGTTAATCTGTTCAGGTCAATTGAAAGTAGGTTTTTCATGAAAATAGCTTATTATAAGCCTAACATTGTAAAAAATATCATTCCAAAAGCCATTTGGATATTAAACTCAATATAGTCAAGTGAGTACATAATTTATGTTCTTCCCTAAATTGTATTAAATGCAAAAAAATGACTTAAAAGTGAATAAGTCCTTACTAGACCTGAGAAAATGAGACTGAAATTTTACGAAACAAACCAGAGGTTTTATAAAATTGTCTAAAGATACATCTTGTATGTTACAAAAATCTAATAAAAAAGAAGGCTTGAAAAATACCTACGTTGTCAAAATTAAAAAAGATCAATAGAAATATTAAAATTTTAAATGAATAAAATTTTTCAAAACATAGTTAACTCAATCACAACAAATAAAGAGAAATGAAAACTTAGGAGATATGGTATGTAATTCAAAGGAACATTGGGAAAACAGAGTGGAGGAAATAAATATTAAAAAGTGACTAATATTAGGGGGAAAACCCCCTGTATTTAAAATAAAAAAGCCAACTGAGGGCCAAGTAAGACAAGCTGTTGAAAAGTCTCATCATTTCATATATTCTTGCCGAATTTCTGACAATAAAAGATTATAAGAATTTCAGGAAGAAAATACTGAGGTTGCATTCCAGAAAAATACAGAGGAATTAAAGAAAGGGGAAGGTATGAGATCCGCTCAACAATGTAATTAGCCCAGGTGTTCAGTAAAAAGAGATCTTAGGATGAAGAGTTATACATCATCCTTAAAAAGCAATCAGTTAAAGTAAGAAGTCTGTAGACTGCACAAAAAACTATTTTCAAGAAGAAGGTACTTTGTATTTATGAACTTGGAATCTCTAATGACGAAGAAGGTACTTTCTATTTATGAACTTGGAATCTCTAATGACAAGAAAGCACAATGCAAATATGAGACACATTAAAATGTTTTATTAGTTTGTAAAATTGCTAGAAAGTTCGAAAAAAAGAGTGCAGTTGAATTTTACACTCTAGAAGCTCTCCTCTGAGTTGCCTGCACCTAGCAACCAAGTTTTATACTGTCAGTCTAAACAGACTTCTTGATTTTGCAATAAATAACATTTACCCAATCATGCCATTGGCAAAATTACAAGTATAGGTCATTAAATTTTTCATTTTGGAATATATCTGTAGAGTATGGTTTGGGAGATCTAGCTGTTGTGACAAAATAGACTCTAAGTGTTATCAAAACATAATTTTAAATATAGAATTAATTGATAGGGGACAGAAGGGGTGAGAGGTGGGAAGGAAGTATTTTTAGGGTAATCAATTGCCTGATATTTCACAATGGCAATCAGATATATAATCATATCTATTTTCTAGAAGAAATAAAAAATCAAGCATTAATTTAAACTTAAGAAAACTCAAAGAAGAATTCCTGTCTAGATTTTAAAGGCCCCACAAAAATTGCAAATTTGCTTACCTTTCTGGCTTGTTTCCTTATTGGAGGTCAAAACAATGACTTTCTTTCTATTTCTCTCACACTCCAAGCCCTTTTCTGACTCTGGTCCGTTCCATTTGTTGTATCTTTGCTACAAAAATTCTTTCTAAAATTTTTGGTGTGGCTGTCTTCTTATACTTGTGCACGTTCAACTCAGTTGTCACTTTCCAACATTTCAAAGGAGATCTCCACTTTGCCCCTTGGTCACTTCACACCATGAATTATTTTGCTTTATGGTTTTCTTAATATTTGTCACCATCTAATATTATGGTAGTTTTTTGTTCAATATCTCTTCTCTCTTGCTTGAATATAAGCTCCAAGAAAACAACTTAAAAAAAGTTCTCATTGGGTTGATCAGTGATAATTTGTTGAAGGAATCAATTTAAATAATCAAAGTAATAATAGCAATAGTAATTAGCAATCATAGCAATCATGTTACGGGCTATATTGTGAACCTCCAAATTTATATGTTGAAATCCTATCCCATAATACCTCAGGATGTGATTTTATTTGGAGATAGGGTTTTACAGAGGTAATAACATTAAAATGAGGTCATTAGGGTAGGCCCTAATCCAATTATGATTGGTGTTTTTATAAGAAGAGAAGGTTGGGATACAGATTTACACAGGGAAAAGACTGTGAAGACAGAGGAAAAAAGCAATCTACCAGCCCAGGAGAGAGGCCTCAGAAAAAATCAACCGTGATCTTGGACTTCTAGTCTCAAAAATGTGAGAAAATTAATTTTTGTTGTTGTCACCCACTTTGTAGGAGGCTATCCTAGCAAACTAATGCAAGAACTATCACAACTCAGGAGAAGAATGGACTGTGGATATGCTAAGTGACTTAAATGAGCTAATACATGATGTTTCATAACAGGGAAAAAAACTAGGTCCTGAGTAAACTTTACCAAAAAAAGAAAAATATGGTATAAACATATAATGTAGAAAACTAATGAACATGAGTAGTGTTAAAATGGATTAAAGTGATTGCTTCTTAGAAGCAGGGCTAGAAAGAGACAGCAGATGAGAGGCATTTAAAAAAATAACAATCTGTATTGTGTAATTTTTCATTCTTGGATTACTTGTATGAAAAAAGTAGATATAATTAATTTTTTAGTATTGAACTATTTACGGAAAGGTATAAGTGACTTGTTGCATCTGTATCTACTTTTTTTCCTAATACATTTGTATTTCATGAGGCATTCTGGTTTACAGAGTATAAAAAAGAAAATAAAATGGTTGTGAGAGCTAATTTATTCTTTAGATTTTGAAAATGAAGAAAACATTGGTGAAAATACAAGACACAAAAGTCTGCAATAAGAAACAGACTTCAAAGGAGATTTTCCTGGGAAAGCAGACTGGGAATAAGATATAATGTAGGGGATGTCTATAAACCCTAAACACAGTCATGAAAACAGACGGAGTAACAGGTAGTAAAACAACAGATGAAATATAGAATGTTGATGGTGAAGAGGAGAAGGTAATGACCAGACTCAATTTTCTGGAAGGACTTCAATTCAATACTTTTGAGAAAGTTAATGGTATTTGAAATAACTGAGGGACAATTCTTTTGTACCCATGTTCTAGCCATTGTCACCAACTGTGTGGAGAATTCAACTTTTAAAATTATGAGTAAATACGTAATGTAAAATTGGTTCATGGCAGCCAGTTAGCCCTGATTTTGAAATTAAAGAGCATAATCAAGTATTAAAAGAAAACACAAATATCATTGCCGGACTAGTAGTCTGGATCAAACTATTTGCTATTACCTTTCTAGGAAAAGGATAACTTGCAGCATTTTTTTAAAAAAAATTGGATTTCCATGTTTTTTTTTTTTTAAATATAGGTGGACTTCTTTTATGAAGAAAAATATACTATAAAAATGTAAGCCAAATAATTTGATTACTCATTATAAGTGAAATGGAATTAGGAAATTATTTATGGGTAGACTAGAGCAATTATACAAATATAATAAGCACAAGTAGATAATCTTAGATGTAGGACATTATTCAAAACGATTTCGGATTTTTAGTTTTAATTGGCAAGAAAACTTCTTCTTTGTCCCTATAATTTTAAAAGTCACCATCAAATTGAAACTGGCCCAATAATCCCGTAGATAGTATTTTTTTATATAAATACAGAAATTGACCCTTCTGGTCTTAAAGCTTGAAAATTAGATTTGTTTATCTGAGTTCCTTCCTCTGGAAATTACCTTCGGGCATCTCAAAAAAATATATCAAAGAATTGAAACTCACCAGATCCAGACAATGAGATACCCCTCATTCATCTTGATTCCTTCCTTGCCGCTTTCTAGCTCCTGTTTTCTCACATATTGTTGCATTTCTTTCCTGCTATATGAAACCTCAATTTCAGTCAGTTAGGTAGATGAATTTGAGTGATCTCCCATCTCCTCTGCTGCAGAACCCAATTAAAGCCTTCCTTCTTGGCAATACTCATTGTCTCAGTCATTGGCTTTCTATGCGGAGAGCACCAGGACCTAGACTAAACCCCTGGTGTTACGGTAACAAAATGATTGACAATGATTGAGCTTTCATCATGTATATTGATTGTCTTCCATTACAGCCAAATATATCATAAGATATTCTATCCTTGTTCACTTTACTTTTTGTAAGTCCCTGGCTTTGACTTCCACAATATTATTGAAATATTCTTAATAGATGAACAAGGACTTTCTCATAATTACACCTTCACTTTATTAGAACTGTCAGCATCTCTGAGCTCCAGATTTATTTATCTAACTATCTACTGGTTCCTTCTATTTGGGTGTTTCTTAGATGCCTCAAAATCAAACTTTGGAAGCTGGATCTCACTGCCTTCCTGTTCTTTCTTCCAACGAGTTGCTCAAACCAGAAATTCAGGTAATATTATTGACTCTTCCAACCTGTTTTCTAACCTCATTTACTGATCACCAATTAAGGTGCATATTAACTCCTATGTATTTCTTCTAATCTGTCAGTTTCCCTCTGTCCACAAGTCTTTATTCGAATTAAGTCCAATATCATCTTTTGTCTGTGTTATAGCAATTCCCTTCTAACTAATCTCATTGTCTACAATCTTTTGCAACTCCATTCCCTTCTTCACATTGTCAACAAGACAACCTTTTTCAAAAGTAAGTTATATAAACATGTAGGTGTGTATACATTATATGGATATGTCTGTATACTTACGTATGTATACATGCATGAATACATGCATGTATGTAATACATGTGTGTAATTCCACATTTTAAAGTTCATTGGTTTGTCTCAGAATAAACTTTCAAATACTTAATCTGGCTTAAGAATAACCTGTGTTGTTTCTGAAATCTTTATGTAGTATTTCTGTTTATTTATCCAGCCCTACCTTACATTGTATCATCTCCAGATTTTACAACCATCTGTATTGAACCACATTCAGTTCCGGAATAATTATGACATTCTTTTATTTTTCCTTTAGGGTTTTATTTCCCAAAACATACTTTTCCTTCTATTTGCAACTCTTTTTTGTTTCTTCTTCAAACCAAGCTCTCCTGCTTTTTCACTCCTGCTTCTGGATAATCCCATGGATGGAATGGGTGAATAACCGGATCTGTGGCCTTTCTTCTCGTCTCCTGGACATCTAAGGTTTGCCCATGGATAATTATCCTTGTAACATCAACTCAAAGAATTGCTAAGAGTTTGCTTTATTGGATCAAGGTAAGTGAGAATCCAGCCAGGGACTATAGGACTGGCTGAAGCAGTTGATTTTTGAGTAATATGTGCTGATGAGATATAGCCATCCTAGAGTATGGAGGCAAGTCACATACCCCTAAGTGAACACCTAAACAACTAGGCATAAAAGGTAGAGTGAGCTCAGAGCTGGGGCTTTTCCAGGCTGAGATTCTTCATACACTTAGCTTGCCTCTCATGACAATGTTTATCTTGAGTGTGGAATGACATAGACTCTGTGCCTGGCAGTCATAAGAACTCTACAATGCTGCCATCATGCATGCTCTGTTGTTTCTTTTCTCCATCCTTCCTTAAAGCTTAGTAAACTTGGTCTTACTAGAAGCATATTGTGTCTCATGAATTAGACTGCCAACAAAAATTGAAGACCACTGACGGTGGTAAGCAGATGGTGCTGCATTTCCATTCATTCTTTAGGCTTCACTAATAGGTTACTTCATCTGAGAAGCATTCCCTGATTGCTAAGTTAAAGATGCAAATTTTAATGTACTCATAAAGGCTATATACCTCTTCCCTCAACATTTATTGAATTTTATGCTAATTATTTCTTATCTTTATTCCTCACTGCATTACATGGACACAATATCTTATTCATAGGTGTATTTCCAATGCATGATACAATGATTGGCACTTAGGTGCATAATTAAATTTACTGAATAAACAAACAGCTAAAGAACATAAATCTCATTGTGCCATGGAGAATAGAGAAATGATTAACAAGATTTAGATAACTGTAGCTAAATTTTCTATTTATTCCCCTATTGCATCAGTTCATACTTGCTATATAACAAACTCCAAAACTCAGTGGATGAAAACTACAATAATTATTTATTATTGCACATGTGTTTGCAGATTGGCTTGGGTGTGACTTATCAATGCGTGATTAGGACACTCTACTTTGGGCTGTAGTGACTGGGTGGCTGTTCTTCTCACTGTACGTCTGTGAGTCAGCAGGAAAGCTCTACTCCACATGTCTCTTATGATCCTTGGACCAACAGGATACCCAGGCCATGCTTTGTATATGGCAATGGCAGAGGTGAAAAGAGTCAGTGAAGGCTTGTTGGGTCTCATGTCCATAGGCTTGGCACTGGCACAATGTTACTTCTGCTTGAATATCATTCACCAAAAGAAGTCATGTGGCCACATCCAAAGCCAAAGACCAGGAAGATATATTCCACCTACACTGAGGCCACGGGGGATGGCGAAGCAGCAGTGTGATCAACCACAATCACCAACATAACATGCAGTAATTTTAGAATACTTGATCTCTTTTAAATAAAATTGTTTTTATATTCTGTATCACACAAATTATTTGTGGAAAGATTTCAATCATTTCATCACTTTAAACTAGATTTATTTCAATCAAAACGAATGTACTGAGAGGCTCCAAATAGCAGCCAAGTGTGAAGTTGTTCTCATTTTACCCTACATCTTCCTTCCTGTCTACCTCTCTGTGGGCAACAGGTATTAGCTCAAGACCAGGGGTCTCTTTCCTGCTCCAGATCTTCCCTTCTTGACTGCCCAACCTGTGGTCTTCTGGCTTGCTTAACCAGCTGCACAGTTGTGAAGGCAAATCCTCACACTAAATCCATCCACAAAAACCGTATCTCCTACTAGTTCTGCTTCTCTGGTGAACCGTAGCTGGTATACTCCCTCTCAATGCTCATTGTCCAGTTGTTCCCCAAGTCCTGCTTATTCTTTTTTCTAAGTTGTACCGTAATATTGCTGAAGAATACACTGCCACCTGGGGATCCAATTTTAATTTCTCACTTCTTCCAGTGATAATTGAGAGTCATTTATTTCTGTCCTTTCCCACTGCCATTATCCAAGACCAAAATGTCATTTGCTCTTACCAGAGTGACAAGAAGAGCCTCATAACCTGTACTCAGCAAGCCATTCATATCCAAACTACTTTTCTTCTTTGAATATAGGAAACTTTCATAAATACAAACTTGAACAGGTTAGCCTCTACTTACTCTTCCTGTGGTTTCCCACTGGGAAGTCCTCATCCTTAACATGACCTAAAAGCTTCTGCACTCCCTGGCTTTTCCCCCATGTCTCCATTGCCCTTTCGTACCACACCTTACCTTTTCATCCACTGGCCTCCGATGGTCTTCCAACTTTCTCCACAGTGTAGGCAGAAATTTCCCCAAAGATGTCCATGTACTACTCTCTGGAACATCTGAGTATGTCATGTCATATGGTGAGTTGGGAAAAAGGCTGCTGATGAAATTGAGATTGCTAATCAGTTGACCTTCAGAAGAGGTGATTATACTGGACCACTGGGTGGTCTCAATGTTTTTAAAAGGGTCTTTATTAGTGAAAGAAGGAGGTAGGAGAGTCAAAGTCAGAGTTTGAGGGAGATTTGAAGACATTACACTGCTGGCTTTGAGGATGGAGAAAGATGCCACAATCTCAGAAATACAGGAAGCCTCTAAATGCTGGAAAAGGCAAAGAAATGCATTCTTTCACTGAGGCTTCAAAAGGAAAACACCCTGGCTAATATCTTGATTTTTGCCCAATGAGACCCATTTTGAACTTCCCATTTCCAAAATTTTAGCATAATAAATGGTATATTTTAAGCCACCACATTTGTACTAATTGTTACAATAGCAAAAGGAAACTATTGTATGAAATTCTTCCATACATTTTCAGTTTAAAATTTCAAAATTGATAGAATAGATTATCTAATTTTTATTTTTAAATAAAAATAATTGCCATCTAGTATATCCTGATTTTCATTAAATAAAGCGCTTTTAAGTTTTAACTTTTTATTTTTAAATAATCAAATTTATAGAAAACTCACAAGAATAGTACAAAGAATTCCTACACACAATATATCCAGATTCTCCAATTTTTAACATTTTATCATATTTGTTTATTATTCTCTCTCTCCCTCTCTCTCTCTCTCTCTATATATATATATATGCACAAAAATGCATGCAGTTATTATTGAAAAAAATTAACATAAAAACAACTAAAAAGGGCACTATCTCAGAATATAGCAGAATCCCTTACATTCAATAACTTCACAATATGATCCTTACATTTTCCTTGTTTTATCATGGACCAGTAAAAACCTAATTATGGAAAACCACTGGTTCATGGACAAGCACGCTGAAAACACTGTCTTAGTAAAGTCTTACTTATACATCCTTATGCTTACTGTATTAGCCAGTTTTCACATTGTTATAAAGAACTACCTGAGACTGGGTAATGATAAAGAAAAGAGGTTTAATTGGCTCACAATTTTGCAGGTTGTACAAGAAGCATGACTGGGAGGCCTCAGGAAACATACCATCATGACAGAAGGCAAAGGGGAAGCAGGCTCTTCCAACACTGGAGATTAAAATTCGACATGAAATTTGGGCAGGAACACAAAAGCAAACCACATCACTTACTCTTAAATGATTCATTTTCAGAAAAGCTTTATATTCCCACACTAGAGTTTATTCTTGAAGTCTGAGTTTCTCTTGAAACCTGAACTTCTTGATGTCCCCCATAACACTGGCATACCCTCTATCGCCTTACGTTGCTTGAGGGCAGGAGCCATATTTTTATCTACCATATAATCTTCTAAGGACAGAAGCTGGCACAGAGCACTTACTCTTTAAAAATGTATTCACTATGTTAAATAATTGACAAAGAATAGAAAAAGTAGAGAATGTAGAGCTCATTAAAAAAAGTTCTTATAATACTAAAACTGTATTTCATATTGCCTCAGATTTATACTTTTAATTCTAATTTGCCCAGAAAAATGTGTCCAAAGAAAATGCTTACCTTAATTTTAAGTCTAACAACATGTAAGCCTTAGAATTACGAAAAGCAAATTTGGATTTGATAACCTTCAACTCAAAATGAAAAGGTAAACTAGGATTTATTGAAAAGGCACCATTTTTTTGGTTCTTTATTTGTGATCTAGGATTATCTAGTTAAGCCGCCACCCAATGAATGGAGAGGATACAGTTCTGTCTCTCTCTATAATCTTTATCAGATAGCTATTTTATTTCATTTAAAAATTAATCTATTGTATCTGTGCATGCTTGTGAATTATGCTTTATTTAAAGCCCAGTGATTATTCTCACATTTTTTCTCCCAAGCCTAATCAAAAAGAAGCTTCAACTCCTTACTTGGGCATTCTGATTCATATAAAATTTCTTTAAGTGAGCTGGCCTGGCTACATTGCTTTTTCCTTGTTGATTATATTATGTTGGTGCAAAAGTGAAAACAAAAACAAAACACAACAAAAATCCCACAAAAAACAGCAATTACTTTTCCACCAACCTAATAAAATAACACTATATATGTATATATATTCTTATGACCACGTTGGTGTCTCCTGAAATGAAAAGTGGTTCATTTAAATGTAGAATCTTAATTGCTTAGTTCTTTAGGTCAATGTATTGTCTTTGTTGGTTTTACTTAAAATATACGGTTAATTTTATTCATCATTAACTAGTCTTGTCCTGGAAATAACTGACTAAAGTTGTATTGCTTTCTTCTAAACAGCTAAGACACTCATTAGCATTACTGAACGTGTTTTCACTCTTTTTGTAATTTATTTTGGTCAAAGAGAAGATCAATTACATTTTGAAAATACTATCCACGTTGTTACAAACCTTCCAATCAATTCAAGCAGGGAAGATGTACATTCATTATTTTATAATCTAGATAGCATCTAAGGTAGTGATAAATGTCTTACTCAGAATAAAAACACACATTTATTTCTTTTCTAACCTACAGATTACTTGTATAACTCAATATTTTACCTTGCTTCCAATATTTAAAAAGTAGATGATTTAAGGTAAATCAGTGAATTCATTCCTCTTGACTTTAAATGTGCCTTCATCATATGCATTCCAAAGAAAAATTATCTAATCTATGAAGATATATTATAATCACTGAATAATCTGCTGAATACATTTATAACTGCAATTTTATGCATTGTGAAGCACTGTAATTTCTCAATATTGCTAACTCTACTCTAATGCCTGGCAAAAAGAAGGTGCAAAGCTATTCAGAGTATATACTGACTCCAGAGAATCAAATATATTGGGGAGATAGAAAGAATGAAGTAGCATTTTGAATGCAAAAACTAGAATATGCCAGATTTCTAGTTCCTAAACCCTTTATATTGATTACAGAGTTTGTTGAGGTAGAAATAGGAAGTGAAAATGTTTCTGTGGAAGGGATAATAAAATACTTTTAGGTTTTCATTTTCTTTCTATTTTAAAATTTCTTTCTTGGCAGTAGTTGTACTGAGACGGAAACAAATGAAGTCTGAACCATTTGGGAGAATGACATGCAGAAAGCTCAGTGCATTAGGTGCTCAAAAATATACAAAATGACTGGCTTCTGGAAATCATTGCTCTTTTTTGTTGAATATCCAGTTAGGCAAATGAAGTAGCTATTCTCCACACCAGCTACTTTATAAGGTTGGTCTGTATCTTTGAGTTATGAATGCATGTGTTTGCTAGATAACTGTAGCAGAATGGTCACCATATTTAGGGAGCATAATAAGAAAAGTTTATGGTAAAATTGATGTTTGAACATGGTGATGTTTGAACCTTAAATGTGTGCATTCCTATCTATCTTTAATAAATGAGCTAATCTAAGTATATGTGACTTCTTATGATATATGATATATATTTTTTTCTTTTCTTTCTTTTTGGAAACTGAGTTTCATTCTATAGCCCAGGCTGGAGAGCAATGGTGTGACCTTGGTTCACTGTAACCTCTACCTCCCAGGTTCAAGCGATTCTCTTGCCTCAGCCTCCCAAATAGCTGGGATTACAGGCACCTACTACCATGCCCGGCTAATTTTTGTATTTTTTGTAGAGACAGGGTTTCACCATGTTGGCCAGGTTAATCTCAAACTCCTGACCTCAGACGACCCACCTACCTCAGCCTCACAAAGTGCCAGGATTATAGGTGTGAGCCACCACGCCTGGCCAATACATGGTATTTCAAAGACAAAATACATTGATTTACTATGAGCTGTAAGACGGTGTTACAGATAATTAGAACTTGAGGGACAAAGACAACATATCAATAAGGTTGTTTTCATCTTATTTTTCCTGCTATTCTCCTAGTTAGCATATGGTCAATACTTGATGACATCATTGAAAGAATGAATAAATAAATGATCAGGAATTGTGAATTAAGAGTATTGCACATAAATGAGAGAAAAAGATTCATATTGTAAGACAGATATATGGGGGAGAAGATCAAACATAAAAGCTGAGTAAAAAAAGTCAAGGAGATAGACTGGGAAAAATATTAACTCTAAGGCAGTGAGAAGAAAGTTATCTTATGGGACCTGTTTTTTTGTGCTCGCTTCGGCAGCACATATACTAAAATTGGGACCTGTTTTGAATTGAACCGAGCACCTGAACATAGGCAGAAATTGAGATTGTGTATTGGAGCCACAAAGGAAAGCACCTAGGTTAGTTGTGCATACCCTAATGTGTAACCTTGAAATAAACATCCTGGATCCAAGTCAGACATGATTCACAAATTTATAGATTTTTACTATTTTCCAAAAAAATGTATTTAGCAACTTAACATGTAACATCTCATTCATTCTTTACAACTCTGAGATAGGTATTATGTTATGGCCAATCTTTTGCAAAGGGAAAGTTGTGATAGGAAAAGATTAAATAATATACCCTTGGCTCCCACAGCTGAGAGTGGGGGAAAGTAGAATAGAACTGAGGCGATGCTCTTTGAGTTGTAGCTCTTAACCTTTAGAAAGATCTCGAGAATAAGAAGAAGTTGAGGGTTATGATTTCTCACTACTTCAGATGAATTTTTGAGAAAATTGTGGAAGGAGAAAGATGGGTGGAAATATCTCAAAAAGGTGTGTGGGCCTCAGGAAAACTAGTGCTTCCATCAGTGAGTATCAGCAGGTACGAGAGCAGCAGCACAATCTGTGTGGCTACAGATTCTCCAGGCATCAGGAGAGATGGCCTTGAACCTTCTTCATTACAAGGCTGGGAAGGTACAACCCTGACTGTGGTCAAGAGGCAGGCTGCCACCTCATGTTAGGCATGATGGCATCAAGAGAAGACTGACAGTCAGTGGTTGGAGCTCTGGAGGGAAAAAAGAAAAAAAAAATCCAGTAACTCCTTTAAAATATAACTAAATGTCAGTTATACCCTTAAATATTCCAGAGAGTATCAGTACCTAGATTTAAACTGCTGAATTCAATCATTTCTGCATCATCCAGCTTTATAACAAAAGCTTATAGGTTTTACATACTTCAGAGAATAGTCTGGTAACCACAGACAGACAATTTCTTTCCAACATGTTATTTGCTTAAAAGGGCTTTATCCCCCAAGGATATTATGCTAGGCACTCATAGACAGCACAATAAATAGAAATTGAGACACTGGACACTAAGTTCTACTCAGTTACTAATAGGCAGCTTTGCAGTAAAATACTCAATTGCATTTTTTTAGATTTTTTTTTATAATTGGACTCATTGCTTTCAAGTTACAGGTACTCCTTCTGGAATAGATATCTGAAAAAAAAATTGAAAATATAAGTAAGATACCTTTAAAAATAAGTTTATATTTTCCAGTTTTTTTGCATACTCTGACACGTACATAGTAAGTGCTCAATAAATGATAACTATTGTGCTTTCTACATCCAACTTTTAAAATATCAGTTTTTGGTTTATTTGCTCAGACACTTTATGCTACTCTAGCGAAATACCTTTGCTCCCCAAGTCACTAGATGGAAGTGTGTCACGCTGGGTATCAAGGAGTGAGGCTGGGTTTCTAAGGCTTTATCTCAATGAACAGGCTTTGTCTCTAGGCTGGAACGTCTCTTTACTGCCTTAGGAAGTAGAATGAAGACAGAAGTGAAAGGGATGAATCCTTGCTGATAATTTTGTCAGACCTCATGTTCTCTTGACTTTTAAAATAATCAGTGGTACAGCCTCTGAAATGAAATGGATAGTAGGGTTTGAAGTCGACACAACAGAAAAAGAAGGTTGTGTGGATTTGCATGGCTATTTTATGCAGACGTGTGTGTGTTTGCTTGATTTATTTGGCATTCCAGCTTATCTGCCTTCTGCAGGGAGCATGGTTCTCTTGGGGAGTATCCTCCCTCATCTATATGGTTCTGATGAAGCTGGAAGGGCAATACCCTTTCATGGTAAAGAGCACACGGCTGTGGGGTGGATTCATAACCGAGTGTTAATACTTACTGTGTGACCTTGGGCACAAGGAGCTTCATTTTAAAATGGAAATAATACAGTACCTTCCTTATTGGGTCATTTTTTTAGCCTGGATTTCCCTCAAAAGTAGAGCCTAAGATAAGGGATTGGGTGCAGGTGGTTTGCACTGCAAAGGGATCTCAAGGAGTGGAAGCATAGAACGAGTGAAACAGGGAGGGAGGAAAACCTAATCCAGGGTTTTGTGTCCAAGTTGTTCATGGCTGTGAACACTAGGTCTTGACCCTGTTGCAGGTCCTTTGAGGACTGTTCAGACTGCATTATAGAATTGTCTCTAAGGGATCAAGGAGGGGAGGAGTATTTACATAAAACCTCCCATTCTGTTGGGCAAGGTTGGCCCATTAAAGTGTTCCGTCTCCTGCATACGTAGGTTTGCACATGTGTATCAGAATATTTCCGTAAGAGACTCTCCCAGCTCTGATAGAGAAGCCCAGCACAGAAGTTACTGTGAGAGACAAGATGTTGTCATATTATATCTGATAGCTGCCACCAACTGGCTGGAGTAAAAGAAAGAGGACTTGGAGATTTGATAGGAGATGTTGATAAAGGATTAAATGGAAAAAAAAAAATGTGTGCAAAACTTCTAGGCCATTGTCTGGCTCAGAGTATGTACTCAATTCATGTTAACTAGCAAGCATATGCACTTTTCTGGGCATATATAATATATATATATATATTATATATATCCAACAATTTCTTTTTTATATTATATATATAATTATATATATCCAATCATATATAATATAACTATATTATATATAATTATATATTGTATATATTAAATTATGTTATGTTTTTACGTTTCCTTCTCCTGTTATATCATGCATATATTGTGTCTTAGGATAAAATTGTCAAAACTTCACTCAACCATGTTCCAGGAACAATACTGACAGTTTATCACTCCTTTGTCTTCACAGAAGAAGGGAGAATTAATTGTAACTTGACCAATGTCCAGAGATTTGCTAGACTTGCAAGCAAGATTATTCAGGGAATAGAAGAGTTAACAAATTGCTATGGACCCAAAGTTGCCAATCAGTACATATGTCTGAACAGGATCTCTTCCTATCCTCCATACGCATGCAGACTCTCACACACACAAATGGGTACACACACACAGAGCTGAGCTAACAGCAAGTTTTAGAGAGTATGAGTCATTTCTCAGAAAAGTTTTATGACTGCTTTAGCCCACAAACAAGGCAAGCAATTTAGACTGACATTTAGACCTACTTATTTTAATTTCCAATTTCTTCACTGGGAACACTGAACTTTTCCTAATCATTGTGGATAATGAATTAGTAAGCTTAGTTTTAGATCACTCATGATTTCTTTTCTTAATCCATGATTGAAAAAGTATTTCCTTTTTGTCTTTGTTTTTCCTTTGATGCTTCCTCATGATATTTAAATTTTTATCTCTTATGCTGATAAAATTTGTAGAAGCATATAGGCAGAGTGTTCAGCAAGATATCTGCAGATATCTGCAAGTGACCACTTTTTTTTTTTTTTTTTTTTTGGAGACGGAGTCTCGCTCTGTCGCCCAGGCTGGAGTGCAGTGGCGCGATCTCGGCTCACTGCAAGCTCCGCCTCCCGGGTTTACGCCATTCTCCTGCCTCAGCCTCCCGAGTAGCTGGGACTACAGGCGCCGCCATCTCGCCCGGCTAGTTTTTTGTATTTTTTAGTAGAGACAGGGTTTCACCGTGTTAGCCAGGATGGTCTCGATCTCCTGACCTCGTGATCCGCCCGTCTCGGCCTCCCAAAGTGCTGGGATTACAGGCTTGAGCCACCGCGCCCGGCCTGACCACCTTTTTAAAGTCTGGCTTTCTTACAGAAGACCAAGGAATTTGATATACCATCTGAGGAAGTAAGTAAGCATAAGGAAAATAAAATTTTTAGTAAAAGTAGAAATGTAAATGATCATATTCTTTATTTTTTGAACGCCAAAGTTTTCAGGAGGTCAGAAGTTCATTTTAAACATTTTAAATTTATTTTTAAAAATTTTTTAGGTTACTTGTACATTTTCTGGACTGTCTAGTGAGTGTTAAACACATGCTTTATAATATCATCAAAAGCCAAATATCGATATGCATTTTGACAGATCCTTTTTGGTTTGTTAAATTAAACATTTTGACTATTTTGTGTGTGACCTTGAAAATGAGAGTGTTGGTTCACTTTTTGAAAATCTCAGATATAATGAGACTGGTCCCCAGCAGAAGTGGTGGGTAAGAAAAAGTTAAGCTTGTCAAGTCATTTTATGAAAGATGCAGTAAGGGAGAGTTGGGTGGGAGGACTACTCAGAGCTGATTAAAATCAGCGGCAGCATCTGATAAGGCATTTCAAATGTTTGTGGTTTTATGTTAAATGCTAAAGAGATCAGGTGTGCACCCCATAATGGATTTACCTAGGCTCCTCCCAGCATTAACTACAGCAGTGATATTGAATGGTCACATATCTAAGCACAAATTTAAGACTTGGGAAGCTTGGGTCTGGTGTTAAGAGTGACTTACTATAAATAAGGACTGGCTGCCCTTGAACATTTTTAGAGCATGTGTGAATCTGCTGTTAAAACTAGCAAAATTCACTGCCCGTTTTTCCTTTGCAAGTGGAAAAATTTACAGTATCTCTCTTGGGTCTCTTGAGCTATGTGGAGATGCACAAATCTCAGTTTTAGTGAGAGCCATACACTTGCTTTATTAGTCTTATGGGAACCAGAATCGGCTTCATTGACTGGGAGATTTGCTCATTTTAGAAAAGTACATGGACTTTTATATTTAGGATACCCTATATTATCTTAATTGTGACTCTTTTCACCTACTTATTGCTTAATTCAGGGGAGTTTCTTTGCAGTTTTTATCTTCTTATCTCTATTGCTTGGATTTGAAGACACAGCAGTTAGGACAAGATGACTGACCTTCCCCAGGGTCAGGGAGGAAAAACAGTGCCATCCAGTGAAATATTTGCATTCTATTAAGATAATGATGACCTAGATTATTTAAAATAGTAACAATAATAACTAATATAATATTTCATTTTAAATAAGGTGGTATTTTCCACTAGGTTTTATACACTAGTATATTTAACTTATAGTTATTCATATTTATTACATGAATATCTGAGGCAAGATGCTGAGAGGAAAAGCAAGTACCGACCTTGCCTTAAAGATACTTATAGTCTGGTATGGTCAATGGGACAGTTTAAAAATAGCCACATGCCCAAAGGAAATGCATATATATGTTCACCAAATGCCGTAAATTAAATATTCACAGCAGTACTATCCATGATAGTAAAAAACTAGAATTACCCACACATCCATCAACATAGAATGAATTGCTAAATTGTGGCATAGTTGCATGATAGACTACATTATAGCCATAAGAATAAATAAACTGCAGTCATAACCAATAACATCGAGGAATCCCAAACTTGTTCTGTTGAGTGGAAGAAGGCAGATACAAAACAGCATAAACTGTATGATTTTATTTATGCCAAGAAGAGATTAAAACATATATGTGCTGCTGGAAGTCAGTAAAGAGTTAGTGTAGCGAGGTGCAGTGACTGGGAGAGGACAGGAAGGGGCTCTCTGGTGTGCTGGCCATGTTCTCTTTCTTTGAACAGTGTTCTCCATGTTCAGTTTATGAAAATGTATTAACTTTGCATGTATGATTTGTGCATTTCTCTGCATAATATACTAAATTGATTTTTTTAAAATAAGCAGTATCATTAAGTAGAATAAGAAAAGACCTTTGTGGATAAAATCTTTTGTAAGAAACTGGGCTGTATCTACCATGTGCTACTACCTTAGTTTCTTTGTGTAAATTTTTTTTTTAATTTAAAAAAATCACTTGCCTTAGTTTTTGGAGGAATTGGGAGGATTTGAAGATCTGGAGATAGAGACAGTCCTGGAATAAGAAAGCGTATAAAGCAAAGTAAAAGGGTGTGAAAGTATTATTGAGTAACAGATTGAATGGACTTTCAAGTACTTGAAGAGAAGTTGGAAAAGTACGAAGAAGAAAATACGGTGTTAGGTTTCAGCCAGACAATAACATGTTTTAAACTATCATGGAATATGGTTTCTATTTTTTTTCTTTAGGTAGGTGATGGGAATTGATGAAAAATTTTGCACTATGGAATGGCATCATTAACATTAGATATTTGAATATCTGGCAAATGAGCTTTAGGAGATGGATTGAAACGCAGAGAGACTGAAGGAGGAAAGATTTGATCATCTTTTCTCTGCAGGATTACACAGGATTGTCACATGGGTCTTCAGCGGATGACAATCAGCAGTGGGACAGTGACTAGTGGCCAAAGTGTGCTCAATATATTTACTAAATGAGTAATAATGTGAAGCAATAAACAAAATAAAAGGTTTTTACATTTGATTCTGTAAATTAGCATTCATAATAAGTTTGCTTTTTCAAGTGGTTCATCATAAGCACAATCTTGGTTTTGTTTTTGCAAGGTAATGCCACTTAAAATTGGCACTGGAGTACTTGATAAAGTTTTTCATAATCTGTACGTGATATTCAGTTCATTGAACCTTATCTATTTTGAATCTAGATTGTGTATAGGATTCAATGATAGGCCAGGTTGCACTGTCTTTCTGCTAATTCCTTCACAAAGCACTCTGAAGTAAAATATAAACTTTCCTCAGGTAGAATATTGTACCTCTTTCCTGATTATTATCCTGGATAGAAGATCTACAGTTATCGTATCCTTTTGAGTAATTTGGTTAAAAATTATTGACATTATAATTCGTCAGTAGTTCTTGAACTGAAAGTCGATAATTCCAACTTTTTTAGACATCAGGTCAATGGTAGTAAGTGCTATGTCTGTGTTTTCCCTTTGAATTCTGGCTTACGTTTTAGGATTTGGTGTCAGTTTTTAAGGAACTCATATAGGTATTTCTTGAATTATATGGTTTCACTATTCTTGGTTGCGATTACTTGGAAAAACTTCGGCACACCTAGTGGCAATTGGCTATGGTCATTTGTCTCTGAGAAGGATGAGACGGATGCTACAGCTACCAGAACCAAGTAAAGATGTGAGGCAGGTGGAACACAGCCAATTTATCAGCAAAGTGCGTGGGTGGAAAGGATGCCTGGATCATCTAATTCTTTTGAGCTAGTGTTTGCTGAACTGAATCTACTAGATAATTATCTTCATCTTCACTTTATACTCCTCGACACAGCTTAATTGTAAGAGAATGAAGAAGATAGAATGTCTAGCTGATTTGTTATAGTGAACAACTCCAATTTTAGCTCCTATTTTAAACCCTTCCATCCTTCCCTTCTGTCGTCACTTGCCCACTTCTAATCCAACTTCCACATTCTCACGAATATTCTCTTTTAAAAATTGTATTTTATTGGCCGGGTGCAGTGGTTCACTCCTGTAATCCCAGCATTTTGGAAAGCCAAGGCGGGCAGATCACGAGGTCAGGAGATCGAGAACATCCTGGCCAACATGGTGAAAACCTGTCTCTGCTAAAATGCAAAAGAATTAGCCAGGCGTGGTGGTGTGTGCCTGTAGTCCCAGCTACACGGGAGGCTGAGGCAGGGGAATTGCTGGAACCTGGGAGGTGTAGGTTGCAGTGAGCACAGATTGGGCCACTGCACTCCAGCCTGGCAACAGAGCTCTTCTCTGTCTCAAAAAAAAAACCAAAACAAAACCAACAACAAAAAGAAACATACTTTATTATGCCACTTCTCTGCTGAAAACTTTGATGGAACAATTTGGGAGGCATTAACCATTTTAACTGGCTTTTAGTAAGTGTCAGTGGTTTAGTAAATTTTTTGTTTCAACACTGAGAAAAATCCATCACTAATGGCAAGTTCAGAAATAACATGACCCTGAAAAGATTTTAGCTTAGTTTTGTTTTGTTTTGCTGATTTTATTTTAAACTATCCACTCTATGTCAAGGTCTTCAGTAGTGCTAATGAATTAGTTATCTCTGAAACACATCCTGGAGTTCATTATAAATAAATACTGTTGCAATTTAAATATTGATTCAGGAATAAGTGCTTGAAATTGCAAAATATATTTTTTAAAATAATGCTGTTATCTTTGTTTCTTTATGGTGAA
This sequence comes from Colobus angolensis palliatus, assembly GCF_000951035.1. Classification (NCBI taxonomy): domain Eukaryota; kingdom Metazoa; phylum Chordata; class Mammalia; order Primates; family Cercopithecidae; genus Colobus; species Colobus angolensis. Next base: position 3,846,511 of record NW_012114711.1, read on the forward strand.
CTAAAAAAGCTTTTGAGTTTGAATTTACTCATATGGGAACTAAAAACTTTTACAATGCACCCCCCAAGAAAACACATTAAGAATTTTAAAAGGGGGCTGGGCGCAGTGGCTCATGCCTGTAATCCCAGCACTTTGGGAGGCCGAGGCGGGCAGATCACGAGATCAGGAGATCGAGATCATCCTGGCTAACACAGTGAAACACCGTCTCTACTTAAAAAAAAAAAAATACAAAAAAATACAAAAAACTAGCCGGGTGAGGTGGCGAGCGCCTGTAGTCCCAGCTACCCGGGAGGCTGAGGCAGGAGAATGGCGTGAACCCGGGAGGCGGAGCTTGCAGTGAGCTGAGATCGCGCTACTGCACTCCAGCCTGGGTGACAGAGCGAGACTTCGTCTCAAAAAAAAAAAAAAGAATTTTAAAAGGGAACACAGAGATCGAAGAAATATCAGGTTCAGTCCAGATTAATCACAGAATGAATCAGATAACTATTCTTTCACAAATCATGCTGTTTCTGAAATCTAATTATTATTAATGCCAACATGCCATATTTTTAATGGAAATTCTTTTAACATTTTAAAAAACCTTCTATCATCCATACTTCATACAAAAAACCCACAAATGTGGAAGTATTTTTAACATGTCATCATTTAGAATGTTTTAATAATAAAAACATCTGAAATAAAGTTTTACTTATTCTTTACTGTAACAGAGAGCTGACACACAAAACTTTAAAAGATGATATTTGCCATATGGGAATTGGGGATGTTGAACCAAAGAGTATTCTTAGTGTGTATATAATCTCTTTTATAAAAAAGTATATCCTGAATTCATATTTTTGCTTTTTCAAGGTAGATTTTGCTCTTTCTTTTGGCATCTATTTTTCTTTTGCAAAATGAAAGAAAGCAAAATATTTGCAAGTCATGGTTTCATAAGATATGATTATAAAAAGATAAGCAATGCAAATCCAATGCATCTTGTTTTCCTTACCTTTTTAAAATTTTTCTTTTGCCTTTACAGATTTACTTTCTTACACTCCCTCTGAAAATATTTTCTGTTTAAGAAGGGAAAAAAAAGCCTTGTGACAATTTGCATAATATGTTAATGTGGATATGCATCGAGACATCTGGATGGCATTTTAATATCTCATTCTCATTCAAGGAACTAGACCTCACACAGATGGTAGAGACAATTTTAAGAGCATTGTTGTAAACAAATAAGGCGTCCAGGAAACCAAACACACTCCAAGATAGGCTTTGCCACCAAAGAAGCTTTTTAGTGAGATGTTTTGACTACAAGATTGTACAGCCCTTATCAGTCTCTGACAAAAGGAGAGATACCAGCAGGCAGTTTTCTTATGCAAAAGAAAAGAACAAAAAATGTGCCACCAGTCATGAATTTTCAATTTTGAACATTTTAAGTATTAAATATATTTTATACACATATACAGAATATATGTGTGTATGTGTGCATGTATATATATATACACACATGCATTCATATGTACATATAACATATACATGTGTGTATATACATACATACAAGGATATATTTTAGTAAAGTATACCTATGAAATTTAACAATAAGTTGACCTCTTCCTCCCTTCTTTTCTTAGAAATGATTGGAGTCACACGTTTGCGTATTGAAAACACAGGATTCTGAAATTGTTTGGTCTAGGTTGAAAACCCAATCCACCATTAACTAGCTTTGTTATTTGGGACAGATGAGTCATTCTCTTGTTATATGTGTTTTGTCATCTGGGATGATAATGACCCTTGTGTCACAGGGTTGATATAAAGAGTAAATGCAGTAATTACACATCAAACGTTTAGCACATGCCAATGCATAGGTAGCACTCAATACATGTCAGTAGTTATCATTTTTTAATTTTTACTACTTTTACTTTGCTTTGTTTTTGAATCTGGCCATCTCTAACACAAAAACATTTGACTTGTTCTTACATGTAGTAAGATATGATTTCTGGGTCTCCTGGGCTTGTGACAAGGACCCAGTCTCTGGATTCAGACAGACTGACCCTTATACTTGAGTCTATCTCTTACCAACTAGACTGTCATCGAAACTCTGTCAGAGTCAGCTTGCTTATGTAGCAGCGGAGCACAGTTCTGAATTCACTGGATTATTTTGCCCATGTGACAACGCACATGAAGTAAATGTTTTTGGATGTGCTTATTTTTAGGTCACATGTCTTTTTACTGAGATTTGCATGGTGACTGTTACCCAAAGGATTGTACATCCAGCAACCTTATTTCTCCTTACTCTATTTCTCTGATACTCATTGATTAATTTGAATTAATTTGAACCAATTAAGATTTGGGATTCAGAAGTGTTTGACTGAGCTTTTTTTTTTTTTTTTTGAGACGGAGTCTCTCTCTGTCGCCCAGGCTGGAATGCAACAATGGCACAATCTCGGCTCACTGCAAGCTCCGCCTCCCAGGTTCACGCCATTCTCCTGCCTCTGGCTGAGTTTTTAAGATATAGATGTTACATTTGAGGAGCTTGTTGTCATGTTTATCCTTAATTATGCCAAAAGAAATAACAGTTTCTCAGAACAGACAGCCAGAAAAGGAGTTAGTGGGGTGAACGTCCACCTGGAAGAGAGAGAAGACACCCAGCCTGGGACAGAGAAAAGATAGAGTGCTCTTTCTTGGGTTCCAAATAACTTCCTTTTCTTCGATTCCATGGCACATCTTAGATTCATTCAGATTGAGTTTTGTATTCGTCTTGTATGTGATAGTTTTCATATAGCTAAACTATGCCAGATTAAGATGACAAGTAACTAGATCATTGGTGGGATAAGTTATTCATTTCGCCCATGTTGTCTATAGAACGCTAGTGAGCGTTAGCAGATTGCATACTGTAAAACCATTTTGAAGACCACATCTATTGTGAAATTTGAAAATGAACTGACAATACCAGGGAATGGAAAGAGCAGAGACGGCAAATCTTTGGTATACCCTTGACAGACATCATTAATCAATCATAGCTTCTTTTCCCTTGAATACAGAGAAAGTCTTGGAATGCTTTTCACTGAATGATGTCATGAAGGCACTCAATTTCATTAAGAGAAGTGTGGGATGTGGTATGAGAAATAAGTCAAAGCAAGTGGTTTAGGACTAACCCTGGGAATAACTTTCTAAATGGGCTATATATTCCATGTTCTACATGGGGCAAGTATAGTGTCTTAAAGAAGATGTACAAAATGAACACAAAGGATGCAAAAATGTTTTACATTGTTCATGTTTTCAAGGGACTAAGTGAGATCTGAATGAAAAGGCAAGTTCATAATAGCAAAACAAAACAAGACACATCATATTTTATTAAGGGACAAGTAAATTTAACAGATAATGTGAGCAATAAGATGTAAGAGGTCATGTGTCCTGAGGACTTGGGAGACTGGGGAGAGAGCATTATAAAGGTATGCATAGGCGCCAAAGAGTAAGCCAAGTTGTCTGGAGCAGACATTCATACCAGAAAACAATGGGAAATATAATTGACAGATCAAACAGGAAATAAGCTGTGAAAATCCTTGAATCCATACTAAGAAATGAGCGTATGTGTAGGCAATGGAGAACATTTGAAGAGTTCAAATATGTAATTGTGGATATCAGAACTGAGGGGGATCCTAAGAGATCAATTGGCCTAGCCCACTGCCTTAGTGCAGGTGTGTTCATATTACTTTACTTGATAGAAATAGCTGATTATTTATGCTCAAAGTGAATTTCTCATGATAGTAAGGGGAGATTAAATGGCTTAGTTCTTTATTGAAGTTTATTTGATTATATTAGTATATTGTAGTTTATTGCATGTATAAGATCAGTATACACTTACAGTATTACACTTTCTCAGGGTTTCTCAACCTCAGAACTTTTGCCATTTTGGACTTTTTTGAGACAAGAGGAGTCTGATTTATAGGATGTTTAGAAGCTTCCCTGGCCTCTATCTCTAGGCACCAATAGTACCTTTACCTCTAGTTGTGACAGCTAAAAGTTCATCTAGATGTTGCTAAATGTCCTCTGTGGGTCAAGATGCTTTTTTCAGACATTACTAAAGGTCCTCTGTACATTACAATTATCTCTAGTTGAGAATCACTGACTTGGAGCAAGAATTTCTTTTTTAAAATTGAAGTAGAGAAAGCACTTGCATAGAGTTCAAAACAGAATATTGACATATAATTAGGTAGCGATTTACAGGATAAGTTAGAGAAGGTAGAAATGGGAGGCAATGAGAATATGCAGAAATGAGCATGTCAGTCTAGAAATGAATAGATGGGTTTATAAGCTAGAGCTGTGTGGCTCTGATAGTAGTAGAGGTACTGATAGTAATAGAATAGCAGCAGTTTTAATGGTAGTAGAAGCAGCATTAATTGTGCACTCATAAAAGCACTTCTCACGAGTACTTTTAGAAATATTTGCTACCATGGTTATCCCCATACTGCTGATGAGGAAGCTGAGGTTTAGTGGTCGCCCGTGGCAATGGTCGGGATTCCAACTCATATCTATCTTGCTTCCAACACTTTCTATTGCTTCATCTCTGAAACAAGTTTTGCCTTGCAAGCGGTTGATAGGAAAAGGCAATCTGAATGGTCACACTCTCTGTTGTTTGTTAAATTATGCCATCCTTCCCGAAATCTCACTCTCTTTATTTAGAGATGTGAAGAAAAATTGTTCCCCTTAAGAATGGCATAGGCTGGTACAAGACTTAGAGCTCCATCTGCTCTAGTTTGTTGGATACTGCCACATTACATTAATTAGTAGAGAGCGAGCATTCACATGCATAATGTGCCCATTTTTCAAAAGCATATTTTACATGGTTCTGCTTTTTCCTTAAAAATTCATTACAAAGATAAGAGTGTGTTTATCACATAAATACAGCCAAATTATGGCATAAGGGAGCTTTAAGAAAATAGATAAAAGAAGTTATAAAATTTTAGACATTATAAAACATTTGCTACTGGTATTATGCTATGTTTTTCATACTGTCTTAAAGACTTTTTATAGACATTATTCTATGTTCATAATGAGATTTTGCAATTTCAGTATGCCCATGAATGGACGAAACCTCCAGTTAGCTTGGTAACTAATTAGTTTCTTTTGTGAACTCTCCAAGCTGCTCATTTCTGTCCTTTTATTTTAAAATAGAACACCTTTTGTTTATTTCTCTGAGACACAGACACACCTACAACTCCAAGTAGGAGAAATAAAAGGAGAAAAACTCCAGAAAGAACTGTTTGGAGTTGGTTAGAAGATTGTCCAGATGATCTTTATTTTAATGTTGGGAAAATACAGATGCCTATCTTGGAATCAACAAATAAATTATACTCATATTAAATTGCATTCTAAATTTCTGACTTTAGGGGTTTTTTTATATATATAATATATACTTAATATATGTATATATATGAATAAAATGTTATATATTTATATCAGTAAACATATGAGCCCATGCGTAGGACTTAAAAACTAGGTTCAATAGGAGCTCTGTTTACTTTATTTCTCTGAACTATAGTTTCTCAATATGTGAGATAGGAATAAAACAGAAATTTCACAGGCTGTTAAATGTGTCAATGAGTGAATGTATGTAAAATGCTTACACAATGTCTAGCATAAACTATATTACATATGGTGACTCTCCTATGGTAACAGTTATTTACCAATCTCTGCAGTTGCCTTAATGGGATTGTAACAAAACTGGACATGAAAGGCTATTGTAATTTCAGCCCAATGCCCAATATTCATGGAAAAACATTATTTCAGCTTTTCTATGCATAGCATATTTTTCTCCACCAAACATCTGTGAAGGTGATTTTCATTTAACTATTTAATGCGTCAATAACTTCCCTTCTATTTTCGTATTCCATCTACATCATCAAAAAAGAAATTTTAATTACACTTTGGATAAATAATAGGAATAAAATGGCATGAATCAAAACACAGGATTTATGCATATTCTCTATGAAAAACAGAACTAAATGGTTGTTAATAAAGTTCACACCCATTAAGGAAGTGTCTGAGTCTACCAGGTAGAATTAAAGTATAGTTGAAACTATTGCTGTGGGATGAAATTATGCTCACTTTAATATTTCTGATATGTTTTCTTTGTACTAGAAAAAAATATATTTTTAAAATGCTGCATTTATCTTTATCTCTCTGTTCATATGAGGATTTAATACCTTATTTTCACTTTAGTTTCTTTGGACAATGAACACTTTGGAGGAGTGTATTCTATATTAGGAATTTATTAGATTTCATCAAATGGCAGGTGGTTATGAATTTTGTTTCCAAAAAGGAGACCAGAGGGATATTCCATATTAAGAGTGTTATTCCCTTTTGGTGGAAACATGCAAATCATTTGTTTTTGCTAAAAAACATCTATGAAACATTTCTTCTTTCATTATTTCCCTTGGGAATGGCAGCTCGCTATTATTCATAATTGTAAATGCAATTGACATTTTGAAGTTTAGGTTCATGGGACTAAGATATTCTTTGGACATTTTAAGGATGCCAAGCCCCGGAAAATCTAGTTACTTTTTGCAATACACATGTATATACAGCATGTTAATTGGAGTAACAGAGATGGTCATTTCAAATTTGGCTCTGTTATTCATCATATTTTTTTTAAAGGCAAAGAGTGTTGGTAAGCAAATTTAACCCGAAGAGCAGTCGATTCTTTTGAAATAATGACATAGTGGAAAATAAAACACATATACATCAAAAAACAATTTGTGAACTAAAACATGATTAAATATAATCTACTGCCATGAAGTAAAAATGTTTGAAATAAGGAAGACTGTATTTTCAGCTACACTGACAATAAAATGACAACAAAAAAGCAGGACTCTCCACAATTCAAGACTTGCTGCTTCTATGATGACCCAGTCTTGGTTATTTACCCCTGCTATATGAATGAGTGAATGTTAAGACTGATGTATTACACCTAAAAGATTGGAAGACACCTTTGATTCCATTCCAGTCCACCATATCATGCTGGAACCATGACATCTGCTCTCCACAGTAAATCTCCATAAAATTTTACTGGGGAGAAAAGAATCCTCTACATATGAGGTAGAGATGTGAATCAGACAAGTGCTTAAATACATGATTCATCTAACTGCCTCTGAATAACTGGTTAACTTCAGCCACCTGTATTTATAAGTATGTAGGCGTTCAATGCCACCACACACTCTCCACAAACAACAACTGCCCTAGGTTGTCTAAAGATAATTGCGTGGTGGCAAAACATGCTGCTTGAACAGTGCCAAGGTAAAGGATAAAAAACCAGGAATCACATTGTATGGAAGCAAAGACTGCATTATACTAGGAATTCCACCTTAGAGTCCAATCTGACCATCTGAATCCGAATTGGACTGTAGTGGATGGACTGACGCTACCCTGGAGCCTTACTTCCCTAACTTTGTTTTCCCAGGCCCTAATATACACCCCAGGCAAACAGGCACACAACTGTATGTGTTTGGCAGATTACTACCCATTTCATTGTTCAGTGATTCTGGAAAGGCACCGAATGCAACTCTAGCCTGGAAACATTTGGAAAAATAATACTGTTCATGATATCTTTGTTTCTTCCTGAGTGACAGTTGAAGGTAACTTTCCTTTGTACAATTCTGCTTGCCGTTAGCAATTTTCCAAAATTAAATACCATATTTTGTGTTTGATAGGCACAGGTGTGTCTGTTACCAAGGGCAAGCCCACCTGCGCAACACTCTGCATCCATTTATATACTGAGAACTTTATTTAGAACCCAGTTTTACAGAAAACAATCAAGTTGGGTGAACCAATTTTGAGGGCAATGAATTCTTTAATTCTAACTTTGAGTTCTGAAAAGGGCAAATTTATTTGCTTCCGATAGAAGTAATATAGGCCTAGTCAATATCTTAGCAGTGCAGAAAATAGGATGTACCATCTACCTATATTAACTGTTTGTGTATTAATATCTGAATCTGGTTTTAAAAACTCCATCGTGTTCTAAACCTGATAGTTTGGAAAGTTGTAAGACCGAGTCTAGAGACTCATGTTAAAATTGTAAATTTTGGTGCAAGAGAAATAGCTTTCGTTTTTGTCCAAGCCACTTTATTTTCCAATGTCTTCATTATTTTATCTGCCAATTGAACCTATCAGAGTAGAGGAATGCCCAGAGTTATTTGAAGCTCTGAAAGTTCTACAATTTGGGGGCTAGAGAAACGGAATATGTGAATTCTACCAATTAAGCCACCATCTCTTCAGACAAAATTAATTTAATACTTGGGGTAAGATGGGTTGACCCCGAATATTTACAAGATACTAACATTTTCCAAAGAGTGTGCCACATGGGACAAGAGTCTGTTAAGGAGTTCTACAAGAATGGGAGGTTGTGTGATTAAACATTTGGCATGCTTGGCACATTTTCTCCCTCTTCCTGGGGAGTTATAGTTTGTATTCATATTTAAAGGATCTGAGAAATCCTGCAGAAAAGAAAATTACTATGTAGCTTTGTTTAACCCAATGTTTCCCAAACTTAGTGGACTTAATGCATTCAACATCTTTCCTTTGCTCTTCCAAATTACGAACTTCAGCCTTCCCTACCCTGCTCTGTGTTCATGAAACTGACCTGTGTGAGTTCTAACTTGGGGTTTCCTTCCTACTGGCTTCTGGTTGTTTGACTATCAAGAGAAACTTCTGAAGGAAGGAGGGCAGGAAAAGGCATCTGAGGAAAGAGAGAAGTAAGGTACTTGTTTCCCTGGCTTCCTCTCTCCAGGCTGACTGCATCTGCCCACCAGAGGTCACATTTCTTGTCAAGTGTTCCCTCCACACACTTTACCCTCCAGATTCCCGCAAACTCTTATTTCCCTCCATCCTTTCAGGCATAGTCTGCGGATTACTGCCTTCCTTTTCAATTTTCCTATAACCTGCCCACATCTATTCAAATAGTGCTTGTTTTAGACACTCCTCAAATTACCAAATTTGAGTGTCATCTTTTCTCTGCAGGAACTCTGAGAGATATATACACATAGTATCTTTTTTACCTTGCTGATGCAAGCCATTTTGATGGAAAAACAAATTGCTATATTTAAAGTGAGGAAAATTATTTTGATATCAAAGTATCTGAAACTTTGTTGTTGCTTGACTTGCTAACTATAACTTTCCAACCGGACCTCTTCTCCATGTATAGAGATATGCTAAAACCAAGTCAGTAAAAGCAGGTCCTTCTGAGTCCTGAGTTTATTTTACCATTGTCAGCTTACTTTTTGCTCTCAATGGGACCATGAGTGATAACTATCTCGACAGTTAGACATCAGTAAGCCATGCCATTTACCTGATTTGTCAACAGACATTTGTAAAGCATCTCTTTGTGTGTGTGACATTGAACTAGATGCTGAGAATAAAAAGGTAGAGAAAGATTAACATTATTCCCAAGGTATCCCAAAGCAGCCTGTATTCCCACCACTACAACAATAATAAAATGTGAATACAGATAATAAATGTAATAATACCTAACACTTACGTAGCTCTGAGCGCAACAAGACATTTACATAGTTTGAGTGCTTTATCTGTATTAACTCATTCAATCTTCGCAACAACCTTATGAAAAGCTACTGTTATTATCTCTCTTTGACAAATAAGAAAAAGGTGACAAAATCAGTCTAAATGAATCTGTTCGTCTTCACGGGTAATTAAGTGATGGGAGTGGATTTTTAGTCCAAGTAGTCTGGTCACAGAGAAGGTATAATTTAAAAAAGGCAAGGAGAGGTGCAATAGGAGGGCTTGATTCAATTGAGATCCAAAGGACAAAAAAGTAAAGAGAGAAGAGTGTTTCAGAAGGGAAGACCTTGTGCAAAGGTACTCTTAAATTGTCATGACACTGCATCGTTAGAGCAGATGATATATAGAAAGGCCGGTCAAAATGGAGTTGTTAAGAAGTTGTCTATACAAATGCATCAGTTAAGTACATGCACTCATATGTTCTTTGCTGTGCTACACATGATAGCAAAGACATGAACTCAACCTAGGTGTCCATTAGTGGTGGATTGGATAAAGAAAATGTGGTACATATAGGTACCAAAGAACACTATGTAGTCATAATAAAGAATCAAATTATGTCCTTTTAAGAAACATGGATTAAGCTGAAGGACATAATCCTAAGTGAATTAATGCAGAAACAGAAAATCAAATACAAAATGTTCTCACTAATGAGTAAGAGCTGAACATTGAGTATACGTGGACATGTAGATGGAAGCAATAGACACTGTAGACATGTAGATGGAAGCAATAAAAGAGAGGAGAGAGAAGTAGGGACAGGTTGAAAAACTACCTATTTGGTCCTATGCTAACTTCCTGGATGACAGGATCCATATCCCCAAACTCAACATTACACAATATACCTATGTAACAAACCTTCACATGTATCCCCCATATCTAAAATAAAAGCTAAAATTTAATTAAAAATAAATTTAAAAAACTGAAAATATATATCAGTCATTGACTTTATTGCCCTGATATGTAGCAATGGCAACTTCCCATGTTGTGAAATGGCTACAGACCTTCAATTTAAAACTTTGATTTGTCAACCTTTGGTGTTTGCAGGATACTTAAAAAACTGGATTATTTAATGACACTCTTGATGGAATTAAAGTGTAAAAAGTTACAGAATATTGAAAACATATTTCCATACTTATTGAATTAGTTGTTTGTTATTTGAGGAGAACCAAAAAAACTCTTTACTGTCCTGACCATATTCTCTGACCACAGCCATAATGCAAATTTCTTACAATTTCTGGCATATAGGGCATCTTTCTTTAACACTGGCATGTCTTTACATGAAGCCTTATCACTTCTTTGCAGAAACTTATTCCTCAACCCACTGAGTGTACAACGTTCTGCCAGAGACATCACTGTAAGAGTATGTAGTGTCAAATGTAGCAAAAATTGTTTCTATATGTTATCAGTTACAAAGTGTTTTTGTGGACTATTTCTTGCTTCCCTGAGAATGCTGACAAGCAGAGTAAACTACATGCTCCAGTTTCTAGGTTCAGAAAATTACCCATTTTAGTCAGCTTCTGCAGGGCCTTCGAGGAGAGGGCACAGCAAAAACACCTCTTCTGAAAACCTCAATCCCCTGGACCACATCTAGAGGACTACAGAAGGTAAGAGGGAGAATTCTCAAAGTTGTAGTTATCCATAATCCTACCCCTTATCAAGAGGAGGAGAAAGGCATTGAACTCTCTTTCATCCCTGCCTTTTACAGATGGTCCCGGAATATGGAGAAAAGGAAAGGAGAAAAAGGGCTAAGGTACCAGAGGAAATTCCCAAAACGGCCTGCATTCCCTCATAAATCAAATGTATAACATGGAATTCACCTGACCCTTATATCATCTTGTCAGTGTTCCAACAGTCATACTCACAAAGAAAAGGGACCCAGGTAACAAGAGGATAGAGGGTAGATTGGTCTTGGACCACGAGTATAGGACTAGGTGATGTTGAGGACTTTGAGACAAGAGTGTGATATTTTAGTTATTGAATTACATCCCAGAAATAATCACACCAGCCTATGTTTTTCACCAAAAATGAATGAAAATAAAATTATGTCTGTTCTAGGCAGATGGAGGTCAAAGGCTTCTCTAGATCCAGAACATTAAGACTTAATCTATATCAAGATTCATGTTTGTGCATAACTTCATTGAAATTCTTGGTTCAAATTGACTTACTTCCCTAATGTCAAAATTTGAGAGCCCATTTGTAAAATGGCTTAGTGTAATGCACTGTGGACTTTCAATCAAGAGTCACTAGTCTATGTTCTTATTGGAGAAAACAATAACATTGCTTATCTGTGTACAACTCTGTGTAAGAAATTTCACTTACACATGAACGCTAAGAAAAACTACAATCCTTTCCAAGCAATAGACATATCCTTTTATGTTTCATAAAATTATCTCTTTATCTGGGATAGTAGGAAGTTTTTATTCAGACTTGCTTTATGCTTTCTGAAAGCTATGGTTATGTTTAACGTATTTGCTTTATTTCTATTCCAATGCCTTTGTTATATTTTATGTTAACATTTTGTGTTGAGCTATCTAGCCTATTTACCTAAGCTATCTATCTATCTATCTATCTATCTATCTATCTATCTATCTATCTATCTATCTATCTATCTATCTATCTATCTATCTTATCTATTTTATTATATCAAATATTCCTGCAAGTGTTGATGTCTAAACAAATTTGATAATGTTTATTAGATACCCTTCATTTGTTATTGATTTGCTCATGCATTATCTATAGAACTTGGAAATATATTTGTAGATAAAAGTTACAGATGTATAGATAGATTGATAGAGAGATAATGCAGTTATATAAAAGTATATATATTAAATTTTAAACATATAAATATGTAACCACACATATACAGATTTTAGTAAATTTATTTTGACTTTTTATTTTCAAATGTGAACAAAAATAGTTGGTGATGATGGTGTCTGAATCTGTGGTCTCAATTATAATTTCACAACTCCAAGTTCCCAACACAGTTGGAAACATCATTTATCTACCGAATTCTTCTGTTAGTGTTTTTCTCCCAGGGAAGCAGAGACAATAAAGAGTTTTCTGCTTTTAATGTTTCAGCTTTTTATGTTTATCTCAGTGCTCTGCTTTTAGCAAACACCCTGATACACTAAAAGTTTGCTTTATATTTAACCTTAAAAATTTCTTTGTTAAGCTTGTCCTAAAAACTTGCCCCAGAATTATACAAATGCCATTCAAACATCTATTTGTGCATTTCTCTTTTTTTTTTCACTTCAACTGAAAATATACTTTCTCTAAAATGTACATTTGCAATAGGAATATATTATTGATGGTGGAAATAAATTTCCATGTAAATTCATATTGTCCTTCTACATAGTGAAATAACAGCTTTTTGGAAGTCACGTGCACACAGCTCCTCAGGGAATCTCACATCTATTATCCATTTCATGCATTGTGAGGCTTTTATGTCGATGTCCGTACCCTTCATTTTAGATAGATCTATCAGTCTCTTGGTACTACCCATGCACTTTGGAACACCCAGCGGTTTATCTAAGACTCCTCCTGAGTAGATGACATAATAATATGTGACTAGTAATTGAATTTTTGACATATGTAAAAATGTTGTAAAATAGATAAGAGAGAAAGTGCCATAAATAGATATCTAAAAGAAGGGAACAGATGGCCTCTTTGTGAAGATGTTCGGATAAAGCCAAAAAATGACAAACAGATGGTTTATATGTATGGGGTAGGTTGACAATGGAATCTGAAGCTGGTGGGGTATAATGCACAAAGCTCCAACTTTTCCTAAAACCTGAAGTTTGGACTATAAGAGGAAAGCATTACAGACTACATAAAGACATAGACAAGCTATTAAAAATATGGCACACTCAATTCATCTTCCTGGAAACCTCCATTTACATTTTATTGTTCAATCCAGAAGTAAATAACTTACATTCAACTATTGAGAAAAATTTTAGGTGTGAGGACTACAGGGTAGATAAACTTCAAATATCTCGACTGGCACCCAACTAAGTTCATGTTGACTTAGGTTTGCTTGTTTGTTTATTTATTTATTTATTGGCAATATTGGCTTTGCCTTGTTTTATTTGCTTTAGAAATGAAATCTTAAGAACGTTGAAAACATACTGGCTTGTTTCTCCCTATAGAAATATACTACTAGTTATTTCTACTTAAAATATGTAGGTTTTTTGGTGTTTGTTTGTTTGTTTTTAGAACAAATGGAGTCAATGCGCTCTCTCTTCTTTTAGGTAGCACTCTCATGTTGAATCATTGTCAACACAAGGAAACAAACCTGTTTTCTTTCTAAAAATAATTTCCCAGGTAGGTCTTGAACAATTCAGCTTACACAGTGCAGTATCATGTAGATTTAAGTGTGTCCTCATCCTGCCCACTGTTCTCACTTTTATTTTAAATTCCCATTCTATTTTTATTTGTTTTTTTAGTAGTAAACATTGCTATCGTTTCAACATGCGTTATATTTTGTCATTTTCTCTGACTTTACATGTGTATACACATGTCCAAATTCACATATATGGATTTTATTAAAACCATAATTTAATAATTTTGTTTACATGCTTTTTTCTGTTAACAATAGCTTAGATTTTATACAGATATCACTCTCATTTTGATTAACAACTACATAACATTTCATAGAATGGAAGCACCATAATCTATTTGTGGAAAATGTAGCTAATTCCATTAAAAAATCTATTACTATGTTTCATCATGCATATAAGAAGAGATATATTTATGGTCATGTGTAGAAAAATAAAAGCAGAAATATTTAGTGAAATTAAAAATATATAACCTTTACAAGATTTCTAATAGATGATAGTAAATTGTATTTAACAAATTCTTTTCTCCCCAAGACTATAGGAAAACAACACAACCCCATCCCCTACCAGAAATGAATATCAAATTTATCTTGATTTTTACAAGTATTAGTATGCAGATATCATAAGGGTTGTTAGTTAATAACAACAACCGAGTATAATTTGAGCTGTTAGAAAATTATTTTCTTATATCTAAGGTACAATTTTCCCTTAATATTAATCTGTTGATCTTAGCTCTACTCTTGGAATCAAAGAGAAAAAGAGTCTATTTTGTTTATGTAACAATTTTTCCACATCATTAAGACAACCACAATGTCTCTTTGAAATGTTGTCTTTTAAGACTAAGCATTCCTAGTTTCTTTAATTATGTCTAACTAGCATAACTTGTTTATCATTTCAGTATCTCTCCTGTGAAAGCATTCTGGTTTGTTGGTTTAACATGTGGAAATAATATTCAGAAATATAAAGTAGTTACATGGTAAAAGACTGAATAGATTAGATTGCTAAAGCCCTACATAAAGAGCAACCCGGATGTTAGCTGTGTCTTCTATGGTTACTCACGTCAAAGAGATTTGAATAATATGGTGCAAATTTTAAGGGGTTGCATTTATTTTTCCCAATACCTGATCTATGTATTCGTGTTGCCTTCATAATTCAGGCAAGAAGGTTGCTACTCAGGGATTTTCTTCATCCCCGTTTCTTCCATCACCCTCCACCAGA
The DNA here is from genome assembly GCF_000951035.1 of Colobus angolensis palliatus. Classification (NCBI taxonomy): domain Eukaryota; kingdom Metazoa; phylum Chordata; class Mammalia; order Primates; family Cercopithecidae; genus Colobus; species Colobus angolensis. Next base: position 3,861,609 of record NW_012114711.1, read on the forward strand.
AACTACATTAATTACACACATATATTAAAATCACCAGGTTTTATTTCAGTTCTACTTTACTTGCCCTTTGGAAGCCAACTTCCCTTGTTTCCACCCATCCTTTTTGTTTCTTCCTAGCTGCTGTCATTTTCTTTTCATATTTTTTCTATTAATGTCATATTGTTCATGGTGTTTACCATGCTATTCCATTGTAATTTAATGTCTCTGGGTTATGAAAGACAGCAGATTTAACTTCTGTTTCTCTTACATGTGCTTTATCCCTGAGTAACATGATGCATGAAAAGATCGACTTGATGGATTTGGAAATGGAAATGAGACCCATAATTCTTTGTAGCAAATTTGGCTGATTATAATTTAAAAACTATTTTACTGTAGTTTCCAATTGTATCTTAAAATAAATTTAGGTTCGACAGACATTTTAGTGAGTGTGTGCTTTGGGTCAGGCATAGCACCAGGAACTCTCACACTGTATTGTTATGTTAACAAAACTTATTAAGTATATAAGAGTGAAATTGTGGAATGAAAACTGCATTTTGTATCAGAGAGAAAAGAAACAACTTACATTTTACATATTAAAATACAAAAAAATCCAATATTTTACATGTGAATCCTTTGGGATTTCAAACTGCTTGTATACATTAGCTCAAGTGATACTAATTGCAATATGGTGAAATACTAATGGTTTCATTTTTGGAGAAGAGAAAATAGAACGTTACAGATGCTGACATCCTTGCCACTATCCTACAACTAGCTATTCAATGATGTTACCAGGGCTAGGTTTCTGGTGTTTTTCTTTTTCCCTGGCTTCCAAGAGACTGGCAAATTATTTCTTAATTATGATTACCTTATCCCAGGGGTCTCCGTAATCAACAGAAGCAGTAACCAAGGATCTCTACTTATTAGTATGCATAGGTTTGTATTTTTTTTAACGAAATAAATATATTTTACTGAGTCTTTCCAAAATCTTTGTGATTTTTCTTAATAAATCGGGAAAGAAAACATTGTGCCTTTTTTTTCCCCAATATGTCCTGTATTTCCATGAAGTTGGCTTCTTTCAGTGTTTAGTTTGTTAAGTACATAGTCTATTCATCTTTTTTAAATAAATGAATATAGGGCTTCTATTTTTCATAATTAATTTTATGCATGGTCCCAAACTGACCTGTCTATATATTTTTATCACCTCGAGCCCCAATATTTTGATAGTGTTTATTGAGTATCCATTTGATTATAGCACTATATTTCCTGCATACATATTTTTATTCAGTATTTGATACATTGGGAGAAAAAGTGAATACATTAAAAGTACCAACTGTTTTATTTCTTCTAATATATCTTTTTCTATACTGATGTAGTTCATAGACTTATAAAATTCTGATAGCTACATTCTATTTCATTCTCTTGATAAACTCTTTAATTAAACAGCTTGCAATTGTTGAACTTCATAGTTGACTTTTTTTTTTTTTTTTTTTGGCGGTGGAGTCTTGCTCTGTCGCACAGGCTGGAGTGTAGTGGCATGTGGCATGATCTCGACTCACTGCAACCTCCGCCTCCCGGGTTCAAGCGATTCTCCTGCCTCAGCCTCCCGAGTAGCTGAGACTACAGGCCCCTGCCACCATGCCTGGCTAATTTTTGTATTTTTAGTAGAGATGTAGTTTCAACATATTGGCCAGGCTGGTCTCAAACTGCTGACCTCAAGTGATCTGCCTTCCTCGGCCTCCCAAAGTGCTGGGATTATAGGCGTGAGCCACCACGCCCAGTCTCATAGTTGATTTTTTAAAGCTGGCACTCTAAGTTTGCATGTCAACTATGGTAAATGCATGTTACATACCCTTTTCCCATTTTTTTTTTTTTGTTGCTGATTTTTAGTTTGTTATATGAAACCTGTTATTGATATAACCTCAAAAGAGTTGCATGTGTCTAAAGTATGCTTACATATATTTACAGGAGTGGTACTGTCATTGAAGATTTTAGGGCAGCGGACAGTTTGTATCCTTAATATCTCGGTTCTTCCTTTTGTAATTCCAAAATGCCTTCTGAAAGTAAAAACATGGGCAATAGGTCTAAAGGCACTTTGATTATTTTTTGGAATATCATTCCTGAATTGAGCAGTGTGCGATATCCAAGAATTGGGCTTTTCATTAGTCAGGATGTTTGTTCATAATTGTTTCCTTAATGATGTTTATTGCATTGCTGGAATTCCCTGTTTCTCCTGATATATTTATTAACGAGGAGTTGACTAATTCTATTTTTGAGGTATGTTTCTTCTGCGGGAATCAGCTACGTAGGTAATTAAGCCATTTTTTCTTATTTGCCTTTTAAATATACACAGTGTGTAACAAGCCTTTTTTAATCCTGCCACGTCAGTTTTGCCTTTTGAAAATACCGATAATAGTTTTCTCACCAATTCGTTAGTTTACTACAGGCTTTCTTTACTGTTTTATATTCTATTTTAGTGGTCATTTATTCTTTTATTTATTTAATCATGCTTTTTTCATGATTGTTAAAAAAGTGGTTTCTCTAGTATGGATATTTTTGGCAAGTTTTGTTTATTTTTGATTTTTTTGTGTGTTTGTTTTATGGATCTGACATCCCATCTTTGTTCCTCTTTTATTTGTTAATAATTTTGAAGTCTCTCACTGACACTTATTGCTTTTTCTTTACTATATAACTATTTTTTTCTTTTTTAACCTTTGTTTTAAGTCTGGGGTGCATGTGCAGGGTCATTGCAGAGGTAAGCTTGCGTAGTGGGTGTTTGTTGTACAGATTATGTCACTACCCAGGTATTAAGCCTACTACCTTGTATAGTTATTTTTCATGTTATTTTCTTGAGTATTAAAAGTGGTGAAATGTACTCCATTTATATGAATATTCCATGTCTTTCAACTTTAGTAGAATTTATGCTTATTAATAGCTTTCTTTTCCTATATCACTGGCAATTGAATAAAACCAAACATCTGTTTCTTTGTTGCTATAGCATATTTAGGAATTGACAGAATCATTTGATTGAAAATTCTCTAAATATGATCACAGTACTTTATGGATTTTCATCTTTTTTTTTGATACGGAGTCTCGGATTACATTTGCCTTATACTCATGTGTTTGTGATTCAAGTAGATATACCAGGACTTACATGGTTCTCAGGAGAGACTCCATTTCTCAGTCTAATACCCGTATAGAGGAAAAGAATTTAAACTATTTTCAGAAAAAAAGGTCATCCATACCGCATGTCATGTTCTTTGCATTTATTCTAGTTTTAAGGTTCTTTAATATTTAACATGGAGATGTTGCTACTTTTCTCACCAGGTTATAATAGAGGATGTTTAGGGTTGGATAAAATAATGTATGTAAAACATTTTACTTTATGGTTTATATACTATTATTAATATGCTTATTTCATATATTGCCATTATCTTGTCATGAAATAACAAAAATGCGGGGAAGTGGGTATCATCTTTGAGTTATGATTTGCTAACTGCATTGTCCTGAATGATTTCTCTAATCATGAAGAGGTACACAGTGGGTGGAATTGCAAACATCAGTTCTTCTGGTAGTGTACACAGGCTTCTGTCAGTTAGGAAAATCCTTCGATAGCTATGGCCTTTAAATTCCCCTTCAACACAGCTGTACGATAGGCTATTGCCATATTTCAATTTTCCCCCCATGAATTGTTCACATTAGTTTCTCAACCTAAAATGTCTTTTGGTGTGGTCTTATTTTTAGTGTGAGCTGGCTTAGAGGTCAGAGATTAATTGCCAATAATATTCCTGAAAATGCTAGGAAATTAATTTTAAGTAAAACTTTCCACTTAATCCAATAGGTCTTTATTCCTCATTAAACCAAATGTCCTTTTTGAATAATATTTTTCCTACTCAGTTAGATAGTTTGGTATGTTCTTTAGATACCTCAGTTTTAATATGGTCAAAAATACCTCTCTATCATCTCCTCTCTCCAAACTATTTTCCTCTATTATTCTTAATTTTGATTACTATAGCCATATCTACATACTTTTTTGAAGCTTATACCTTAAGAATTGCCATTGACAACTTCCTTTTCTTATTCCCACAATAAATTCTTCATTAAATCTTTTTGAATTGACTTCCAAATGCTTCTCAAATCCAACCTCTCCTCTCATCTCCTTGCCTTTTGTCTATACTTTACTTCAGGCAAACTTTATCTATTCTCTGTCTTATAGCTGAACATTCTGACTTGCATCCCTACTCTCAGTTGTTCCCTAATCTTTCATTCCTGGGCATCTCATTAAATTCTCTACATAGTTCCCAAAGTTACCTACCCATTATATCATCATATCATTTTTATAGGTTTAAAAAGTTTTTGATGCAATATCATTAGCCATTAGAGAAAAGCAAAATAAAGCTACAATAACATGCCACTATACACTTACTAGAATGGGAAAAGTAAAACCATGCTGACAATATCAAGTGCTGGTAAATATGTGGAACAACTGGATCTCTCCTGCTTTGGTGGTGGGAATGTAAATCGATACATTTATTCTAAAAATCAGTTTGGCAGTCTTTTATAAAGTTAACCACATCTTTATCACATGACAGAGAAATCACAATCTTGAGTGTTGATCTCAGAGAAATGGAAACTTACATTCACGAAAAACCAGAATACAGAAATGCATAGAAACTTTATTTGTAACAGCCCTAATCTGAAAAAACCGAACTGTCCTTCCGTGAATGAATAAATAAACTGCGGTACATCATTACAACAGAATACTACTCAGAAATGAAAAAGAACAAGGTATTAATAGACACAATAACTTGAATGTATATTGAGGCCAAGTGGGAAAAAAACCTATCTCAAAAGCTTACTTACTGTATGATTCTATTTATATAAAAGCCTAAATATGATGAAGTATAGTGATGGAGAACAGATCAGTAGGTTATTAAGGATTATGGTATGAGGAAGTGGAAGGTTGTGACTATTAAAAGACAACAAAGAAATTTCTTTGTGGTGATATAACGGTACTCTATCCTGATTGTAGTAATACACTAATCTATATATATCATGGAATTTATAGAACTATATACTAAGGGAGGAAAAGTTGACTGAAAAGTAGATGGAATCACAATATGATCTGTAGTCTAGTTAATAGTATACCTATATCAATTTTTTTGGTTTGCATGAACTTCTTTGCTTACAGAGGTTCTTTGGGAATCTCTGTACTATTTTAAAAACTTGTTTATCTTAAACTATTTCAAAATAAAATCTTATTCAAGGGAAAAAATAAAGGCTTCTACTGATTCCTCAAGGCCAAGAGAGACAAAAATCAAATTTTTACCAAGATATATAATATAAATCCAAATTGTTTTTAAACTCTCTAATCATCACTCTTCTTCATTCTTTCAAGTAGTTCATATCTTAGCCATTGGGAAATCGCAAATATGGACAGAATGCCTCCTTTCACCTCTCAATGACAAATTCCCACTTACCTTTCAATACATGGGCTAAACTCTTCTTCTCTGAGGATCTTCTCAAATCTCAAGTGCTGCTCCTACTCTGCTCCTATACACTTCATCATACCTTTTTTGAGAAATTATCACAATCCATTGTAACTTTTTTCTGTTTATGTATCAGTTTCTTTCTTTAGACAATGAACTGGACAGATGGTATAGCACTGTTCCAGGTTCCTCTCAGAGGAGACAATATTAGCCTAATAATTGTATAAGTTCAATCTACAGCTAATTTTACAACCCAGCCCAAAATATATTAATGTTTTGTATTAACCGAGCTATTGCACTTAGACTTGGTTAACACAAATATTTTTATTTTCTTCCACCCACAAGGAATGTCTACTTTGCATTGTTGTTTCTGATCTCCATATTCTGGCCATATTAGCAGAACATCAGTGTTTCAAATATATTTTTTAAAGCAAGCTTCATGGATCTAATAAACACTAACACCATCTGTGCTTTTCTATAGCCCAGGGAAATTCTATCTAGACTTACAGGACATTTTTGAATAGAGTTAGAAATATATACAGTTCCCTTGGAGTCCATAACATTTTATTTCCCAAATATTATGTTTGTGGCATCTAATACTTGCTGTTGTATGCTATTATAGGCACAATTTTAAAAACGTTTGTTTTATATACAAGCTCTTAGGTCATGATCTCAGGAAGTCATTTTAGATTATGTTGGTTTTGTATGATAGAATCACTTTCTAAAAGTGATAATAGTACAGCATGACAGACTGTGGTAACTGGCTATAGAAAACAAAAGCAGAAAAACATATTTTGTATGAAGCAAAGCAAATTATGTATTAAGTTGGATGCCATAATTGTAACAATATGTTGGCATGCCTACTAATTCTAACCTCTTATTCAACCTAGTTTTTAAGGATTTTTTCATATTCTTTTTATCATCAGTAAGCCAAGGTCTGTTCCTCCTTCTCTAATAGCTTTTTGCTTTACTATGGAAAGCATAGAGTAAATACAATGAGTTTTAATAAATACAATTAACATGATTCACAAAACTTGCAGTGACATCCTTGCCAAATTTCATACCCTATATTACGAAGTTCTGCATGAAAATCTTTGACTGTTTTTCTAATCCCATTGTATATCCTCCTTTTATGTAGTACACCCCAGACTTATTGGCCTTCTTCCTATTCCTCCAACAATCCAGGCTTGCACTGGTTTGGGAACTTTAGCTGTTTTCCCTCTTCAGGGTGTAATTCCTCAAGATTTCACACATGATTTTTTCTGGTTATTCAGATCTTAGTTAAGTGTCACTTTCCCAGAGAGGCCTTTTCTGAGTATCCAACTTAAAGTAATCTTGTCATAGTGTGTGTGCTGATGCTGTCTTATAACAGCTCACTAGGGCTTATGGTATACCTCTTTCCAACTATGTATTGAGTGATGCCATATTAGTAGATTTAAATCAGTCATGTTGGGAATGTTTTCATCACAGAAAATGGCAAACACAGCAACTCAGGGCTGGCTTTGTTCCTTTTAGACAGCTGGTTATTAAACATTTGTCAGCATACCATTGCCTATATTGCCTATTAATATGTGACTCTTTATATTCTCTTTATACTACTTATTACAACCTTTAATTTCTCTTCTGAAAACTCTATTCATATGCATCTATTTCTGGTAGAATACAGGTTTTATAAAACCAATTCCAGATTATTTTCCCAATGCCTAGAATACTGCTTTCCACATCACAAATGTACAGTAAATATTTTTTGAATGAGTAAATTACTAGGCTAACCTCTTATTCAGTTATGATGATTTTATTAATATTTAGCATCCATTAGTTGATTTTTAAAATAAAACATCTATTCTTCTATGAATGATTTCCTTAAGTAACGTTGGATATATATGTATGCTATATTATTAGTCTCTTTCAATTAGTCAAATGCCCATTTCAAGATAGCTCATTAGATTTGCTTTATCCTAACATATAAACTTCACTCAGAAGAGAGAATTTACAAATCCTCAAATCATCTAAGAAATCTCTCCAATTCTTCCATGTCAAGGTTAATAATTATATGTTTAATACCTCTTTAAGCTATTAAGCTAGCAACAAAAATACAATATTTTAACCCAATTTACTCAATTAGGGAACAATTTCAGATGTGATTTAACATGAAGAATTGCAGTGATCTGCATTTCATTAAAATCTGAATACTGGAAAGAGAATTTTAAACATATTATGTAAAGAAGTTCATTTACCTTTTTTTCATAAAGAAATATTATCTTCATTTTCCAGCATGTTGATTATCATTAGGTGCTGGGTACACCTAACATGAATTATTGCCTTTTTTTCCCTGCAGAGCTGTGTACTGATAGTTATTAAATAGCCCATTATCAACTGAAATTCAGATGCAGGTTCTATTCTCCTTTTTTTCTGACCATATTTTTCTGCTAATGTTTATTTATTTACTTATTTTCATCAAAATGACCATGACCTTGGTGCTAAAATCGGTAATGTATACAGAAAATTCATTTGGAATGCAATAGTTACAATTCAGTTCTGAAAATGTATGTTTATTAAAGTATAAAATTTTTTTGTTATAACTCTTTTAACTTTTCCTAAAGAGATGTGTGAGCATGGTATGCAATGTAGCAGAAGTCCAAATTTCCTTTAAGAATATTGCTTAGACCTCACATCATCTTCTAGCCTCACTGTAAGCGAATTGAGAACTGCAATCATTTGATGGTTTTAGAACTTAACAAGAAAAGAAAATATTAAAAATCAGATGTCTTTCCTTGGGAGTTTTATCTTCTAAAGAACTATTTCATCTTTTATGTTAAGTACCTCCAAAGTATGATGTTGTTAAAGTTAACACATATGTGCACAAGTCAGAGCTGCGCCACAGCGCTGAGAAACTGCATGTGGATCCTGAGACCTAGTTTAGCTGAAAAAGTATATCTGTGAGCAAATGGCATTGAATTTTGTTGTTAAGCATCTGATGAAGTGGTTCACCTTTTGTTTTTAGGTCCACATTTGCTCAAACGTTAACTCTTATCTGATGCACTGGGAGTAATGAACTTCACTAGGAAATCGTTGTTCTTTCTGGTAAGTCACCACAGCACAAAATTGAAATAATTGTTTAGTACTACACTCTGATAGATGCCATGGGGAATTTGACTAGACGTAGGAGGACCTTTTACTACATGGCAAAAAAAACAAATCAGTCTTTCTTAGAAAGGTTAAAATTTACACGGATAATAAAGAAAGGAAGAAGAAGATGAGTGATAAATTAGTGAGAAAATAACAGTAAGTATAATTATAGCAATACGCTGCAAACAGGAATTCCTAAAATGGAAGAGAGAAAAATATGGCAGAAGCATTTATTGATTTGAGATTGTAATTTTTTTAAATAAAAAAGCTTAGTTTGGATTCCAACTTGTATATAAAATTAGGAGCGAAGGTATGATTAATATGTTCATGGAATATAATTATCAAGAAACCACAGACATCTGTGTATGGAGGACACAGAAAGGAGAGAACTTGCTAACAGGAATCCCATTAAAGAAGCTTCAGAATTTGAAGATCAGCAAAGAGAAGGAAGAGATGAAAATGAAAGGCTTTACAAAGGAATGAAATGACAATCATCGCATTTAGCGATGTATCTGTATTTAAACATTAAGTATATTTATTTATATTTGAACATAACTGAGTTTTCTAGCAAAATTATTTAATAAGGATTGTGTTACAGGCATACTCAGTTACAGTCTTAGAGGGATTCTGAGAACTCTTTGACAGGTTATTTACTTGTAGTTTGGAAGTAGTTTCTAAACATTTTGGATACACATCTCTATAAGTAATAACATTTGAGCAAGTAAACTTCAGTACTATATTTGTTTATTTATAAGTATACAATTTTTCTAATATATAATTTAAAAATACCTACTAAAATTGATGAGATGAGATAAAAGTAAACAGATTTTTTGTATAAGTTATTTCTACCGCAGCAGATCATTTTTGTATGCATCCCAATTTGGAGACTACACAGTTTGATTTGGCATTACTGAAATCGAGTTTTGTTTATTTATTTCATTGTTACAAAGAATAGGAAATACAACACAGAGGCTCTCCTCCTCAAATCATAACTAAGTTTTGGATATTACCAACAAATGTTTACCTCTGAAAAATACTAATCACTTCTTGTATTAATGAGACTTTATCCAATTTAATTTCATATATTGAATGAGGTTAGGCATTCGTTAGAATAAGTTATGACAGGCTAACATTTGTATTTATTAATAGTATAGTAGATATTGATTCTTTTTTCTTCTGAACAACAGGTATTCTATTTTCTAACTATTTTTTTCCTAATTTCATGTGATTTTGATGAGGCTATAAATCATAGAACCCTGCTCTTTCAGCTTAGTATAATATTGGCACAAAGTATGCATTTAATAACTGATAATTATCATTACTATTATTGTAGTTATTACTATTATTTTAGTTATAGATACTAATTGCCATTTGTTGAGAGTCCCATATTTGCTCTATGGAATAAACCAAAAGTTGATCAACTCTTTCTGTGAAGGGTCAGATAGTCTATGTTTTAGGCCTTGAGGACATTATGGTCACTATCATAACTACTTAACTCTGCCATTGTAACACAAAAGCAACCAGACAGTACATCAATGAATGAATGTGGTTTTGTTCAAATAAAACTTTGGCTGTGAAAGTAGAGGTTGGTTTGGTTTAATTTGAGGTTTAATAGTTTGCCAAACTATTAAAAAAGTTCTGGGGTTTTCCAAACCCCAGAAAAAAGTGTATACAATTTACTGAAGGCCAATCTGTACAAATGCATAGCTAGTGTGTTAATACATAAATATGCATAGTCATTCATTATATAATAATTCAGTTCAATAATGGTCTGCACATACCATAGTGGTCCCATAAGAATGTAATATCATATTATTACTATTACTGTACATTTTTTATTTTGACATGTTTATATACATAAATACTTACCGTTGTGTTACAATTGCCTGCCGTGTTTGGAATAATCACAAGCTATACAGGCTTAAAGCCTAGAACAGTAGGCTCTATACCATATAGCCCCTACGCAGAAAGTGAGAAAGATGTTGCTGTCGTCATTAATTACCCACAGACCATTTGATCTGTATCCTCATTAATGACATTTTTTTAGCTTGATATACTCTTGGCTTTGACAATTAACAAAAATGGAAGAAATAGAAGGAAAAAAACAATATGGCATTCAGTAGTCATAATTATATTTTCATTTGGGTTGCTATCCTTGATTACTATAAATATAAGAAATTATCTCTCAAGGAAATAAAGCATCCTTGTATTGTTTCCAGAGATGAAAATTAATGAGTTTACCTTTAGCTACAGATATAGCCACTCTTTTTATTTTCTGTAGACATTAAACATCAATTTGTGGAGACAGTTTTGTAAACAAAGGAATCTGAGCAGATACCTGACTCAATATTAATAAATGAAGTTGAAATAGGACCCGTGATTGGTCTGTGATGACAGAAAGCAAATAGCTTTTCCTCCTGATACAACTAAAAGATTACCTTGCTAAGCATTTATTTCAAGGATTGGCAAAGAATGTGTTATAACACAGGTCTGTATGCGTAACGGAACAAACACCTTGAGTGTCATTCAAAGGAAGGATAGAGAAAAAACATATAGTAAATAGTGTCGCAATAAACATACGTGTAAGGACATGGATGCAGCTGGAAACCATCATTCTTAGCAAACTATCACAAGAACAGAAAACCAAACACCGCATGTTCTCACTCATAGGTGGGAACTGAACAATGACATCACTTGGACTCGGGAAGGGGAACATCACACATCGGGGCCTATCATGGCGGGGGGGCAGGTTCTTCACACAGATGCTATCTTTAAAAAAGTAACAAATGTAGTTTAACAATTTATTTATTTATTTTTTGTTAATTCGTACAGCAAACATTTGTAGGATATAGTTAAGGATACAGAGATAAAAGACAGTATTTTTACCCACAAGGAATGCTTATTGTCTGGGAGACAGAAAAGTAAACACACAAAATTTAAAAAGTATTATAGGTAATAAGGCACAAAAAGGTACAATGTACAATTTGGGATGCTAAGAAAGAAATACTACTTCTATCCGGAGGCATGGTATCTAGTATACTCTTTTGTATAATAACAGCATATTATTATATGTTTTATATGCATTTTTATTAATAATAGTAATGACAACTCTCCATAATTGAGCACAAATTACGTGCCAAACATGATGCGAGTGATCTACTATTCTGCCTCTACCTGAGGAAGGAGCAAGAAATTAGAAATAACATGTTTCTAAAAATTTCCAATCCAAATTGATCATCTCAAAATAGTTTGGCACTTAGGTCAATCAATTTCTTGGGAAAAAAAGCTAACTAGATTATAAAGTGGGATTCCTCCTCAAAAGGCAGCTCGTTCATGATAACTCGCTAACTGGTTGTATGAAAAGATAAAAATAATTAAGTTTCATACTGGACCTTTTGATGCTAATATTAAAAGGACAGCATTATCTTCTCACAAAAATCCCTTATTTTTTTTCTTACTGATAGAAATCCATGATGTGTGAGCTTGTCTCATTATGGCAATTCCTATAATAACAGATAATAACTAGTAACAAATGTCTCTGAGTCAAACCTCTCTTCTGATGAGCCATACTGAATGAGGTCATTTGTCATTTCAATTTAAGTGTCTGTTTGATGATGAGGATACTGAAAATGTGACTTTTAAAGCACTTGATGATAATTTGAATCCTTTAGTTTTTGTAGTTTTGGTCCAAATTTGCTTGCTTTATTTCCTCATAGGTAATGAAAATATAAATCCTTAGTCTAACACTTTTGCAAATTATTTCAAACTGAGAATAAATGAAGTCTAAATTCATTGTGTTTTACTGAAATTGTTTTTACTCATATGGTTGAGTCTCAAATTCACCAGCTGCACAACCTCATGCCAGTCATTTGTTTCCCTCACATATGCCTGTGAAGATCAAAGGTGATAGCTCTTGCTTGTGGTTTTCAAAGTCAGTTTTGTTGAGAAAACTGATCTCTAAATCAATGCTTAGTCAGAAGCCAAATATATAAAGCAAATAACCTCAGGGTTACTTGAAGGATCTCTAATCAGTGGAGATAGGATACAATGAAATTGGACATGAATGTGTTAGGTAGCGTATTACTTGTGGATGTTACACAAAGAAGCAGTCGCCTCAAATATGTTTGAGACACTGAGTGATAAGGACGTTACACAGTTCCTTTATTGCAGTACTTCTCCAAGACATAGTTACGCTGATGTGAATTGTGATTCTGTGGTGAAGGGTAGTATTTCTCAAAGTTAGGCAACAAATCATTGAACTTTAAAAAAGACAGAAGTGTGTTTCATGTATTATTTTATCCTCAATGCCGCCCATAATATCTGACACATAACTGATATCAATTAAATAACATTTGATTGAATTTAAATAATCCATGAGATTTGGTTTCTGTGCCACTCACTACCAAGTAGCTTTTTGCTTTGAAGAACATAGTATTTTCTCTCTGTTATTCTTTTTGTAATGTGAGAGATGTCTACAAACACAAGAACAAACTGAGCACAAACAAATAAACAAAAGCTCTGAATCTATAACTAATTGAACCACTGAAAATTTTCATCTAAACTTTCCTTACATACTGACATCCAGAAAATAATTCCTTGTTCAAATAGGCAAGTCATAAAGACAAATACTTTTAACCGTCTTGGTGTTTCACCCCATTTGTTTCATTCTCTCTTACTGCCTTTTATGTCAGTTATACTTAGTAGACATTTGTCCACTATTAATATACTTCTTTCTAGAGGTGGCATTATGTTGAATTTAGTTTTTTAAGGTCATACCAAGTAAATGAAAAACTTCTGTCTATTATGGTCGTTACTATTGAAAATAGATGTGGGAAATATTCTGTTTATCATTACTGAGAAGATATGTACCAGGTTCTATTCTAAATATAGTACATTTTTCAAAATCTAACTTCATTTAGTTTTCCTAAAATTGCGTGACATGGATATTACTGTCTTCATTTTCTCAGTGAGAAAGAACTTGAGGATCTGAAACACTGAGGAATTTTTCTAAGAATAAATTGCTGTGAAACTACAGAGTTGAGGTGTGGACTAAATTTTACCCTGACTCCAAATCATATACTCTTAAATAATAAATAGTAGAAATTTGAAATACAAAAATCAAAGTTTCTCTTTTGTTCTGGTTTCATCATTTTATTCTAAGACATCAAGGGAAAGAAGAAAATATCTTCTGTATTAAAACCCCTCACCTCATCATGAATTTGTACACTATTCCAGTTTTATTCCCAAAGTGATTGATGAGTTCAAACAGACAGAGGTGAGGGATTGGAATATTAACATCAAAGATCTCAAACGATTTTCTCTCTTCTATGACGGTATTGAATGAGTTTAAACTAATGTTAGCATCGAGATCTTCAAAACATCATTCATCGTGGGGAAAAGGGAATCAATACTAACATCAGGATCTTCCCTCTTACCTAAAGCTTTAATTCACTTCTATGTTCTACTTATATAATTCAAAACAGCTAATAAATTTTATTTTATAATATTGCCTGTGAATTTCACATATTCGTTTTGTATTATTTCATTAGTCACTGCATGCATGCCTCTGTTCATTCAACAAAATATTTATTGAGGACCTACTGCATGCCAGCACTGTTGTAGGCTCTGGCATGCATCAGAGAACAAAACAGACAACAATCCGTGATGTAATGGAGCTTGCATTTTAATGAGGAAAATAGACTATAAGTAAAATCAATAAATTAAATCTATAGCACATGAGACTATTGTAAGTGGGGGGAAAATCAGAGAAGGCAGATAAGGAGTTTTGGGGAAATAGGGGTGAATTTTAAATTGAGCATTCAGAAAAAGCCTCACTGAAAAGGTGAAATTTGAGCAAATACATGAAAGAGATGCAGAAGTGAGCTAGCTGGATATCTGAAGGAAGAGCATGCTAGGCAGAGGGAACAGCAAGGTGGCACATATGCTAAACTATACAGTGAGGAACAGAGTATTAGAGAGATGAATTCAGAGAGCAAATAGGGGAGCAAGGGGTGTGTGTGCAAGACTGCAGACCAGGGGTTAGTAAACTTGTCTCCTAAAGAGCCAGATTATAAACAGGTTCAGCTTTGCAGGCCACACTGTCTCTGTCACAACGACTCCCCTTTGGCATTATAATACAAAAGACATCATTGTATGTAAACCAACAAATACGACTGTTCTAATCCAACTTGATTTTTAAAAGCAAGCAGTGGTCAAATTTGCTACAATTTCCTATTGCAGACCATTGATAAAATTTTGGCTTTTACTTTAACTGAGAGGAAGAGTAGGGTAGTTTTAAAAAACTTCCATGTATTCTTTAGCATTCTTCCCATTGAGTGGTGTCTCTACATCTTGCCTTCATTTTGGCTGGACTTATGACTTCTTTTACACATGTACTATGGTAGAAATGATGCTATGTTACCTCTAAGGCTAGTTAATAAAAAGCGTACAACTTCCACTGTTTTCTTTGTATCCTCCCTCTAGAGAAAACCAACTACCTTACAAGTAATATGGCTACCTTGACGCTGCTGAATTGGAGAAAGCACACTGAAAAATCTCACAAGTAGGACAGGAGATGCCAAATAAAACCCAGCTGTTTCAACTTTCACGTAGTTGTGTCATGCCAGCTCAGGCACCAAACCTGTGATTGTGGAAGACATCAAGATGACTTCAGCCTCGACCTCCATCTGACTACAGTCACATGACAGATCCCAAACCAAAATAATCCAGCTGAGCCTAGTTGATTCCCAGGACCTTGAAAGGGAGTAATACATATTTTTTTAATCCAGTCTGTTTTGGAATTGTGTCTTACACATATCCAGGGAACTGAAATCAGCAGTCTTTTAAGTATTTTGAGAAAAGGAATTATACAACATTAATCTTGTGTTTTAACAGGATTTCTCTGGCTTTGTAGGCAGCAAAAAGGAATCAGGGAGACTATTTTAATAATCCAGGCAAAAGAGTTTAGTGGGTTGGACCAGAATCATAGCAGGGAGGACCAAGAAAAAGGGTAGGATTTTGTTTAACTGTACTCTGAAGGTACAGGTAACTGCTTTACCTGATCAAGCAGGTAAAACTGCTTTGCCTGCTGTACCTCTGAAGGTACAGGTAACTGCTTAACTCTGAAGGTACAGGTAACTGCTTTACCTGTAGTCAATTAGATGTAGACTACAAGACAAAAGGTTGAATGAAGATGTCTCCAAGATTTTTTAGCATGTGGCAGAATGTAGCTGTCATTTACTGGGTTGGAAAAATATGAGAGATGCTGATTTGAAGGTGAAAAATCAGGACCTGGGTTTTGGTCTTGTTATTTTCTACATGGTTATTCAACATCCAAATAGAGAAAGCAAAGAGGTAAATATGTATGAGTCTAGCTTTTCTAGCAGAGGTCTTATCTGGAGATATATGTGGATGCTGCCAGCCTCTAGAAAATACTGAGTTACTAAAGCACAAAAGGAGAAGAGAAATACCAAGAGCTTGGGGCACTTACATTTTAAGATGACAGGGGGATAAGGTAGGATTATCAAGAGTGTTCAAGAGAAAAGGACCAGGGAGGTAGGAGAAAAATCAAGTGAAAGTGATGTCCAAGGAAGCCAAGTGGAAACAGTACTGATGCATGAACCAAGGCAGGCATTTATTATGAAACTGGGCATCCAGAAAACAGGGTGAAGATTCAATACCTGTTTTGTCTTCATTTATAAAATTGTGACAAACAGTGCTCATATCTTGAGTCCATTCTATATGCAAGTATAAGTAAAACCTTAGCAAGTATTTTCAGTTACAAGTGCAATTTTAGACATTGATGGGGGATGGGCAAGAATTTGGAACAATTTGCTAGGGATGATACAAAATTGTAATAAATAAAAGGTGACACTGTTTGGCTGTGTCCCCAGCCAAACCTCTTCTTGAATTGTGATACTGGTAATCCCCATGTTTTAATGGAGGAATCTGGTGGGAGATGATTGGATCGTAGAGGTAGTTTCCCCTATGCTGTTCTCATGATAGTGAGTGAATTATCGTGAGATCTGATGGTTTTAAAAGGCAGTTTTCCCTGCTCTTGCTCATGTTCTCGCACCTGCCATCATGTAAGATGTGCTTGCTTCTCCTTCTGCCATGATTGTAAGTTTCCTGAGGCCTCCTAGCCATGTGGAACTGTGAGTCAATTAAACCTCTTTTCTTTATAAATTATCCAGTCTTGGGTAGTGCTGTTTAGCAGTGTAAGAATGAATTAAAACAAGACGAAAGACTGAGACAAGATGCTTCTGTTTGTTGAACATCCTGGGGAATTCACCACCATAATCTCTCTTCTGTTTTAAATGAAGACTTTTGTGCAGGACACTGAATTTGCACCAATCCTGAAGTTCATATTTACAACTCAGATGATTAACAGGGATACCATATTTGTTTCATATGTTACATGTGGCCACAAATTTAGATATGTAAGCTGCAGAAATGAATTGGTTCAACCTGTTTGTAAACTGGGGGCTTTGTACAAGAACAATTAAAATTTCTTTAGTTGGCTTTTCTCTGCACTATTTCTCCATTTGTTTATCTAAATCAAAACACAGATGCCATAGTCTTGTTATTTTACTCTTAACTGTGGTGATACGAAATATAATGCAAAAGTTCAAAAATAATGCACAATAATGGACCTGTACAACTGGCTTTGTAAATAAAAGTTTGCAATGAGGTCCCCAAAGACTGGAAACTGAATGTTTCCTTTTCAAATGAACAGTTAATATGTCTCACTGTTAGAATGTAAAACCTGGTCATTTAACGACTTGGGGAATTAAAACCATCCTTTCCTCTTCCAATGTTTGAAAGATAAATTTAAATTTTAAATTTCATGTTTTTCTCATTATTAAGGATTGATAATGGACCCAATGCATGGGAAAACTAATCTAACAAAAAATACATTGGAGGTGTCAAGGCAATGTCTACTAATGGATGACACCTAAAAGAGCGCTAACAGGGCTCAGAAAGAACCTGACAGGCATCATGATTGATCTATTATTGGCCTAGGTGACATTATTGGATTTCAGAAATTTGAATCAAAAATTTCACCTAAAGGAAAAGAATAGGTTTGCATTCAGGCAGATAATTTAGTATAGTCATTATAAAAAAAACTTGCTGAAGTGAGGCAGTGTCTACACAGTCAAGTAGATTTTGGTAAATCTTTTAAATATTGTGATTTTTACCTGCAATATATTTGTATACTGCAATGCCTTTGTACACTGCAGTTATATTTTCAATATACCATTTTAAGTTATTTTCGTTTGTGTGAATAATGTTGAATACCTGATTTCTTAGTTAACCTGGCTAGATGCTTATCAATTTTATTTAATGTTTCAAAGAATCATCTTCTGGTTTTATCGAGGTCTCTATTGATTTTCTATTTTTATTTCATTTATTTTTACTCTAATTTTAATTTATTTTCCTCTGCTTACTTTGAATTTAATTTGCTTTTGTTCCAGTTTTCTAAGGTGATTTTTTTATTTTAATAAGTTTTTGGGAAACAGGTGGTGTTTGGCTACATGAATTAATTCTTTAGTGGTGATTTCTGAGATTTTGGTGCACTCATCACCCAAGCAGTGTACACTGTACCCAACGTCTATGTAGTGTTTTCATCCTCACCCTCCTTCCACTCTTTTCCCCAAATCCACAAAGTTTATTATATCATTCTTATGTCTTTGCATCCTCATAGCTTAGCTCCCACTTATGAATGAGAATATGTGATGTTTGGTTTTCCATTCCTGAGTGGCTTCACTTAGAATAATGGTCTCCAATTCCATCCAGGTTGCTCAAAATGTCATTATTTTGTTCCTTTTTATGGCTGAGTAGTATTTCATTATATATATATATATATATATATATATTTACACACACACACATACACACACACACACACACACATATCTATATCACATTTTCTTTATCCACTGTTGATTGATGACATTTGGGCTGGTTCCATATGTTTGCAATTGTGAATTGTGCTGCTATAAACATGTGTGTACAAGTATCTTTTATGAATAATGACTTATTTACCTCTGGGTAGATACCTAGGTGTAGGATTGCTGAATCAAATTATAGATCTACTTTTAATTCTTTAAGGAATCTCCACACAGTTTCCCATAGTGGTTGTACTAGTTTACATTCTCACCAACAGTGTAAAAGCATTCCTTTTTCATCAGATCAATGCCAATATATATTTTTTATTTTTTTGATTATGACAATTCTTGCAGAAGTGATATGGTATCACATTGTGATTTTGATTTGCATTTACCTGATAATCAGTGATGTTGAGCATTTTTCATATGTTTATTGGCCATTTGCATATCTTCTATTGAGAATTATCTATTAATGTCGTTATCCCACTTTTTGATGAAATTGTTTTGTTTTTTTTCTTGCTGATTTGCTTGAGTTCCTTGTAGATTCTGAATATTAGTCCTCTGACTGATGTACACGTTGTGAATATTTTCTCCAACCCTATGAGTTGTTTACTCTGCTAATCATTTCTTTGGCTGTGCAGAAGCTTTTTAGTTTAATCAAGTCCTATCTATTCATCTTTGTTTTTGTTGTGTTTACCTTTGGGTTCTTGGTCATGAAGTCTTTGCTTAAGCCAATGTCTAGAAGGGTTTTTCCAATGTTATCTTCTAGAATTTTTATGGTTTCAGGTCTTAGATTTAAGTCTTTGATCCATCTTAATTTTATTTTTGTATAAGGTGAGAGGTGAGGATTCAGTTCCAGTCTTCTACATGTGGCTTGTCAACTATCCCAGAACCATTTGTTGAATAGTGTTCCCTTCCCCATTTTACGTTTCTGTTTGCTTTGTCAAAGATCAGTTGACTGTAAGTATTTGGTTTTATTTCTGCGTTCTCTATTCTGTTCCATTGGTCTATATGCCTGTTTTTATACCAGTACCATGCCGTTTTGTTTTTGTTTTTGTTTTTGTTTTTTTTGACTATGGCCTGATAGTATCATCTGAACTTAGGTAATGTAATGCCTCTAGATTTTTTCTTTTTCCTTGTTTTGGCCATGTGATTTTTTTTTTTTTTTTTGGTTCCATATGAATTTTAGGATTGTTTTTTCTAATTCTGTGAAGAATGATAGTGGTGTTTTGATGAAAATTGCATTAAATTTGTGGATTGCTTTGGCACTGTGGTCATTTTCACAATATTGATTCTACCCATCCATGAGCATGGTATATGTTTCCATTTGTTTGTGTTGTCTATGATTTCTGTCAGCAGTGTTTTGTAGTTTTCCTTATAGAGGTCTTTCACCTTCTTGGTTAAGTATATTACTAAGTTTTTTTGTTGTTATATTTTTGTGGGGTTTTGCAGCTATTGTTAAAGAGGTTGAGTTCTTGATTTGATTCTCAGCTTGGTTGCTGTTGGTGTATATCAGTGCTACTTATTTGTGTACATTAATTTTGTATCCTGAAACTTTACTGAATTCATTTACCAGTTTTAGAAGCATTTTGGATGAGTCTTTAAGGTTTTCTAAGTATGAGATCATATCATCAGCAAACAGGAATACTTTGACTTCCTTTTTACTGATTTGGATTCCCTTTATTTCTTTCTTTTGTCTGACTGCTCTGGCTAGGATTTCCAGTACTATGTTAAATACAAGCGGTGAAAGTGGGCGTCCTTGTCTTATTCCAGTTCTCATGGGGAATGCTTTCAACGTTTCCTCATTAAGTATAATGTTGGCTGTGAGTTTGTCATAGAAAAGGTAATCAATTTTAAATCTTTCTTTTCTAATAAATGTATTCAATGCTATAAATTTCTCTCTAAGCACTGCTTTCGACACATCCCACAAACTTTGTAAGTTGTATTTAATTTTCATTTAGTTCAAAATACTTATTTTATTGTTGTTGGCATTTCTTCTTTAATTCATGTCTACCTTAATAGCGTGTTGTTTAATCATAAAACAGTCAATATATGTCAGTTATATCCAGTTAATTGATGGTGCTGTGTTTATTCTCTTTTCTGCCTGCTTGATATGTCCATTTTTGATAGAGGGACGTTGAAGTCAACAACTATGATAGTGGACTCAGGTTTTACTTCTTGCAGTTCTATTAGATGTTGCCTCACATTTTTTGATGCTCCATTATCAGACATATATACATTAAGGATTGTCATGTCTTTCTAAGGAATTGACCCCTTAATCATTATGAAATGCCCATCTTTAGCCCTGATAACTTTCTTTGCTCTGAAATCTAGTCTGTTTAAAATTAATATAGCTATTCCCATTTTAAAAATTAGCATCAGCATAGTATATCTTTCTGTATGTGCTTTTATAGTCAATGCATGTTTCTTGTAGGCAACATACATTTGGGAAGTTTTTTTTTTTCCATTTTGACAATCTTTCTTTTAAATGATATATTTAGACTATTGACGTTTGAAGTAACTAATGATTTAGTTGAATGAATGCCTACCATATTTGTTAGTTTCATATTTGTTTCCCTTTTTCTTTGTTTTTAGCTTGTCTTCCACTATTTTACTGCTTTTTGTGGCTTTAATTGAGCATTTTGTATAATTTCATCTTTGCTCCTTCATTATTAGCATATCAAGTATGCTTCCTTTTTCACATTTCTCAGTGGTTGCACTAGAGTTTCCAATGTACATTTATAACTAATTAAAATCCATATTCAAACAACATTATACCACTTCACAGGTAGTGTGTGAGTACCTTATAATAATAAAATAATCATAATTCTTCCCTCCTTGTCACTTTTATCGTTGCTATCATTCACTAATATGTAAGCATATACAAGTGCTTATATACAAGCACTCATAAAATAATAGTAGCATCAATATATCTTGTTACATAATCATATATGTAATAAAAATTTTATATATGTAATACTATATATGAAAAATATATATATATTATATATAAAAGCATATGTAATGAAATATATTGTTGCTACTATTTTGAGCACACTTCTATTTTTAGATCAATTAAGAATAAGACAAATATTTTTTTCTCTGTGACCCCAGGTGTCCTGGATAAAAGATCTAGGAATACAATTTTCAAGTCAGTGCAAGGGTTTTTTTTCTAACACCAAAATGATATTAGAGTGGACTGAATTCTCTTGGGAAGTATTTAACTCCTACTTCTGGAGCTATTCCAGTGCTTGATAAACCACTCAGTGAAGATACTCTCAAATGAGTTCTTAATATTTTTGTGTTAAACAGAAAATTTTCCAATATTAGGATAATTGGCAAGGATGGAAGGACTCAAAATTGCACTAATTGTATTATTCATAAAGAATAGTGGAGTCACCCCCAAAGTATAACAGAGTGTCTGCAAAGCATCCACGGATATCACTGTCTTCATTTTCATTTGTTGAGTCTTCATCATCAGGTTACTTTTTTTTTTTTTTTTTTGAGACAGAGTCTCTCTCTGTCACCCAGGCTGGAGTGCAGTGGCTGGATCTCAGCTCACTGCAAGCTCCGCCTCCCGAGTTTACGTCATTCTCCTGCCTCAGCCTCCTGAGCAGCTGGGACTACAGGCGCCCACCACCTCGCCCAGCTAGTTTTTTGTATTTTTTAGTAGAAATGGAGTTTCACCAGGTTACTGTTTTAATAGCGCTATTTACTTCCTTGAGTGCACTCTCTCAGTTATTCTCTAAGATTTGTTATCATAAGTCCAGATAAATAAAATATTTTCAGAATCATCTTGAAATTTCACTATATTTCTTATTTGCAACAAATGTTATTCCAATTTCCATTTGACTCTTTTAGCTTAATGTTCTGTGTAACAGCCATAGCTGTTAATATACATATTTGGAGTAAAAATACAATATCCTTTGTGATATCCCTTGGATTGTAATATCTGACCTTTGATCCCACATGCTTTAATTATACAACTAATTATCATGTAATAATGGAAATACAACTTCAAAATGGTAGCTTTGTATTTTATATTTAAAATCTTAGAAAGTTTTATTATTGATAAATAAAAAGATTCAAAATAATTCTGAAGTAGAATGATGTTAAACACGTAATTTAGAACTAGATTAACACAATGTAATACCATTTATATAGGTAGGGTGTCTGATATGCTTCTAAATTAATTTCATTTGTATATTCTTGAAAACTCCCACAAGTTATTTGCATGTACTAAATACATGTTGCTTTTTATTCTGAAAGAATGAGAATGAAGATAAAAAATAGGTCCATACATTGGTCAACATGCAGAAAAACCAATATTGATCACTTTTTGCAGTTCATTACATCGTTAACATATTAGGATTTCTCTTTTACTACAGACAATAATATATTTCACTATACATGTTTATCAAAATATGTTTTAAATAGACATGCATAACAAAGTATATATTAGTTCAAGCAGATATTTTAGGGTTATAACTGTCAAGAAATTTGAGCTGCCTAGGCATTAGTAAAATCAAAGTTACTAATTGTTGTTTTATTGTTTCTGCATTTCAGTCATATGTCTGGCAGATTGCAAGTGTACTATTGTTCTGTAGGAGGTAGAAAATGTTCATGATGTTATCTTGGACAAGGCTTCCAGCCTGGAAGATCAACATAACTCTGAGCTGCTAATTTGGCCAGTTCAGTCTTTGTTTTTATAGAGAAAATCAAAGATATGTCAATTGATGCCAGTTGCAAATCACAGAAATGTTGGGATTAGTATTTTTGAAAGTCTTATACTAACAACACTTCATTAGTTGAATATTCTTCTCCTAGGCTCTAGTTACCATCTTCCCAGCTTAAATCCAGAAAACAACAGCAACATCTTTGCCAGCTACTTCACATTTGGAGAATTGAACACTGTAGCTCAGCTTGAGGGAAGATAATAGCATTGGCACTGATTTCACTTTCTGAGTCTTTTGTTGAGGGTATTTACTAGCAATTGGACTACTTCTGACTGTAAAATCTGTGGGTGAGCATCCCCCTCTGATGCAAGAAAACTGGAGTTTACTGGCTAGCTAGCAAATGCAAAATGAGACAATTTTGCTGGGAGTTAAATATACACGGTCAAGTGTGTTTGACTACTATATGGCTGCAGAAAGTTCCACATGCCAATTTATTTGCTTACGGTGTTTTGGAAAACGGAATCCTTTAGAGAAAGGGAAAGAGAACACACCAACTTTCGACTCCATTGATTTTAATTAAGCTAACTGTAGATTGGCAAGCACTGCAAAATTCACAAACCTGATGAGGCAAAAGAGATTACACAATAGGTACAGGGACTAATGGCTAGTCCTTAATTATCTGAAGCTGACAAGACAATGACCTGTCAAATTAATGGAAATTATCTTCCATAAAGCCTTGATGTAATGGTAGCATAATATTGAACTTTAGAAGAAAAAGAAGCCTGGACTAAAAGAAGTTCCTTGCCATTAAAAATGACCATACCATGATAGATACAGACATGGGAAGATGCTCATGATGTAGTAAGTAGAAAAAAACATAGAAAATAATATAGTCAGCCTGTTCCCATTTTTGTAAAATTCAAATACACCAAACCACTTTGACCTGTTCTACCAATGTCGGATGTGTAGCTGGTCAGTCCTCTTTTTTTTTTTTGTATATATATTTATATATATAACATATATATAAATATATATAGATTACATATATACGTAATCATATATGTAATCTAGATTACACATATATAATATATCATATATAGATATAGATTTTTTCAATTAATCATTGGAACATCCCATTTTCTCTTCTGGGAAAAAAATCTAATACTGTCTCTAGGTCCTTCTTCCAAACCCAGTGAGACAGATTTCGGATGCCAATGCCATTGCTTATTGATATCACATGGTATCACTGTCAGATGTGCATAATGAAAAACTCATGCCTGTCTGCTGCTACTAGGATACCCTTGCTGGTGGAAGCCAGTGCCAGAGTGGTGCTCATGAGATATCGATGATATAGCCCATTTTACATCATACTCCCATGTTCCATCCTTATTCCACTAAACAATCATGGAGCTAGTAAGGCTGTGTTTGGATGAGTTACTGCAAGCTAATTTTAGTAGGTCAAATAGTGCATACAGTAAACTAGAGAATATTTGCTTAAAAATATTATGGTGACTTATCCTTTAGACTCACCTCCTAAGTAATAACTAAAACAATAAATGAATGAATGAACGAGTAAATGAATGAACGCAAACTGTCTGGTCCAGCTTGGTAATAAATATCCTGAAGTTCATCCTTACATTTTTAAAAAGTCACCTAACTTATGTTTGATAAATATAAACAAACTTTTTTATGTCATCCTTTTAAATGCTTTAGGAAATGCTTTCATTTCCTTTCATTTTGTCCGATGTTCCTATCTTTCATGCTTTGCTTATCTCTTGGAAGTGTCTGTCCAACTAGAGCCCTGCCAAGAAGATATTTGGCAAGGACATCTTCAGCTCCCAGGTATGAAAGTGAGTCAAACACCATTATTATTTTTACCCTTCAGAAAAAACCTTCTGTGAAAATCCTGATTGCATTTCCTTTTATAAGATTCTGTCTCATATTTATTAACTGAAAGGTTTGGGTCAAATCAGCAACATGTACTCTCTGTAGTTTATCAGCAGAAGGATTCTTTGAAAGATTAAATTGCACAGGGCTGACTTCTAAAGTGCAGTAAAAAAATAAAAAAAACCACTCTTCTCAAAGAAAAATCCATGATCATGTTGTTAAAACTGATTAATTCTGGGCCAGGCATGGTGGCTCATGCCTGTACTCTCTGTAGTTTATCAGCAGAAGGATTCTTTGAAAGATTAAATTGCACAGGGCTGACTTCTAAAGTGCAGTAAAAAAATAAAAAAACCACCTAGTAAAAATGCTAAAACTGTTATTTCCTTGGGAAATGTTGTAGAATTTTAGCAGATTAACATGTTACATTGAAGCCCATTTGTACTTGAGACTGGATTGTTTATAGATGCTTGAAAGAACCATATTTTTTATTTGTGTGTACAGATAAGCAAATTGAAAAACATAATTACTCATAACTGTGTTTTATGTTTTCCAGAATCTTAAAGTAGTCAAAAATATCAGTGAAATCAAGCATGGAGAAATATTGCATTATTAATAGTATACTGAAAAGTAAATAAGATTTTTGAATTTCTTTATAAATCATTTTTAGTTATCACAATCCTTCAAGGATCAATTCACTATGTTTTAAAATGCACATTTATTATCTCTGTATGTGATTTTTCACCTTTCATGTTTTTCTCTATATTTATGTTTTGAGAAAAACATGGAATATAGAATGCAGACAGAATGTCTCTGAAATAATATAGAATGTAGACATTATGTCTCTGAAATACATGTCTCCTCTCCCAGAGACATAGTCACATTTTATAGTTAAAGTTTGATTTGGAAGTTCTAATTTCTCTTCCATTAGCCTTTCTGATTCCAAATGCAGTCTCTGTGGCCAAGAGAGTAATACACCATCTTCCTCCATCCCCAACAATAGAAAGCTCAGCTTCATCTTCCGTTTTCCCCACCTTTTCCACCTCATACCACTCAGAAAGTCCTTGATTTTATTTTCTTTTGAGTTTCTTGAATAGGTTTACCTTTTCTCCATTTCTAATTCCTGAGTCCTTTCATTAGTCTCTTAACACTCATACCCTCTCCCTTACCTCCCGTACTCCAAGCATGGATACTATTATCCAACTTTTAAGTATGAAAAAACTGAAGGCTGCTTAGGGCTGAAAGGTTTAAATTAAGGCTATGATTTGGATCCAGATCTGCCTGTCTCTAGAGCATGAGTTTTTCAACATTACAATAGGCTGTCTCCCTCTTCATTGATATCGGAGTAACCTTTTATAAACCATGATGCTGAACATAATCCATTCCCCTGCATAAGTGGATTGCAACTAGTGTAGGTTTAAGTAGAAATTTCTTAGCATGGCATCAACATTTTTAATTACCTGACCCTCACCTGCATTGCTGGCCTGTTCTATTTTCAATCACTTTCTCACTGACTTCTTATATTGCAGGTTAATCTGGAATATATAATCAGCCTGCCTAGAACATGACTCCGTGTCTTGCCTACGTTCGACTCTTAGCCTGGAAAAGCTTCTACTTAAAACTTGTCTTCTTATCCCATACCCTTAGCTATGAAAAGTTTTCTTACCTCTAGGTAGAGCTGGTTCCTCTCTCTTCCAGGCATCTTCACACCTTGTACTAGGCAATGAACTCTTCAACAGGAGGGCCCACTTGTTTTCCACTTTGATATTCTACAGAATCTATTGTAGAGGCTTGCTCATACTGGGACTAAAAATACATTTAAAAAAAATAAAATTAAGCACACTTATTTTCCACAGGAATTTTTGGGTCATTGGCTCCCTGAATAGCCCTACTCCCTTTTTCCATTTTGAAGAAGTATAGTTTTCCAAAATGTTCTTGCTTGACCAATCCAATCAGTTCATTTAGTCAAAGCATTTGCACTGTTTCTAACTTTTCTACCTTAAGAAACATACTTTTGCTCAAGCAGAAAGTTTAGTGCATGTCTCCTTTAATGGATTCCTGCTAAGAGCTAACAACTGGATTATTGAATCTTCTCCTTCAAAACCACTCTTTGACTTATTACAAGATTATTTCTCTCAGTTACATTTGATTCTTTATAGTGCCATTTTCTGCCCCTGGCCTTGTTTAAAATTGAATTGTGATGTCTCTTCCCTTGACTTCTCTTTTAAAGCTATTATCATTTACTTCATTTTTTCTTAGGCCTTTACGGGAAAATTTCTGGCTGTAGCACTTTCTTATAATTTCTATTTCTATCCCAGGTTTCTGCTTAAACACAGTGTTGCATTAATAAGGGTCAGGCAAAGTTTCAACAGCATTTAATCTTACACTTTAAATTTTTGTTCACATTTTATGGTCTTGACACATTTACTGTAATAAAGGGAAATCATTAATTCTCTAAGAAACATATGTGTGGAAACTACAGTTTTGCTTTGCTTTTGATTAATTTCCACATTCGTCATTACTTTGCTACTAATTTACCATGCATTCAAGAGAATGAGGGTGCAAAACATGATTTTTTTTTCTTTGTTTTAAAAGAACTGTCTTAGAAACCAAATGAGGGTAAAAATTTATCTGTGTTTTGGCTATCAATGGGGAGAAGATTACTTCTTTTTGAAGTAATCTGTCTCGTCCTCATGTTTCCTTTCTACTTAAATACATTATACCATTCTTGACTTTTTTTTGAAGTAAAAGAAAGCTATAACCATACCACTGTCATATTAACTCTGAAAACAGGTTTTTTTGTCCTTTATGAAGAGGAAAGAAATCTTAATTTACCTTTGGCTTACGGAACAAAATCGTCTAAAATTTTATAATACCAGCTTCATCTTGAACACTTTTGAATACTATTGTTATGAAACAAAATCATACTTGAGCCTAGAGGTCAAATATCTCACCAATATTGGCAGCAAGCAATGGAATGAAGTAAAGATTTTTTGGCTTTGTTTTGCACTTAGATAATTGACACTAAAGTGGTAGTGACTACCAAAATTAATGAAAAGGAATCTATAGTTTCTACACTATAACTAGGCCAAATTGGGAAGGTATCGAAATTATAGTTATAAAATGAGACTCAATGTTCAAAACAGATCACCTGCTATGACGCACACAATCGCAAACCTTTTTTCATAGATCAGTCAATGAAGTCTTCACAAAAACCCAAAGAAGGTTACTTTGGATTTTAGGGGAGGAAAAAAACTGAGACTCATAAAGTTAAATAAGCTCTCCTCCTTTATTGTACTGTTTTGTTAAATATAGATTTTTATTCTTATTTTTAACAATATAAATATTTGTAGAAAAATTTAGAGAATGCAGAATAAGCAAGAGAAAAATAAACACAATGTATTGCTATCCCCCCAGTTTTCTTAACTATGTATTACATATTTTTGTGTAACTTGCTTTTTTGCTTTAAAATGTCATGACCTTTTCCAGCCATAAGTATTTTCCTATGTCAGTTTTAATGGTTATAATATTCTCCTCAGTGTTTTTGAGGGTCTTTGAGAGGGCTCAATAAGCAGCACCTGTCTTTTCTACCCAATTCAATTGAAAAATAGACAGCAAGTGGAGAACCAGATTATTACCCTATTCCTAATTAATGCACAATTGTCAGGCACAGCTTACAATGAGAGAAAAAATGGGCTTGCTCACTCCATCCCTTGGAAGTTTGTTGAGCTGTGAGAAGAACCCACTTCGGGGAAAGCTTACAGCCAGGGAGCAGGCAATCCCTGCCCTGCACTGACCTTGGATAGAGGAAGGAAGAAAAGAAGCAACTTCTCCAAGCAGAGGAACTTTGATCATGTCTACCCAATACCTGTAACCCACCGACCACTGTGAAGCTGGCTGTCCTCTGCTCTAAGGATGAGGAAATGGTGGAAAAGGAAGCCAAGCAGACTGTGGAAAATGCCACAAAACAAAGGTGAGGAAGGAGGCATTCCCCTGTGATATGTGAATTTCCTATTCCTCATTTAATCGATCCCCTATTGTTGTGCACTTAGGTTCTTTCATTAGCAACAATGAAATTAAATGCCTTTGTAATTAATTATTGTGTACATTAAATACATTTTCTTTAAATGAAACTCTATAAGTAAAATTCCTGGGACAATGGTTTTAACATGTTTAAAGCTTTTGATGCATTTTGCCACATTTTATTCAGGAAAGTTTTGTCAATTTACATTACCACTAGCTGTACAGTATGCCCTCATTTATTTTTAATAAGTGTATTTGAACCCAGGCAAGTTGACTCTGCAGCCCAAATTATTAATCTCGAAATTCTGCTAGTTACTAAATAAAATAAAAACTGTAGAATTCATGAAATTTATCTGGCTCCATAAACTTTCAGTGGATAATTTCTATATCTGTCCATACTGTCTGGGAGTGGAGAATTATAATGGTCATGAAGGTGGCCTTTGGCCTTGGACTCCTCCTGGCTTTGAATTCTGAATTTGCCCTTAACTAGAGCTGTGGCAAGTTATCATAGATGTTCAAGCAACTCTGCTCCTCTCTAAATGAGGATAACAACATTGAACTAGAAGGATTTGGGGAGAGGATTAATAAGCAGTCATGTACACATAAATAGCTTAGCTCAATACCAGGGAATAATAGGCCCTCAATAAATAACTCAAGGTATCCTTTGCAAATACCCTTAATGGAAAAAGAGAATAAACATATACATTAGAGTTCCAGAAAGTGTAAACCCAAACCCAGATCCCAAGCAAAACTTTCTGTTTCATTTTACAAATTCATGCAAACTTTGCATACTACTCTATGATATACATTTTTTTATGTTGTGTCATTTTATAATTTCCTTTAATGTAAGATTATCTTATAAAACAGGTCACCTAGAAATTTAGTAATCAAGTATGTAGTCTCAGTTCATTATTTTAAAAACTTTTAAAGTACTACATTTGGGTATCTCCATATCAGTGAGTAATGACTTATGTTAAAACATAAAGATAGTACTTTAAAATTTTTTAGTGTTTTGTCTTTTAAATAGACTCTTTTTAAAAGAGCAGATTTAGGTTCACTTCAAAATAAAGCAGAACATACAGAATTTCCATTGTTCCATGTGCCACTTTCCTCCACACATGCACAGCCTCCCCGACTATCAACCTCCTGCATCAGAGGAGGCGCAGGTGCATGAACATTTGTTAGTAAATTTACATCGACACATCATTATCACATAGTTTATAGTAGGGTTCACTCTTGGTGCTGTACATCCTATGAGTTTTGGCAAATGTGTATAATGACATGTCTCTCCCATTGCAGTACTATACAGAGTAATTTCACTGCCCAAAAAATCCTCTGTGCTCTGCCTAGTCATCTCTCCTTCCCTTTAATCCCTGACCACCACTGATCTTCTACCATCTCCATAGTTTTGCCTTTTTCAGAATGTCGTATGGTTAGAATCATATAATAATTTTTCGGATTGTTTATGCTCAGTAATAGGCACTTAAGTTTCCTCCATGTGTTTGTAATGGCTTGGTAACTCAGTTCTTTTTGGCACTAAATAATATTTCATTGTCTAGATGTACCACAGTTTAGCGAATCACCTACTGAAGGACATCTTGTTTACTTATTAGTTTTGGCAATTTTGAGTAAAGCTGTTATAAACATCCATGTGCAGGGTTCTTTTTTTGTGGACATAAGTTTGCAATTCATTTGGTTAAATGTGAAGGAGTACAATTACTGGGTTGTATATTAGGAATATGTTCAGTTTTGTAGGAAACTGCCAAACGTTCCTCTAAAGTGGCTGAACCAATTTTGCATTCCCATAAACAATGAATGAGAATTCCTATTGCACCACATCCTTGTCAGCATTTGGTGGTGTCCATGTTCTGGATTTTGGCCATCTTGATTGATATGTAGTGATATCTTATCCTTGTTTAATTAGCATTTCTCTGCTAACATTTGATTATGGAGCATCTTTAAGTTTGTTTGTCATCTGTTTATCTTTGGCCTTTGGCGAGCTGTCTGTTCATGTCTTCTGCCCATTTTTTATTTATTTATTTATTTATTTATTTTTATTTTTTGAGATGGAGTCTCACTCTGTCGCCCAGGCTAGAGTGCAGTGGCCGGATCTCAGCTCACTGCAAGCTCTGCCTCCCGGGTT
>NW_012114711.1:3893659-4032219 GCF_000951035.1 Colobus angolensis palliatus
TAAATGCCCACAAGAGAAAGCAGGAAAGATCTAAAAGTAATACCCTAACATCACAATTAAAAGAACTAGAGAAGGAAGAGCAAACACATTAAAAAGCTATCAGAAGGCAAGAAATAACTAAGATCAGCGCAGAACTGAAGGAGATAGAGACACAAAAAAGCCTCCAAAAAATCAGTGAATCCAGGAGCTGTTTTTTTTTTTAAAGATCAACAAAATTGATAGATTGCTAGCAAGACTAATAAAGAAGAAAAGAGAGAAGAAGCAAATAGACGCAATAAAAAAGGATAAAGGGGATATCACCACCGATCCCATAGAAATGAAAACTACCATCAGAGAACACTATAAACACCAATACGCAAATAAACTAGAAAATCTAGAAGAAATGGATAAATTCCTGGACACATACACCATCCCAAGACTAAACCAGGAAGAAGTTGAATCCCTGAATAGACCAACAACAGGCTCTGAAGTTGAGGCAATAATTAATAGCCTATCAACCAAAAAAAGTCCAGGACCAGACAGATTCACAGCCAAATTCTACCAGAGGTACAAGGAGGAGTTGGTACCATTCCTTCTGAAACTATTCGAATTAATAGAAAAAGAGAGAATCCTCCCTAACTCATTTTATGAGGCCAACATCATCCTGATACCAAAGCCTGGCAGAGACACAACCAAAAAGGAGAATTTTAGACCAATATCCCTGATGAACATTGATGCAAAATTCCTCAGTGAAATACTGGCAAACCGAATCCAGCAGCACATCAAAAAGCTTATCCACCATGATCAAGTGGGCTTCATCCCTGGGATGCAAGACTGGTTCAACATATGCAAATCGATAAACGTAATCCAGCATATAAACAGAACCAAAGACAGAAACTACATGATTATCTCAATAGATGCAGAAAAGGCCTTTGACAAAATTCAACAGCCTTTCATGCTAAAAACCCTCAATAAATTCGGTATTGATGGAACGTATCTCAAAATAATAAGAGCTATTTATGACAATCCCACAGCCAATATCATACTGAATGGGCAAAAATGGGAAGCATTCCCCTTTGAAAACTGGCTCAAGACAGGGATGTCCTCTCTCACCACTCCTATTCAACATAGTGTAGGAAGTTCTGGCCAGGGCAATCAAGCAGGAGAAAGAAATAAAGGGTATTCAATTAGGAAAAGAGGAAATAAAATTGTCACTGTTTGCAGATGACATGATTGTATACTTAGAAAACTGCATCATCTCA
The DNA here is from genome assembly GCF_000951035.1 of Colobus angolensis palliatus. NCBI lineage: Eukaryota > Metazoa > Chordata > Mammalia > Primates > Cercopithecidae > Colobus > Colobus angolensis. The sequence continues at coordinate 3,894,901 of NW_012114711.1, forward strand.
GCCCAAAATCTCCTTAAGCTGATAAGCAACTTCAATCAATGTGCAAAAATCACAAGCATTCTTATACACCAATAACAGACAAACAGAGAGCCAAATCATGAGTGAACTCCCATTCGCAATTGCTTCAAAGAGAATAAAATACCTAGGAATCCAGCTTATGAGGGATGTGAAGGACCTCTTCAAGGAGAACTACAAACCACTGCTTAACAAAATAAAAGAGGACACAAACAAATGGAAGAACATTCCGAGCTCATAGATAGGAAGAATCATTATCATGAAAATGGTCATACTGCCCAAGGTAATTTATAGATTCAATGCCATCCCCATCAATCTACCAATGACTTTCTTCACAGAATTGGAAAAAACTACTTGAAAGTTCATATGGAACCAAAAAAGAGCCCGCATTGCCAAGACAATCTAAAAGAACAAAGCTGGAGGCATCACGCTACCTGACTTCAAACTACACTACAAGGCTACTGTAACTGAAACAGCATGGTACTGGTACCAAAACAGAGATACAGACCAATGGAACAGAACAGAGCCCTCAGAAATAATACCACACATCTACAACCATCTGATCTTCGACAAACCTGACAAAAACAAGAAATGGGGAAAGGATTCCCTATTTAATAAATGGTGTTGGGAAAACTGGCTAGCCACACGTAGAAAGTTGAAACTGGATCCCTTCCTTACACCTTATACAAAAATTAATTCAAGATGGATTAAACACTTAAATGTTAGACCTAAAACCATAAAAACTCTAGAAGAAAACCTAGGCAATACCTTTCAGGACATAGGCATGGGCAAGGACTTCACCTCTAAAACACCAACAGCAATGAAAACAAAAGCCATCATTAACAAATGGGATCTAATTAAACTAAAGAGCTTCTGCACAGCAAAAGAAACTACCATCAGAGTGAACAGTCAACCTACAGAATGGGAGAAAATTTTTTCAATATACTCATCTGACAAAGGGCTAATATCCAGAATCAGCAAAGAACTCGAACAAATTTACAAGAAAAAAACAAACGACCCCATCAAAAAGTGGGGGAAGGATATGAACAAACACTTCTCAAAAGAAGACATTTATACAGCCAACAGACACATCAAAAAAAGCTCATCATCACTGGCCATCAGAGAAACGCAAATCAAAACCACAACGAGATACCATCTCACATCAGTTAGTATGGTGATCATTAAAAAGTCAGGAAACAACAGGTGCTGGAGAGGATGTGGAGCAATAGGAACACTTTTACACAGTTGGTGGGACTGTAAACTAGTTCGACCATTGTGGAAGACAGTGTGGTGATTCTTCAAGGATCTAAAACTAGAAATACCATTTGACCAAGCCATCCCATTACTGGGTATATACCCAAAGGGTTATAAATCATGCTACTATAAAGACACATGCACACATATGTTTATTGTGGCACTACTCACAATAACAAAGACTTGGAACCAACCCAAATGTCCATCAATGATAGACTGGATTATGAAAATTTGGCAGATATACACCATGGAATACTATGCAGCGATGAAAAACGATGAGTTCATGTCCTTTGTAGGGACATGTGTGAAACTGGAAACCATCATTCTCAAATATACATTTTTATGCTTAAAAATAATGTTTGAAATTACTTATTAGGATTTATTTTTAAAGTGTGCTACCTAAATCCTTGGTTAATGGTCCAGATGTTGTAGCACTGAACATACATCCAAATAGAAAAATGGGTTTGCAAAATGCAATCTGCATACAGTCTTAGAATTTGACTGATTTGCTCATAAATAGGACAAAGAGTGTTAAGGTAGGAAAAATTTTGGTAGCATTTATTAAGCTTTTTCTGTGTAGTGGGCTCAGATGGTGTCACATATACTTGCCTTTTACTTCTTTAAGTGTTGGATAATAGTAACTCCCAGCAGCTTGGCTGGTAGGGTTTGTACCCCTTCCCTCCACTCCTATAAGACACCCATCCTGGGGGTAGACCATGGCCAATGACTCACCATCAAGGCTCTGCCTCTAGGTGGTGCTGTGGTGCAATTCTTCCTGAGCTCTTCCTGTCCCTGTGATTAGACTGAAGCTAGCGTCTCCTGCCCTATCCTGCTTCCTTCGTCCTCACTCTCCTGAAAGAAACTTCTCTTCCCAGCCTACCCCTGAGGGGGAAAAAATTACATGAACCAGAATCCTCTACTCAGACTGTGCTTTTAGGGAACCCTAAATATAGAGATTTAATAAAGCAGATTGTGGTAAACTTCATAGAAAAAAAAAATTGAGATTTTAAAATTTGTAATCAGAGTGATTGAAATGTCCAGATTTTTTTTAATTCTTAAAACGTTTTTGAGCATTGTCTAATCCAGTGTTTCAAAATGTAGTAATGAACTTCTGGTGGTGTATGAAATGGTTTTAAATAACAGTTCCCTTTAGTTTCTAAAGTTTTGTGTTTATCTGAGTATCAGTTAGACAAAACGCGTGTATGTGTATATGTGTATGTGTGTCTATATAGACACACACACAGCTGGCACAACAAACGTGTGATTTCATGTTTATGATTGCTAAAGAGCAAGAAAAGTTGAAAATTATAGTATGTAAAATCAATTTTAAAACATTAATTATAGATACCAATTGGATACAGCAAATATATTAACGTTATATATTGCTGGCTAAAATTTTAGGAAACTAATCCCTTATAAGTACAGATAAGGTTCTACTTATTTGTACTTGTCTAACTCTTAGAAAACTAGAACATATTTCTGAATCCTGAGTGAGCGAAGCACACTGAGGGATGCTCAATTGTATTTAGTTGCCATGTGGCAGCGCTGTTCAGTCATGGTTATAGCCAGCAAATCATGGCAAACATGAAGCGATGGCCTCCCAGAAGTTGCATGGTGCTATGGTCCCTTTTTGATTAGGTCGTTCCCACCATCTAGGCTTCAAAGTGCTCTTGGTTGTTGCCTGTTTTCTAAGCTGTCCCTGCTGCCTGCTGTCACCTAGTCTAAACACTTCCAACAGATCCCCTCAACTCTGCATAGGAAAGTCACAGCTGGTTTCTGCATCTTGAAACCATGAATCCTAGCTGTTGCAATCCAAACTCCTGTTTTTAAAAAGTTTCACTCTGATCTGTTTTAGAAAGTAATACATATTATTTTAATTAGGTTCTGATAAAGCTTTTCCATGTACCATATTTATATTTTTAAAAACACAAGATTTTCTAAGTGGATGTGCTGCTAATGCCCATAGTTCTGACATTAGAGGTTTGAGATTTTTGCCTTTATTAAGTAACAAAATCCATCCTGATTTGTGATAATATGCTGACAATAAAATATGTAACATTTGCAAATAATGTAAAAAAAATTAGGAGGTTGGAATTAAATGTGGTTTCAATATAGAGGCCAGTGTAAAGGAAAGAAATCTTGTAAATAGCAAGGCTGACAAAGGCTTAGTGGCCTGCTTCTGTCATGGGGACTTCCTCTTTTGAGTCGTTTGGAATGAAGTATAACATTTTCTACCTTCCCTGGAACTCAAGTGTGTGCTTTTCCATCCCTTTTTTTCAGACGTAATTCATTAGTAGAAAAAAAAAAATCTGTGTGTCACTCTGCAGAACCTAGGACATAATATTTACTCATTCTGATTAAGTGCACTAAGGAAACCTTCATGTTGTCTTTCAATCCAGTGATTTTCTTTATAGAATTGTTTACGTATACACATATGTTTATGTATTTTTGTGAGTCTAAGGATGCCTTGTGGAAAGACAACCTTAAATGACATTAAGTTCTAAAGATTTTCCTGATCTACAAAAGGTCAAAAACTGCTGGAAAGTATGGAAAATTTATGAAACAGAAGATTGAGAAAAAAATTGGGGAAATTATATTGTTCCTTGTAAAATGGAAAACCTTAAAAATAAAACAGATATTAGACTAATAGATTTGTATTGATAATTATTACCTGTTTGTTAACTTCTCAAAACTATATCTTAACCAAAACCAGTATCTTACAAACATCACTATCCTAAACAGAATTTCTGTTCAACATTTTCTAAACCACGATTATTAAAAAATATTGTGGCTATATATATAAAATAAAATTCAGCATTTTAACAATTTTCACCCAAATAGTTTAGTGGCATTAAATACATTTAACTCTTGTACAACCATCACCACTAGCCTCATCATCTCACACTGAAACTCTACTTGTTAAACAGTAACTTCCCATTTCTTCCCTCTCCCCAGCCCCTGGTTGACCTCTATTCTGCTGCCTGTTTCTGTGAATGTGACTACTGAAGACACCTCGTATAAGTAGAACCATGTGATATTTGTTTTCTGTGTCTGGCCAAACCACCGTTATTTTAATTATATTAAATGGGGTCCATGACAGCAAGCATTTATCTTACTTGCCATTTGACTTTAGCACCTGGACTACTGCCTGACACATCATGGTTTTCAAAAATGTACATAGAAAAGAGCATCCACAAAATCCAGTTCATGCATTTTTAGTACTCTCATGGTGTCTTGTACATTTTGAAAATCCAAATGACATAGATATTAAGAACACAGTCTTTGGCTTCAAACAGACATGAGTTCCAGTCCCAGCAATGTCACTTACTAGATGTGTGACTTTGGACACATATCTCATTCTCTCTAAGATTCACCTATCTCGTATGAAAATTGAGGAATATAATAGATCTGACTCAGATATTGCTGTTAGGATTAGCTGAAGTAATGACTCCAACAAGTCAATAAATACTTAATAAATGCTATTATAAGTCAGGCAATGCTTTAGGTACTGGGTGGGCTATAGCAATTAATGCAGAGAAAGTCCATACCTTAATTGAGTTTACATGGCCTGGCACATGGTAAGTGCTCGATAAATGTTAATCATAATGATCCCTGATTAGTCTTATTTGGCCCTGAGTTTGGAGGAAAAAAAAACCAAAAAACTGTTAACCTTATTTCCATGTTGCTTAAGAGTCTTTGGAAGAACAGCTTAAGACTACTCAGTGGTTCTTCCTCCCCATTCAGTGGCCAGAGCAGTGGGAGCTGCAGACCAGACGTCCATGGCAGGCTGAGTACTTTGCTCCAGTCCTACGTAGGGACCTGCTAAACAGGCATACAGGGCACCTGCCACCTTCAGATCAGTTTGCAATCCGAGGCTGAGCAGCAGTGCAATTGGAATCTGGAACAGTCCAATAACCCTGAAACTCCTTCATGGTAACAGCTTTGTCAGCAGCAGCAGCCTGCTCTTCCTTTTCAGTCTCTTCAGGTTCTCTAGATGTAGGGATCAGGCATGACTTCCCAAGGGTGTTCCCAGGAGACAGTGCCATGCATGTGCACAACTTCTCACGCTGCTAATAAAGACATGCCCAAGACTGGGTAATTTATAAAGAAAGAGGTTTAATGAACTTACTGTTTGGCATGACTGGGGAGGCCTCAGGAAACTTACAATCATGGCAGAAGGGGAAGCAAGCACATCCTTATTCACATGGCAGCAGCAAGGAGAAGAGTCGAGGAAAAGGGGGAAAAAGCACCACTGACTATCGGGAGAACAGGATGTGAGAAACCTCCCCCCAATTCAATTATCTCCCATTGGGTTCCTCCACGACATGTGGGGATTATGGGAACTACAATTCAACATGACATTTGGGTGGGGACACAGCCATCTCATATCAGCATCCACCACATCAAACTCACTAAGTGAGCTACCTTTTTACTGTGTGGGAGGAAAATGTCCACACAGCACAGAGAAGAATATGTGTTTCACAGAGTAAGGGTAGTCAGGTTAACACAAGATGCTTCTGTGAGAGACTGGTTGTCAGCCCTGAGATCAGTAACCAGAAGCCGGGCTCCCAGAAGGCTGCCTGGATGTGGTTAGTGAGGATTTCAGTAGTGAAGGGACCAGCAAGAGGAGTGGCTTCAGTGGCAGCAGCAAACTTCAGCACAGTCCACTGGCCAGGATTCTTGGACGATCTGACATTGACATCAGCAGGGTTTTCAAGGGCAACAATGGCATAAGCTGTCAGCGGAAGTTTCTCCCAGGTCCTCTTCAGATTTAGGATGTACATGCCCTCAGTTTTCCTTTTATAGATATACTGTTTCATTTGGAAGGGTTGGTGCCACCTAAGCAAGTTCCTGCTACAAGGAACTAGAGGACATCCTCCTCCTTCATTTACAGGACATTAAGGACTCCAGACATTGTGAAAGTTTCTATTTAAGTTACCATGGGAACCCAGAACAACACATGTGGACCCCTGTCTGGATAGTGCAGAAAGCTAAACCTGCTGTATTATATTCACACACATTTTCAAACTTCCAGCATTTTCATCCTACCTTTAAAGATAGTAAAGAAGTCAGAATATTTTTAAGTATATAAAAGTAAATAATTACCTTATTAATCAGACAAGACTTTATTATAAAACCAAATACTTCTGAGTTGATAATATTGAATATTAACACAGTAAAAAGGCATCAGGATGAGTTCTTTTATGGAGAGGTCCTAAAAATATATAATATTGAAGTGTCTGTGTGACACAGGTAAGTTACATTGCATTCAGAAGTGTTGGAAATTCTTTGAGAGATTGGTTTATATTTGAGAACTTGAATGAGTCTAAGATGGCCCTCATCTTCTTCTAGAAAAGAACAAATGTGAAATAAGACCTCTATTATTTCTTTAGGTCTTACTGAGATTCCTTTTTTTGCAAGAGGATGTGAATTTTCTGTAATAACATCACACTTCACGTTGGATCACTAGGTAGTTATGGGCTAATCTAGGGCTGAGGGAGAGATTTTTATGACACGCTTTATAATAGACTTTCAGTGTTTTTCAGAAAGAAAATCCCACTGAGGATACAAAGTTTATATTTTTCTTTGACTGTAACACATCACAATAAAGATGATACTCTGCTGCTATTTGAGATTCATGTTACCTGCAGGAAAACTTAAAGTGCTTTGCTCTATGTGACAGTGATACTATGTCTAAGAATGCTAAGGCAGAGAAAAATGGAGATTTAGGTAATATTTATACAGAGAAGAAAGAAATTTTAAGCTCATAGTCCAGAAGTGAACTGGTAATTCTTGCCCAGTACGTTTTTTTTTGTTTTTTTTTTTTTAATTCCTTGAGTCCCCTCAGTTTTACATGATTTTGACACTGTTTACAAGACAATTCTACATTGTCTATCCTCGTCTTTTGATTTGAATTAAAAGTAATTTAGGATAATTTCAGTTTACCTAAAATTAATAAACCTAATTCTTTACCTGCTAAAAAAATTGTTCTTTGTCTTCCATAACTTGTCCCTCTGTAATTAATAATTTTACACATTAAGGTCCAGATATTTGGTCAAACACTATTTTGATTTCTGCGGTGAAGGAATTTTTAAGATGATATTAACATGTACATTAGTAGACTTTGAGTGAAGTAGATTAACCTCCATAATCTAGGTGGGCCTCATTTCATCACGGGAAGACCTTAATAGGAAAAATAAAAAAAAGACTGACCTCTCCCCTCTCCTAAAATCTTTCTCTCCTGAGGAAGAGGGAATCTGGCAGCAGACTACCTTAGACCTGAGCTGCAACCTTCATTCTTTCCTAGGTCTCCAGCTTGTTGGTCTATCCTGCAGATTTTGGACTTACTAGCCTCCACACTCACATAAACCAATTTCTTAAAATAAATCAATTTATCTTTCTCTCTGTCTCTTTCTCCATCCATTCATCCATCTGTCTACACATTTTTACTTGTTTCTTTTTCTCTGGAGAATCTTGACTGATACACCATCTGTTTATCAATCACTTTTGAAACAGAAAATTCTACCTAAGTATGCACCTTGACTGGAGAGAGTTTTTGCCAAGTCCGTACTGTACCTAATTCAGGCATATTTAGAAGCATGGCTGTGGGGAGAAAAAAAAAACAGCAAGATTAAAACATAGAGATATATTATGTATCCTAGTTCTACAAGGATGTTTCTGGCGTTACTTATGTGTTTATTAAGGTTTTTCTTCTCTTCTTCCATACTATTTTCTTAGAGTTGACATATGGTAATATAGTAAGAAAAAATACACATATATTTCTTCTTGCAATATATATTCATTGGGATGTTTAACACTGAGTGTCAACCTGATTGGATTGAAGGATGCAAAGTATTGATCCTGGATGTGTCTGTGAGGGTGTTGCCAAAGGAGATTAACGTTTGAGTCAGTGGACTGAGAAAGGCAGACCCACCCTTAATCTGGGTGGGCACAATCTAATCAGCTGCCAGTGTGGCCAGAATATAAAGCAGGCAGAGAAATGTGAAAAGGCTAGACTGGCTTAGCCTCCCAGTCTACATCTGTCTCCCATGCTGAAAATTCTTCAGCTTTGGGACTCAGACTGGTTTCCTTGCTCCTCAGCTTGTAGACAGCCTACTGTAGGACCCTGCGATAGTGTGAGCTAATACTACTTAATAAATTCCCTCAAATATATATATATATAAAATATATATATAGCTATATATGTATATTGCAATGCATACATATATACATATGTACATAATAACAATTTTATATACTTATGTATGTATATTACAATTTATATATTGTATATACACATATATGTACATATTACACATGCATACATACCCATACGTGCACGTATTGTATACATAGCCATACGTGCATGTATTGCAATCAGATGAAAGCACACACTCTTTCAGTCTAATAAAGGCAAATGCTAGCAAAAAATTAATCTCACTGTTAAATTTCCAATTAATTTGTAGATCCTCTAGCTCAGGAGCAGCAAAGGGTTACAAAGAAACAAATGCTACGTGGGAGAGAGAATATGAGGAGATAAGAGAGCTAGCCTCACAAAAGATGTTTTCTCCTGGCCCTTGAGAATAGCAACTTGAAAGGAGAATAGGAATGAACAGAATAAGCTAAATAAACCATACTGGATTTCTTTCATTCTGGAGATGAGGTTTTGTTTGGAATATTAGGATTTAACCTGAAATTAAAAAGTAAAATAAAGGTTATTTCCCTGGATTCCAGTTAGTTGTGATTAACTAATAACAAAGCCATTTGGTTGTAGACAATGTCACTTATCACTTTCATGACAAGTGATGACAATTTGGAATCATGCAACTGTAAATGTATGCTTGATATAGAAGATGCAGTGGTGAAGAAATCAGTCCTGGCTTTCAAGATCCTTATGAAACTCGCAGCGTCCTGCTATTTATTGCAATCATTTGCATCCCTCTTATCCCTATTTTTGGAGTTCTAGCTCATTGCAGTCTAAGGACAGTAAATTATATATATTCATACATCACACAATGTTAAGCAGATACCACACACACACACACAGAGACACAGCTGTATAATTTTGCTATTGACACAAAAATGCTGCAAAACCAATCCTCTCAAACCTAGTAGCTTAAAGCATGATCAAATGTCATTTTTCATACATCTCTGGATCAGCTGTGGGTGGACTGGTCTGTGGCTGGGCTGGATAGCTCTGCTGATCTATGCTGAGCTTGGCTCGGCAGTTTGATTGTGTCTCTTTTACTCCAAGCAGGATAACTTGACATTTTCTCATCACAGAGACAGAGGTACTAGGAAAACGAGCTCCATCAGACATTTCAAGCTTCTGCTTTGTCATTCTAACAACTTCACATTGGCCAAGGCAGATCACATGACTGTGTCCAAGGTCAAGGAGGAGGAAAGTGTTGCAAAGTCACAAAGACAAGGTTTCAATGTCTAATTCCACTGCTTTGGAGGGAGGAGTAAGGGGTTGAAAGAATCTACCACAAATACATTTCAAGAATTTAAAGTGCACACATGTTTCTTCAAATTCTGTGTATGTTTATGGATTCTTTAGAAAAACTTTAAAAAGCAAGAATTTTGGCTTTTGTTATTACATTGAGTAGCCGATATTTGAAGACATAAATGTAAGAACCAGCTAGCTTCATTTAATGAAAATTAAAAGCAGCATACTCCATGAAAAATGAAACAACTTTTATAGGAATGCTACAATTCAGAGTGGTGTAGAGGGAAAAAATTGTTCTTATGCCCATCCTAGCATGCATTAGGATTTTCTTTATGTGAAAGTTTTCTTCATAGTGAATGCACATCAAGAAAAACTACATTCACAGCCTTTAGGGGGATGTACTAGAGAAAATGCACTTTTTATACCTAGTAACTCAATTTTCTACCTTACTTTGTGTACTACACATCTGGCAAGAGCAGATAGTATGACTTAGTCAAGTCAAAGGACCTAAAAAAACCCCTTCTGTAACAAAATGTCATCTTAAGAGTTATAACTTTTGATTCTTAAGGGAAAAATACAATTGTTTTTATTTGTAAAATAGATAGCACCTTACCTGCATTAAAATCCTTACTAAGGATTTTCACAAACGTATCTGGTCCGATATTCCTACAATATCATTAATATAGCCAGAGATTTGCTCATTTCACAAGTGAAGAAATAAAAGCTCAAGTCAATGAAATAAAAGCTTGATCTTAATATATGTAATAGTAAGGATGTATTTGACAGCAAATAGTGAAAAATCTGATTGACGTGGTTTTAAACTATAAAAAGAATTTACTGTTGCATGTGAACTGAAGCCCACAGGTAGATTAGGATAACCCTTGGTTTAATAAGAGCTTGACTTTTCAGCAATTGTCAAAGGTCTTTCTTTTTTCGTACTTTGACCACATCCACAAAATATTGCGCAGAACTGAGATTGTGTGCATGCCTCTCTGAATTGGAGTACTGAGCTTCCTGCTCTTGGACCCATTCCTGACCCAGTCTCAAGGGCTATGAAATTCTAGGTAGTGATTGATTGGTGCCTGGATTACACAAACCAATCCCTGTGTCTGTGAACTCATGGAGCACATTTTAGCCAAGGTCTACCCCTTGGTGCTAGAGAAGAGGACCCTCACCCAAAATAAAATCTGAGGATTGAACCAGAGAAGACGGTGAAGGGAGAGTTTTAAAGCTCATAAATAACAGGTGTAAGACTAAAATCTGGCCTTTGTACCCCTTCCTCAGTGATCTTTCCTCTCTAAGATAACGTATCCTATGTTAATTAGCACACATTTTGTAAAGAGTTGTTTTATAAATCTCACCTCCTTTCTGCATTATGTGGATAGTAAGACGGAGAATGTTGCTTATTATAATAAAGAGTGATAACTCAGCTAATATTCTTATTTCTTCACCCCTCATTGAGATTTTCTATGAAACATCATTTGGAGAACATTTCTTATTATAATGAGGAGTGATAACTCAGCTAATATTCTAATTTCTTTACCTCTCATTGAGATTTTCTGTGAAGCATCAGTTAAAGCAAAATCCTAGCCACTTCTAAGATACTGTATTAAAATATTATCGTATATTCTGACACATTCAGATATAATTGTTTACTTGTCTTTTCTGCTGACAAAATTCCTGCATCAATGTAAGTGGCCATTTATTTTTGATTCATGTAGACAAATGCTTAGCTCTTTAATGGGAGCTTGATTTGAAAGACACATCAAATCGTACGTTACAGAGTCATTTCCTCTGAAGATTGCTCCTCCACGTCAGCAAATGCACATTTGCTTAGGAATAAATCACGAAAATGTTTATGGCTACATATATATTGTATATGAAACATTGTTAATGGCTACCATCTTTGCGCCAACATGGTTTTATGCTGGACAATTTGAGGACAATTTCCAGTCCAAAGATTTTGGTCATTTTTCAGAGGCTCCATCATATTTTCCAGGCTACTTAGAATACCATTTAGAAAATTGCTGCCTCAGGGCACTAGATGATGATTTTATCATTTAAAGAGTTAATATACTTTAATTGCCTGACAACTAAAATGCCTAATTACACACACACACACACACACACACACAGAGAGAGAGAGAGAGAGAGAGAGAGAGCCTACCCTAACTTCAGACACTGCATTTCACTGTAGGTCAGACCTAGGGTCCCCAAGCCACAATAGAATGATAATAGTTTAGTTTTCAACACTAAAAGGACTCCAGATACCATGTTATCAAACTTCTTCATTATAAGGAAAAGAAAAGAAAGTCAAAGGACCTACGTGATTACCAGTTCATCTAATATTTTGGAGGGATATAGCTATCAGAACTATAAAAATAAGCATAATTTGAGGATTAATTGTCATTCCTTCTTTTCATAAAATAACATGCTTCCAAATTATGTTTGAAGGTGGAAGACTGATAATTCATGGACTAGGGGAAGCTGTCTAAAATTGATGATTGTTGTAGAAGATAGCAGCATTTCATACATTTCTCTGTGTTGTTTTTAATGTTATTTAGCTTCCCAGAAGAAGGTGTAGTTATTGCATAGGTTATAGCTCTCAAGTAAAAAAAGATCCAAATGTCTTTTAAAACAATCTATTAAGGGGTGACTATGTCAGGCAGTAATTGGTTGATTGAGTTTTGGTTTAATATTACACCTTGCCCCTAGCATCCACTCCTGCTGTCTCTAGGCACTGTCCTTTTCTTTCACAGATTTGACATTTTCTTTTGACCTTAACTTCTTAATGTTCCTTCATTTTCTAAATGCTTCATTTTTCATGCTTGCAAAAATGGAGTCTCTTATATAAGGACACCTGTCATGCTGTCAGTTCATAGTAAAACCAGCGCCGTAACCTAGACATCACGCTTCTCCTCTGGTTACAGTCATTTTAAAAAATAAGATTTAAAACAATAAAGTTAGTGTCATTACTCTGTCTCAAAATTCAAGTTTTTCAGCTTCTTCTCTTCTAAACATTTCTTTTCTTTTAATCTGTAAGTCTTATTTCTCTTATCACTAAAAATACGTACATCAAAATAAATAAAAGCTTTCTTCTCCAATTACCTACCTAGCTAATTCTCTCTCTACTTCATTTATGTCCTACATTATTTAAAAATTAATCAATGTTCTCTTCCTTTTTTGCTCATTCATTTATACCTGACCAACGTCCTCAAACCAGTTCCATTGAGTCACTAATAGTCTTTTATTTCTCAGACCTAATGGATGCTTTTCTATCCTTGAGTTATATTGTCTCCTTCATGAAACATTCTCACTTTTAGAAAGAGCATGTTTTCTTGGTTTCTCTCCTACCTCTTTGACTAAACTTCTTTAGCTTCTGTCTCCCCTGCCCCTGCCAAGCATACCCTGTAGATAGTTTTGTATCCCACAATTCTTTATATGTTTAACCTTCTTTCCTACTTCTCTGCCACCTATACACCTATGACTTTGGAGTCTACGTGCCTACACCAGTGCTTCTCAAACTGAGTAATTTAGCCCCCAAGGATCTATCTGGAGACATCTTTAGTCGTCACTACTGGAGGGTGGATTGGGGATGTTACTGCCATATGGTATGTAGAGTGTGGATGCTCTAAACATCCTGGAGTGTACAGGGCAGCCTCCTATAACAAAGGAATACCAAGCTAGAATGCCAATAGTGCCGCAACAGAAAAACTCTTCTCTAGACCATAGTAGTCTTCAATTCCCAAATTATATTGACTTGCTTAGTTGATGTCTTTACAACAAACAGAAAGATGTTTTCACAGAGGCTTTGAAAGAAACATTTCTATAAATAAATCAAACATAATTTGCGACCAAACAATTCATTTTCCCACGTTGTCTTGTCTTACGTAATGAACTTTCCTTTTAACTCCTTCTAAGTATATGACACATCTCCTCCACTGGAAAATGCTTATTTAATATTATAACAGTAATGTCCTCTGATTTCTTCTTTTTGTGATGCCATGTATAATCAATACTATATGACCTTTTATACACTTTGGTCACCTTTTTTGATGAGACAAGGGATGTATTCACAGGCATGATATGGCTGTCACCCACATACTTACTTGTATGTGTAAATAGAGGGTAAATCACCTTGGGAAAATGTTCTCTGCTTCATTATGTTACTTTTAATACGTCAATTAGGCCTATCATATTTTCCAATAATCAAACTAATTTTTGCCACTATTTCACAAAGGAAGACTGAAAAGTTGGTAATGAAGCTCAGACCACCACCAACTTTTGCTTTTGAGTGTTGCCTTAGTCTTTTTGGTTCTGCTGAAACAGAATACCCAAGAAAAGTTGATTTATATAAAATAGACATTTCTTTCCTTTTTAAAACATATTTTGACTTTTATTTTAGATTCAGGAGGTACATATGCAGGTTAGTTACATGGGTATATTGCATGATGCTGCTGTTTGTATGACTGATCCTGTCACTCAGGTAGTGATCATGGTATCCAATAGGTAGATTTTTAACCCTTGTCCCACTCTGTCCCTTCCCAATCTAGTAGTCTCCAGTTTACGCTGTTACCATCTTCATGTTCATGTGTACCCAGTGTTTAGATCCCACTTAAAAGTGAGAACATGTGGTATTTGGTTTTTTGTTTCTGCAAAGAACAGATATTTGTTTCTTATCGTTCTAGATGCTGGGGAGTCCAAAATCAACTGACTCACTTCTGGTGAGGACCTTCTTGCTCATCACCTTTCCTTTGGTAGAAGGGTAAAAGAGTACATGCTCAAAAGATCAAGAGACTGAACTCACAGCCCCAAACTCTTTTATAACTGGCATTATTAATCAATTCATGAAGATGTAGCCCACTTCACAAACACCTCCCATTAGGCCCCATTGGATATTAAATTTCCAATATATGCTTTTGGGAACCACATTCAAACCATAGCATTCCAACCTTTGTCCCCCAAATCCATATCTTTCTCACAAGCAAAATATGTTACTTTTATTCCAATACCCTCAAAGTTTTGGTTTGTTCCAGCACCAACTCAAAAGGCCAAGGTTGAGAGTCTCCTCTGAAAAGAATGAGGGTGAAAGTCAAGGCATGGTTCATTTTGAGGCAAATGCCCTCCAGCTATGAGCCTGTGAAACCAAAGCAAGTTATCTACTTCCAAATTACAGTTTTGTAACAGGCATAGAATAGACATTCTCATTCAAAATGGACAAATAGGCAAGAAAAGAGGGGTAACTAGTCCCAAGTAAGTCCAAAATCCAATAGGGGAAAAACAGTAAATCTTAAAGCTGGAGAATAACCTTTTTTGATTTCATGTCTTGCCTTCTCAGCACACTGGAACAAGGACTGGACCTCCAAGGCATCAGGCAGCCCATCCCTATGACTTTAGCAGGCTTAGTTCACCTAGCAGCTCTCATGGGTTGCAGTCTCATACCCGTGGCTTTCCCAGACAGGAGCTGCATAGTGACGGTTCAGTAGTTCTGAGGTCTTGGGGGCTACTCCACTCTTACGACTCCACTAGGCATTTCCCTAGTCGGGACATTCTGCAGTGGGTCTGCCTCTGCAGCAAGTCTTTGCCATGGTCTCTAGTCTGTCTGTAACGTACGTTGAAATCTAAGTAGAGGTTGCCATGGTCCCAGAGCTCCTGCCTGCTGTGCACCTGCAGAATTAGTACCGTGGGGTGCTGCCAGGATTTACAGTTTGTGCCTTTAGTGGATCAAGCCTCACTTGGGTCCACTTGAGCCAAGACTAGGATGGTCAAGAGGCACTGCATTCAGGAAGCAGAGTCCTAAAGCAAAGAGGCAGTGAATCCTGAAGTCCTGTAGCCACCTCTCTGAAAACTTTGCCTTTAAAGTTCTATCTTACCTTGAAGGTCTGTGAAATGCCTTTAAGTTTGTTCTTCTATTGCTTACTCAATAGAGCCTGGCTTTCTTCTACCCATATTAATATTTTTAGCAAAGAGTCACTCGGCCACACACTTAATATTCTCTACTGAACACACTTTTTAATTCTTTACATGGGCAGGCTGAGATTTTTTGAAATCTTTCTATCTTGCTTCCCTTTTAATGATACATTCCATCATTATATTATTCTCTCCCTCTCTTATTTTACTGTAAGCAGGTAATAGAAGTCATACAGCATCTTGAACACTTTGATGCTTAAGTATTACTTCTGCCAGATATCCTAGCTCATAGCTCTTCAATCTTCATGGAGTCCTAGGACATAGACACTATTCTGCCAAGTTTTTGGTGACTGAATAACAAGGATGGCCTCTACTTTAGTTTCCAATACTTTGTTTGTTATTTCCACCTGAGATGTCATCAAAATGATCTTTACTTTCTGTATTTCTCCCAGTATTCTGATCATGACCACTTAAGTAATCTGTAAGAAGATTTAGGTTCTTCTTACAGCTCTTCTCTTCTTCTGAGCCCTCAGAAGATGCACCCTTAATACTCCCTGTATAGCAAGCTAGGCTTTTATAGCCTGCCTCTCCAAATCCTTCCAGTCTCTACTCTTTGCCCTGTTCCAAAGCCCTTATCACATCTTCTGGTATTTGTTATAGTAACAGTCCCATTTCCCAGTACCATTTATTTGTCTCAATCTGTTTGGGGTTACATAACAGAATACCTGAGATAGAGTAATTTATAAAGAACAGATACATAGGTCTTAAGGTTCTGGAGGCTGGGAAGTCCAATGTCAAAAATCCTGCATCTGGTGACAGTCTTCTTGCTGCTTCCCATGGTGCAAGGACAAAAATGCACATGCGTGAAAGAGCAAGAGATAGGACACTCAGGTTCAAGTTTTTCATAAATAGTATTATTCCATTTGTAAGTATGGAGCTCTTCTGACCAAAACACCTCTCGTTAGACCCATTTCCAAAACACTGTTGCATTGGGTATTAAATTTCCAACACATGCCTTTTGGGGAACACATTCAATTCATGGCAGATATAGATGTGTGTGTGTGTGTGTGTGTATATGTAACAAACACAAACATATATCTGTGTGTATGTACATATGTGCATACACATTCATATAAATATAAAAACACATATGGATTCCTGGGGATATTGTCTTGGAATCCTGCATTTTTTAATAAGCACAAGATGACTAAATGTGAGCTCATATTCGAGAACCACTTCCTTTGCCAAAGCCCAGACCAGTCACCAAAGAGGCTATTAGCATTTAATTAGTTGGCTTCTCTCTGTTGCGTCTATTAAAGAGCCTCCATTTCCCATTAATACAGTGGGTTTGTTTTCAGAGGGTGGCAGCATTATTAATAACGTGTACACTTTTAGGCTACCTGTTGGGAGACTGGGCCTCTGTTCTGAACGTTTTCCTGAGACCATATGGAGAATCTTTTGGCACCATCCAGACTCAAACCCTCTGACTGCTTGTAAAAATGTTGGTGCTTTCAGTGGTCACAGAACAGATCACAGTCTCAAGGATCAATGTAAGATTTGAAAACAAGGACATCTTTATGTGTAGAGGGACATTTTCTGATCTGGTAAATAACTTATCAATCTGAGGTGATTTTTTTATCGGTTGTCTCCCTTCCCTTATCAACACACATCTCCATTTCAATTTTACCGATTTATGGACTTCACTGCTGTTTAAATCCTTTACTGCAGTGCTTGGAGCATCTAGGAACATATGTACCTCAAAGCATCAGTAAAGTGTGGTAGGTGTCCTTGAAGGTGCCTTTGACTGCAAAGATGGATATGCACTGGTTAATCTCTGATTCTGATATCAAGTAGTGATATCCAGTTTGTGTCTACATTTCCCCATTTTGTTTTTTAAAAAGAAAAGAGTTAAAGAATCCTGAGCTTACTAAAAGTGTTTGGCTGGCACGATCGATCACGCCTGTAATGCCAGCACTTTGGGAGGCTCAGGCAGACGATTGTTTGAGTCCAGGAGTTCAAAACCAGCCTGGGCAACATTACAAAAACCTGTATCTACTAAAAATACAAAAATTAGCCAGGCATGGTGGTGTGCACCTGTGCTCCCAGCTATTCAGGAGGCTGAGGTGGGAGAACCATCTGAGTCCAGGGAGGTGCGGGATGCAGCGAGTCAAAATAGGGCCACTGCACTTTAGCCTGAGCAATCAGAGTGAGACCCTGTCTCAAAAGAAAAAAAAAAAAAAAGGAAGAAGAATCGGGGGGGCAGGGCGCTTGATGTTTCACTAAGCTTTGTGGAAGGATTCCTGCTATAAGCATGGAAAGGTGGAAAGGGACAGGTGGCAATAAGTGTGCCAATGTTTTCCCCATTTCTGTCCTGGAATTTGTAAAACATATAGTTTATGCAAACTTTACTAGCATATGGAAAATGTCACACGTCCTTAAAGATGTATAGATAAAATACTACTAGGTATAAAAGGGGTGAGAGAAATAACTAGCATGAATACTATGAGCCTATTCTAAGTACATTACTTCATTCAGTCTTCAAAACAACCCTATGAAAAATGTATTGTTATTCTTTTTACTATTGAGGAGACAAAAGTTCAAAGACAGTGAATGGTTTTCTTAAAATAGTTCATTGTGATAGTTGGTGAAATGTTTAAATCCAGGTCTACTTGTTTCAAAGCCTAAATGTTGTCTATTAATATGTATCAGTCTGGAAACAATGATTAAGAGAATTTGAGAGTTTGAAGGGAATATTGTGGTAATAGCCAAGCTGGAAAGAGAGACAGGACCAAGCAATGGTAGACCTTGAATATCAGAACAAGGATTTAACTTTTTTAATATTATGCATTTATGTATGTATGTGTTTGCATATTTATACTTTATCAATAGTAAAAAAGTATTGATGATAAAAGGTCAATTCATACAAATAAAAATATTTGAAACAAAATATTTCAAATATTGAAAAACTAGGTACACAAGTAAGTACACATGTATGTACATATACATTTATGTTTGCATATATAAGAAGTTTGAGTGAGGAAGTGACAACACGAGAAATTTGTTTCAAGAAGTTTGTCCTGGCCACAGCATGTGAGAGATTTTAGTAGATAGATATTTGAGACTGGGAGACTAGTTAAGGGATGCTTGAGCTAACTCAAAGAAATAATGAGAGTCTAAACCAAGGTAGTAGCCTTGGGAATGGAGAGAAGGAATGGATGGGAGAGATTATGAGCCATAATGTTAGTTGACATAATCAGTTTCTCTGGACAGTTTCCAAATGAGACTTACCTTAGTGAAACCACATTCTTACACACTCATAAATTTTCTAAGTAAGGTAACAAACCGGGTTCCTATGTAGGTGCTAAAAGGCTATAATTAAAATCAGCCCATTTATTTTAAAAAATACAGGTTAAGGAGTTGACTTAATTGGGCCACAGGAGAGCTATCTATTTATGGTGAGAAATTCCTACTCAAAGGACAGCACATCCAAATACAGTGCTTGTAAAACATTTGAGAGTTTGGAAATACGAATCTCTGAACTAGGTTATTCTAATTCCACTAATTGGCTGCCACCACCTGCATTAATTGATATACAGCCATCTTTTCCCTGCTAGTCCTAAACGTATGTGGCCACATTGCCCAATGTGCACAAATTACCCACTAAAGTCAATGCAACTTATGACTCCTGCCAACGTGGTAGCTGGATTATTATTGTTATCGATCCACTTGGCTGCATCTTGTCACTATGTCACAGCTGGCTTGCAGTACTAGGAAAGAACTATTACTTATGCAGAATCTTGAAAGCTGTGGGGGAAAAAAAGTAGATGGAGAAAATAACAGTATTAATGGCCTCACACCCTGCTATGCTTTGGTTTGGGACAAATGTTGGCAAGAAAGTCAAATCCATAGTTTGGCAGAGAGAGTGTTGGCTGGCATTAATGCAAAAATTTTATTTAAATTTTAATGAACGGTGGATAAGTGTTTTAGATTTTTGTGAACATTCAATTTGTAAGTTAATTTTGGAGTACCTAACCCAGAAATCACATAATCGAAAATCATTCTAATAAGAGTTTGGCCGTGACTCAATTCACAGTTAAAGGAGAGACGTTACTCCAAATTTAGTCTCATTTTTGGATCATGAAAATTCTTAGATTAGGTCATACACACCATGGTGCCGAGTAGTGCTTAATTAACTTAATAGGCCAAGACTTCATTCCGCATGATCCTATGGGATTTGTGAAAGTATTGGTAGCCGAGATAGAAGCAAAATCAAGAATATACCACCAGGTGGCGCTTAAGGACTTCCTTTGTTCACATGTCGCTCAGTCCAGGATTTATTGATGTGCGGAAGTGTAACGGTAGATACTAATTTCCAGAAGGGTGGCATGAAACTTCTTTAAAGATTTTAGAAATAATACACTGTTTCTAATCATAGGATTTGGTCTATTTAGTGAGCCAGACCACTCTGTGCACACACATAAAGGAAACGAATGTTATCAAATAACAATGATAATATCAAAATTAAGTTGAGTAGTTACTCCATGTGAGACAACTGTGTTCATTAACTGATTTTTTAATCTCAAAACATACAACATTATTTCATGTTCATCATCTCATTTCTTGCAAGGGCCCTATCAAGTAAGTAGTATTTATTATTGTCATTCTTTTCCTAGAAGAGGAACTAAACACCCTAAGAGATTAATCAACATTCAATGGTTAATAACAGAGCTTGTAGTGTAATCCAACCATCTACTCCAAAGCCTGAAATCTTAACCAGTGTGTCCATCTGCCTCTGATATGGCACTGGTTAAAGTGTAGACGATTGTTCTAGTTTTCAACAACTGGTGTTTAAAAGTTAGGGGACTTTTTAAAGTTTTAGTTGAAATTGAAGTTGCACTGAATTTCCTTCCGGGTAAAATGAAGAAGCAAAAAGTGGTGGTCACATGTATTCAGTAATAGACACAGAAAGACTATAATGGCAAGTATAATACACTAGGGCTGCCTTTGTGAATTAATTTAAAAGTGATTGCACGCCTGGAATTGCTTAATATGAACTTCCCAATAGAAGAAGCTTTGAGTTACCCTTTCTTGTTAATAGGATTGTCACTTTTTTTCTCTCCAACTCTGAACAACAGATAACACTGTATAATACTTGTGCCAACAGAGGCTCCAAATCAGTAGAGGATAGAAAAACACTCTTATTCAGAGACCCATTTTCTTTGTTTTAGAAAAACCTGTTTGGAAGAAGGTTAATCACAAACAGAGATGTAATTCAGCATGGGGAAGACTTCCTTCCCCATTTTGACAATAGCCTTAATCTTAATTACTTGATTCACTCCAGGGAAGAGTCAGATTAATGTACCTGTTAGAACACCACCTAGTTTCTCTAATTAATGTAAATTGTAAAATGTTCAGGAGGTGTTGGAAAGCAGAATGTAGTTTGTTCCTATAATTTGAAAACATCCTAATCAGGATGTATTCTTGGAGGAAAGAGCTCTTTGTATACTATCTCTAGGAAAAACAGTAAATTTTTCAAGAAAAAACAAAAAGGCTTGAGTCAAAGTCACATTGGGGATGTTTTGTCTTTCCAAGCACAGGCATATAAAATAAAGGAACCCATAGCTGCACAGGGTTTGGTCTGCAGATATGATGAACACCTCTAAGTCATCCAGGGCTTATAAAATAAAGGAAGTGCAATTCAGTTCTCTGAAAATACTAAACTTAATATTGGATCATTAGCACACAACTGTCTTCATCATCACCCCCACTGCCACAACTATGATCATCATCGAAAGAAATTACAATTATTTAAGATGCTGTAAAAGTAGAAATGAAACAAACTTTGTCCTTCTCACCTAAGAGTTGAATATTTAGATATAGAAGGTAAAAATAAGTATTTATTTTAATGCACATTTTGAACACATAAGTTTTACTATCTTTAATATGATATTGGGTAAAATGATACATGCAGAAATATTATTAGAGGCAAAATAAACCTTTTTTCTAATAATTTTATTCACTTATTGTCATAGCCCATTTGTTGTTACTATAAGGCAATACCTGAGGCTTGGTAGTTTACCAAGAAAATTTGGCTCACAATTCTTCAGGCTGAGCAAGAAACATGGCACTGGCATTCTGCTCAGCTTCTGGTGAGAGTCTCAGTTTGCTTCCACTCATGGCAGAAGGTGAAGGGGGTTGGCAAGTGCAGAGATTACATGGCCAAAGAGGGAGCAAGAAAGAAGGGAGGGAGGTGCCAGGCTCTTTTTAACAATCAGCTCTCATGGGAACTAACAGAGTAAGAGCTCACCCACCCTATAGGAACAGCATTAATCTCTTCCTGAGGAACTCATCTGTGATCCAAACACCTCCCATTGGGCCCCACCTCCAACACGGGGATCAAATTTCAACATGAGATTTGATGGAGACAACCCATCTACAAACTATAGCGCTTCTTTTAGGTATATTATTTACATATAATTAATATGTTATATACAATCATATATACACATATATAAGCTATATATAGTTATACACATATGTATATATGTGTGTATATATAAACTGTATATAATATATACTTATAGACATAAAATATTTATATAATATTTATATAAATATAAACTATATATATGCTGTATATATGTGTGTATATATAGTAAGTGTATGTATATACACACATATGCACATATATAAACTATCTGCTATTTACTAAAACACTGTGTTTGGTAGAAGGAATATCAAAGTCAACAAGATATATGAACTCCAGGAACATTGCATCTAATAAAGAAGATAAGAAATCAGGAAAAACTACCACCTGTGAAACAGGTTATGCTACAGTTAAGTATAGGTAGCTGTAGAAGTATATAAGAGAATCCTCCAACCTATTTTGTCAAAGTGTTTGTAAGAGATGATCCCAGAAAGAGGTGACTTGTAAGTCAAAGAAAGAATAAGCATTAACTGGGCAAGGGGGGAAGTTCCCAGCATTTCAGGCTGCAAAGACCCAGAGATAAGAGTGACAACCTCACCCAGGAATCCTGAGTAGCTTTCTAAGGTTTGAGTTAAGACAGTCGAAAGAGAGCTGGGGAGAGATGAGACTGGAAAGGTAGGTAAGGGCCTGTCCTAAAGGGCCTTCTTTTGCTGTGAAAAGTTTAGGCTTTATCCTGCAAGGTGTGAAGGACACATTGAAGGATTTAAGCAAAACAACGTTTGTTCTTTGTGAAGATCACTCACTCCAGATGTTGTGGGGAGGAGGAACAGGTGAGTAAGAGGGGAATAAAGGGTTCCAGGTGGTGATAGCTATTTGAGGCAGAGATATGAGTATGCTGACTGAGGGAACAATACTGGAAGTGGACAAATTTGGATGGCATCAAAGTTTAGTACAAAAATCATGTTAACTGGATTAATAGCTGAACTCATTGTGATACACGAAATACAGAATAGGATTCTTTTGAGACCTAAGTAAGATGTGTAATTTATTCTTAAGATAAACTGGTGGTTTGGTCCTATATTTTGAAGAGAAAATAATTTATTGCTGCAAAAAGATAGTGATAAGAAAACTGGGAGTTTTAGAAATGCTGGAGGTCATATTTCTAATTCTCTTATCTGGGAATCATGTCTTCAGCAACTTCCAAAATTGTGAACTCACTTGACCTCCAATAGACAAGCAAACATTAATTCTGAATTTTCTTGATGGAGGAGCTTTGCATCATGTACTGTACTTTACTTGGGGAGATTCTCACCTCTACTTGCTTACTAAGTCTGTTGGCTTCTCTCTTAGACATGGTCATAACATCATCACTTAACTGGTTCTCCAGCTTGAAGGGAACTAGAAGTACTGAAAATGAAGAGGAAGGTGGGAAGTAGGTACTCTTGACAGCAGGCACCCGAAGAAATGATGGTTGATATTTATTATTTGATGATGTCTCCATCGTGCACTTTCTAGATGCCTGGTACCAGGTGTATCGCCCATCTGTGGCATCAAAACTTGGGGATTCAGCTGGCAAAGAAAAAAAGGCATTGTTTATAATACAGGTGCAAGATCTGAAGAGAATAGACAAATTCGAGTCATGTAACATTATCATAATCTCCTATTTTATTACCCACATAGTAAACTGGCAATATGCTTAGTGACAGAAGCGTTAAGAATAGAATGAGGTGTACTAGATGCCACTTCTTAGAGAGAAAGGAGTCTCAGATATTTCTAAAGCATCACATCAGAAATGACTTATTGTTAAATTGGTCAAATACAGATTAAAAAATGTTTTGCATTTCTTAAAGATTTTATTTAGGTGAAGAGGAGTAGCTCTACTGCTCTATGGAAAAATCGTAGTGTTTGTTTTTCTTCATTTTCTTCTTCTCCTTTGTTTAATATCTAAAAGTTTGCCTCAACCAGACAAATTCTCAGATGTAAGGAGATTCGTTGGTTTGGATTCTAGAGATGTTGAGAGGTGCTTTATTAGCTCAGTTTCTTGAGGATTACAAGGGGTGTTTGGGCACCTTTTCTTGACTGGTTTTATGAAAGATGTGGGGGCTGCTTTCCCACGGAAACTCCACCTGCCTGTAGAACCTCTGGCATAATATGATGGAATTTCCAGAAAAGATTCTAATTTTAACTTTTCCCAGTCAATGGCTAAACTCTTAAAAAATGGAGGGGGGCATCAATTTACTGTTCCTATTTGGTCACGTTTCATTCACATCTTACCCTACTGTAACTTGGCCTCACACCCATGCCACCCTTAGAACATCTCTCTTCAGATTCCCACTGATTCCTCTTAGGTTACTCCCAGCTTATGTGGCTTCTTGGCAGCATTCGCCTCCCTTTACTATAACTTTTTCTTGAAACAATGGTAGGGCTCTATTTTTTCCATAATATTCATTATAGTGTTAAGGGCATGTTTGTGTGGTAATTTGGTCAGATCTCTCTCCTCCATTAGACAGGAAGCCTGCTAAGAGAAGGCTCTTGGTCTGTTTTACCTACCATTGTATAACTAGAGCCTACTGGTTGCCACATAGAAAGAGCTCAATAAAGAGTATTGATGGCATGAATATGTGAAAGACTCACTTTAGGCTAGCTTTACAAACATGGGACTGAAGCAAAGAGAATTCTCTACTTTTTAAAAATTGAAGCCAATCTCCCTATGCTAGTTTAATTGCACAAGTTTGGTAATCCACCAGAAAATGTCTAGTAATAACTTTAAGTTCTTGTATTCCTGCCAAGTTCTACTTCAAGAAAGGAAGCACAATAATTTCATTATCTCAATTATAATGAATGATAATAGTAAAAATATTTAATGATGGATATAACATGGGCAATGAGAAGTTTAAACCACTATTGGCTGGAAACAATTTATATGGCTCTACAGCTAGTATCTGCTAAATATTAACTTGCTGTGGACTGAATTATGTCCTTCCCAAATTCGTATGTTAAAGCTCTAACCCCCAATGTGACTGTATTTGGAATTAAGGTCGTTAGGCATGAATTAAGATAAATTAGGTCATAAAGGTGAGACCCTAATCCTATAGGATTGGTGGCCTCATAAGAAGAAATAGATCTTTCTCTGTCTCTCTTCTCCCATCCCTTTCCCTATGTGATCAGAGGAAAGACCATGTGAGGACAAAGTGTCCCACCTGCAAGCTGACAAAAGAACCCTCACCAGAAACTGAACCCTGATAGACTTTGATATTGGACTCTTCAGACTTTAGAACGGTGAGAAAATAAATGACTGTTATTTAAGCCTCCTAATGTATTATGTATTTTTATGGCATCCCCAGGCCAGTACACAGCTCTAATTAATCATATCGGGTACCTATATAACAGACAAATTGTCACTGAGCTTATTATTTTTTTTAAAAGTCACAATGTTTCTAGATAGAGATCTTCTACCATTTTTATAACATTTGTTTAAAACTTAAATATCCATTGACAGAAATACTGTTCTGATATTACATACCCGGTAATCACAATAGAAAGAAATTATTTTTTCCAGTATGTGTATCCTGGAAAAGCCCATGTGGTTTTCTTTCATAAAATAAAGGATAATTTGTTACAGGTATTTGCTTTTTTTAGAAATGCTACAGTACACCAGTTGTCACAATGTAGTCCTTGAAGGATAGTTCTGCAGGTGCTCCAAAAAGGTAGTATTGATTAAGCTAGTGGGGGAAATGATGTTTTCTTAAAACAGTGGTAAATGGGTTTATTTTATTGCTGGACCTTTTAGACTTTTTCACAACTAGTGTGTTGAACAAATTTATCAATACTGTTTATGGGACTCTCAAGGGTAGATAGATATATAATGCAGGTTTGTCCAAAGTCATTTGACAAGAAGATCCTTGCTTCACAACACAAATTAAAAACCCATGGAACTGATACTTTTCAAGATACATAGATTCCACAATAAATCTTAGCATAAAAATTAAGAATCATTCTGCAAAGGAAATAATCACTGTATCAATAGGTTTCAGAGCAGAAAAAACAATCCAGGTATTTTCAGCCACTAAGGAAATCACAATGTCCCTCAGTCCCAAATATGACATCTGTCAAAGGGTCAAAGGACATGGAGTCTGCTGTGCTCCTTGTCATATCTGCAGAGACCAACACATCAGCCTCCACTGCTGGAGAAAGATGGCGCACGCTCTCTCTCTCTCTCTCTTTCTCTCTCTCTCCCCCACATTTCATGCAAGTGCATCTCATTGGCAGATCGAAATTGAATCCGGAGCCCTAGAGGCAGGGTAGTCCATGAAATATAATACCTAGACTTCCAGCCTCAGAGTTGTAGAGTTATGAATTGTATAATTCTGGAATTCTATTTATTTTGTCACTGAAACTCACTGTAAATTGTATTCTGAGACTTCTTACATCCTGTTTCCACACTCCTTTTCCTCATTCCCTCAGGGAAAATAGACAACTGATCTCTTTAACACTTTCTTCCCTGCTTGAAGAAATTGTAGGCACACAGTAGGGGCTTTGTAAATATTTGTTAAGGGAATAAGTAAATAAAGGACATACAAGTTGTTATGTGATTCAGTCAAGAGGAAAATACTGTGAAATCAGAAGACAGTTAATAATTGATTGGCATTGATGTGTAGGCTTCAGAAAGTGTCACAGTGTTTGCATGAATTGACTTTATTAATTGATGACCTATTTCAGTTACCTTAAGCATACCTACACAATAAAATTAAATTAAAGTGTATTTACTACCAGGTACTCATGAAAAACAACAAGCATATTGAATATGATACTAAAAAGGATAAGATAAAAAGAGTAACAATCAATCATGAAGCTTCTATAATTTCTTCCTTTCTTTTCTCCTAACCAGAGTGGTCAAAGATTCTCAGAGGACCTGACATACTTCTACTCAGCATATATGCGTCTTACAGATGATGGAGTCTCAATGATTCCTCCTGCAACGTGGCTCAAATATGCAGGCTATCATCTATCCCTCTATGAGAAGCCAGAGGGCTTGAAGTATCAGATAAATAGTATAAATGTAAGTTCAACCCTATCAGCCATCAATCTATGTCAAATTTCAAAACTATTATAATGTCTTTCTAAACGTTTCCTGTCAATGAAGAGTTACATTTCTACTGGCTTTGTTAGCCTACATTATTACCTCAGCATTGTGTTTGTGTGTGTGTGTCTGTGTGTGTGTGTTTGCGTGTGTGTGTGTGTGAGAGAGAGAGAGAGAGAGAGGAAGGGTTTATTTCTCAATGTATTATTTTATTTTAAAATCCAGGCAAAGTAGGGGGGAGTCTATATGACTAACTCAAATACTTTAACTCGCTGCGGTGAACATTCTAAGAAATCAAAGCAATCAAAGCATTCTCCTGAGTGTGTCTTCTTAATCAGCAAAATATTATATTTGGATTTTATTATTTTGAAGACAAACAAACTCCCTACCTAAACTCTGAATGTTAGTATGGCCTTGGTCTCTCTGAGAGAGAGAGACAGAAAGAGAGAGAGAGACAGACAGACCAAGAAGGAGAGAGAGAGAGAGAGAAAGAAAGAGAGAGGGAAAGGGTGATTGATCTCTCATACATCAATCACTGCGTCAGAGATACTTTGCTACAGTGAGTATCAATGAATTTCTTACAGTATCCTTCTAATAAAAGGGAGAGGAGAGTTAGAAAAAGAGAATGTACAGGTAATAACCAAATATTTAGTCATCCTGTAATTGTCTAGATCCTCTTACAAGTTGGTTGGGAACATCTGACTAGTTCTGGCCAATGGGTTATGAGCAAAATTCCTATCAACATTCATGGCCTGGGGGTGAATGATTTTCTCTCTGATTTTGCCACCATAATTTCATTCTCTGATTCTATGAACTTGGAGGTCACATATGCTACCAGTAGTGGCTAGAAAATGATGTCTGACCTACATCAGATTTGGTGAAGGAGAAAACAAGAATAAAAGCAAAACACACACACATACACATACATAAACAAACACATATTGTGTTACCCCTCAAACATTTCAGGATCTGTCTATTTTAGAAAGGAGTATACATTACCCTCACAAATGAGGGGGCAGAAGGTGTCTTCTTAATAAAAATTCCACAGACATGCTAAATTCCATTTCACCTTTTTTGAGCAAACTCCTAGTAAGATAAACAGAAATGGGATTAAAAATATCCATGACTATATCCTGGAAATTGTATACAATACTTCACACACATGTGCTTTTCATTTCCCTGGAGAGAGGGTAGATAACTTTACATTGGAGCCTCTAAAAGGTTTAGGGTTCAGAAAAACATCAAGGAAAACAATGTGAAAAATCGCCCTTATTTAGGGAATTTTGAGTATCTGTGGAATTTGAAAATCATGGAGGCAGTTACCAAAAGGCAAGAAGCTTATTTAAATCTAAGATAGACTCTTTGGGCTACTGTATGTCTATGGAGCCTGTGCATTTGGGATTTGGGCTGCAAGAAGCAGGCATGTGGCAAGCGATGGGCGCACCAGTGATAAGGATGAATCATTTGAAGCCAAGAGGTCTGTTCAATAATGTAACACAAAGGGGTTAAAAGAAGAGAGGAAAGCAAGCACTGAGCAGTTAGTCTTTGTGGTTGCAAGTCTTTTGCTTCCTTCTAATCTCCTTAAATGTGATTGCTGTGATGGTGAAGGCTCTTATATTCAATAGACTCTTGAATTACTCTGGAGATGAGACATATTTTACACTTACGTAAAACACACTTTGTACCAGAACACAGATGCTACAATTGGTACCCCCACATCTTAAGAGAAAATTTGAAAAAGAGTCCCCAAAGATTTCAGAACTGCCTTTACTATAAATGAATGATTGCAGTAATACTAAACTCCAAGATTAATGCAGCAGGAATAGAAGAACCAAAGATAGGGCTATTTATTACTTTCCCTCTTGGGGAGTATCAGCAAAATATAGATATTTATTTTAAATGCAGTTAACCCTGGCAAAGATAACTGATGCAGGTATACAGATTTTTAGTAACCCGTCAAATTGTCATTACATTGCGCTCTCTGCTCAGTAGGTGCCCTAAGTTGTGGATTTTGTTAACGAAGAGTTGTCAAGAAGTATTGGCTTCATTTAGAAAGCAATATTCTTTTCAGTAGCCTTAGTCTTATTTTAGGAAATCCACAGGGGACACATAACTTAAGAGTTCAGATTGGAAGACATCCTATTATTATTCCCCAAATCTTTGCCAGTGTCCTCCAAGGCAGAAAAGATTAAATTATCACTTTTTAATTTCTCTACTGTTTCAAAGTACAAACCTATAAAAGGGGGAACACTAGTACTCTTTTAAAGGGTATAGGGCATAAAACCACCTTTAACTTGTGTGAAATGCTTTGAATTTGTATAATTTGCTTCTCAGATCTCAAAACACTTTGTTGTATTTCACTGAATTTGACTCATCCCTTTGGGCAAGAAAGGTTGAAAAAAATAAAATATCTTGCACTACTTGCTTTCTCAACCCACTCCAGGATGAAAAGGAGATACTGAATGTCTTTGTGGCTGTATAATTTTTAGCAAGGGCCATTTTCTGTGCATTCTTATTAGAGGAATATGTAGGAGTGGTCTGTTTATGCAAAGAAAGGATGGATTATATGATATGATTTTGAAAATGAGCAATATACATCTTCTAAACCACCCTTCCAGTCTAAAACAGTGTCTGAAATCTAAGATTCAAAAAGAAGCCACTTTTTTTTTTTTATTTTAGGGAATTGTGAGCTTCTACAGAGTTGTCAAAACATGGAGGCAGTTACCAGTGTATTGGAAGCACATTACCCAGGTGCTTTCTGAACCATTAAATAGGGATCATAAAAAGTTATTATTTCATTGAGGACTTTTAAAGATTAAACAAGATGAAACTTGTAAAGAGTTTAACATAGGGTATAGGGCAAACTAATCTCAGTAAATGTTAACAGGCAGTACTAGCAGTGGTGGTAGATGTCAAAGTCAATAGTTGCACCCAGTAACATTTTTGTACCTGTTACTACAGCTATAGATTTATAAAATCTGAAAGTTAGAGACAATCACCAGGTATGCAGAGTAATTAATTCATTTCTTCCTCACTTCCTTCCTTACTCTTTCCTTCTCATTGTCTCTTCCTTTCTTCCTTCTTTCCTTGCTTGCTCGTGTTCTTTAATTCATCCAACCAACAACATGCAGTGAGCACCTATTTATAGGCATTTTGGATAAAGTAAAGATCGAATTAAGCACAATCACTGTTCATGTGGAATTTACACATGAGAGAATAGAGGCAAACAGTAAACCACAACATTCAGAAATAATTATTGCTGAATGTGACACGCATTATGAAGGAGTTAGCATAGGAGACGTTAACAGGCTGAAACCTAGATATCTAACCAGAAGAGGGGTCGGCTCATGTATTTGTTCATTTCACAGATTGGTATAAAGCTTTAATCTGATTATTTCCTGAGCTTCTTGCTAAGGGATGGGCAAACAATAGTAGTAAAAACAGACAGGTATTTTTCCTCCTCAGGTTCTCATTTTAGTTTTCAAATTTTGCTCTAAGAAACTCTAAGGTCTCACAAATGCTCTGGAGTGCCACTGGAAGCTCTAAAACCTCTCCGAGGAAGAGGATATGAGCTGAGACTATAAAACCGCAAACTCACTTGACTTGGAGTACAGCCAATCTTTACTTAGCACAGATCACATTAACACAAATCTGTGTGTTTGGGGGGCGGGGAGCGGGAACCTAGTTCTTAATTTACCCAATCCCCACATATTCTGATACGCAATACTTTCAGTTAGTAGGGTATCGTGCAATGTGAGGAATACCCGTATGTCTTCTTACATATGCTTGGAAAAAAGTATACTGCTAGAAAAATAATAGTAGCCATTGATTAACTTCCATTCTGTGGCATAATTTTCCAGTTCAAGAATGTTACAAGAATTTATAGCTTCAAAGGACTATCCTATTTCCCCTACACTTCCTGGGCTAAATATCCCATTCTCTTACATTTTTCTTATAAGAATCAGATGAATTGCCCTCATTATCCTGGTCACTTCTTTGAGTATGTTTTTCAGTGTTAGCCAATGTTCTTCTTAATGCTTGGCACCCAAAACAAAACCATGCACATTTTGCTGTTAGATATTTATCTGTATCGCCGTTAAGTTGCTTGATCAGAGTGAGAGACAAATCTACGTAATTTATTACTGTAATCTTAGGACTGCAGTGTAGTGTGTAGTATCTAATTAGTACTCAATAGTTATTTCTTTAATACACACTCCAAATGTAGTGTAACCAAACACAATGTAGATATCTGCTTTTATAACTATGACACTATCACATTAACTTTCATCGAGCCACATGACACAGTTGACTGATTTTATGTTTCTTATCAATTTATCAAATCAGTTTCTTCTCATTTGTGAAAATCCGGAGGGAATTGACACAAGATGGGTAAAGTTTGTTGGGAAGGAATTATGAGAACTAATAGATGTAAATTGGAAAAGTCAGATCTGAGTAAGATTTCAAAGCGGGAAGGAAGCGGATATGAACACCATGACCTCTCTCCCATAAATACTTTGTGCTTGGAGAATGAAAAGAATGAGGAAATCAGAAATATAACTTTCACATAATTCTGACAATGCCAAGGCATGAGGCAGACATTTTATGAATTTATATTTTAAAGGTTTTGCATTATCGTATTGATTTGAATAATTTGAAATTTCATACAAAATTTCATTACCTGTTAACTTGATGAAATTCACTGAGGAAAGAAATGTTACAGAAATGGACTACACCATAATGACTTTCATATTCATGTGAGATTGTCAATGCAGACCAATTGGGACTTCAAATGGTGTGGTAGAAAATGCTCTTTAATGCCAAATCTGGGCAAAGCAACTTGTCACATATGGGACCAAGCTTAAAATATTCATGCTCAAATTATAAATTGTACTCCTGAGAATTTATACTACAAAAATAATGAGAGGACATGTAAAGACTTAAGTAAAGATAGTTTATCATAATATTCCTACAATAGTTAGAAAAGAATCAATATTAATTAATATGGGGCAAGTAAAACAAAATCATGGTTAAATCTATGTGATGGGCAACCAAATAGACTTCCACAAAGAGGCAGAGCAGTATGTATAGTAAGATACCTTTAAACTTAAAAAATGCCTGGAAAGGTAAAATTAAAACTAATAATAATGGTTACCTAGAGGAGGAAGAGAGAAAGGAAGAAACTAGAAGAAACAGCATTGATTATTTATTTTCAAATTTGGAAACAAGCAAAAGTTTTTGTTTTGTTTTGTTTTGTTTTGTTTTGAGATGGAGTCTTGCTGTGTCACCCAGGCTGGAGTGCAGTGGTGTGGTCTGGGCTCACTGCAGCCTCCAACTCCCCAGGTTCAACTGATTCTCCTGCTTCACCTTCCCAAGTAGCTGGGATTCCAGGTGCATGCTGCCATACACAGTTAATTTTTGTATTTTTAGTAGAGACAAGGTTTCACCATATTGGCCAGGCTGTCTCGAACTCCTAACCTCAAATGATCCACCTTCCTCAGACTCCCAGAGTGCTGGGATTACAGGCATGAGGCACCACTCCGCCCAGACAAACAGGCAAAAGTTTTCTATTAATCTCATAATGTGGGGGAAACAAACCCTTAAACTCCAAGAAAAATGAAACAGAAGAATCTGTGTATAAGTCAGTAGCTTATTGGTACAAAGAATTATTTTAGGATACTTTGAATTTTAGTAATTTGTACAGTTTTGTGAAATATATCTTAATGACAATGAGATATGCCCACAATATTAAAATTTGTATGTTTCAATATTTTTACAATATTGATTTGTTATTTTTGAATTATTATCCACATATTTTTGGATAAAGCAACTGAATACTTTTTATGTCATTAGAGAAGATAGCTAAAAGAAATATAAAGTCAATGAAGTTAAGCAAAAATCTTGTAATTCAACATTTGAATAGAAATGATCAAAATGAACTCATGATTCTTATCTTAACACAGTATTTTCTGTATCTGTCCACTGAAATTCTAGAAACGATGACTATCCCAATATTACTGAATAGCCCCAGCATACAGATTATGGTCTCTAAATGCCTTTCCGTAGTAAAAAGGAAACCAGATAGCTTAGACAGATGGTTGATTCCAGGTTTGGGAGGAAATAATATCCTATAAAAAGAGCCTGGAATTTCTTTCAAAAATCAAAAGCAGCAAAGCCGCCTGGACATGGTGGCTAACACGTGTAATACTAACACTTTGGGAGGCCCCGGCAGGTGGATCACCTGAGGTCAGCAGTTTGAGAATAGTCTGGCCAACATAGTAAAATCCCATCTCTATTCAAAACACAAAAATTAGCCCGGTGTGTTGGCCCACCTGTAATCCCAGCTACTCGGGAGGCTGATGCAGGAGAATTGCTTGAACCCTGGAGGCAGAGGTTGCAATGAAAAAAAGCAGCAAAGCCATTATAACTGTGATTAGATCAAAGGAAATTACAGTCATTTTTAAGAGCGTAATCCCATCCCAAAAAAGACAGAAAATGTGAACATTAGAAATAGTAGTAAGATTGAAGTTTTGGAAAGCTTTAAAATGGATAGGTCACATTGTCAACACCTTTTAACCTTAGGAATACACATATGTGCATGCACATGCACACACACACACACACACCCTACACAGAAATCTGAAAAGACCTACCTACTGATACGTACAATAGGAATCATTAAGCATAGCTTACATCTGTAAATTACCCATGCCAAAATATTGAACCTTAACCTGATCAAACCTTAAAATCTACTTATCAGTTTGCAAGACACAAAGGAGAGAGCAGCATTAAAACAAACAAAGAAACAAAGAAACAAAAAAACCCCACATTCAATCAATCAGCAAAATTCAGAATGTGAGAAATTCTTTAGGACCAATGACTGATTTATTTAACAAATTAATGGCAAGAAAAGCAATCAAGAGTAAAAGAAGAACCAGGAGAAAAAGAGACTGTGCAGCACACCAACATGGCACAAGTATACATATGTAACAAACCTGCACGTTATGCACGTGTACCCTAGAACTTAAAGTATAATAATAATAAAAAAATAAAAAAGATATGTCAAACAAATTATATGTAGTGGATATTTTTCTTTAATAGACATTTGAAAACTCAAAATAGTAAAACACTTCTTAAAAAGAATTAGAGAAAACTGAACATTAACTACATGATATAAAAAGCATTTTCTAATGCATTAGGTGTGATTATGGTATTATAGCCAGAGTATAAAATAAACCATTATTTTTAGATATGAACTGAATTGTTTATGCATACAAATAAATAATGTCTCAGATTTGACTTAAAATATCTCAGTTTAGTGGGAGAATAATGGGTGGTGGTGTGGATGAATGAAGATTGGACATACGTTGGCAACTGTCCAAATTGAGTGGAGAGTATAAGGTGTTTTAATATGATATTCTAATATTATATATGCTTGAAAATTTCCATAATAAAAAGTTAAATAATATTTTTAAATGATAGAAGAGCAATTAGTTCTGAGTTATATAATTTATGAATTTTTTATTTTTATCATTATATTTTACTGCATAATTTTCTTAGTGAGGGTATATTACTTTCATCTTCATAAAGAAAAGATATATAAATTTTAAATGAACTCAAGACCGAATCTGAGCTGATATATCCAGGAGCAAATCCCCTGACATTTGCCAAGAATAACTATGTTAGTTTTCTAGGGCTGCTGTAACAAAGTGTCACAAACTAGGTGTTTCTTATAACAACAGAAATTTATTCTTACAGTTCTTGAGGCTGTGAGATCCAGAATCAAGGCGACTGAAGGGTTACATTCCCTCTGAAACCTCTAGAGAAGAATCACTGCTTGACTCTTCCTAATTTCTGGTAACTGCTGTCAATCATTGGTGTTCTTGATCTTGCAGTTACATCACTCCAATCTCTGCCTCTGTCATCATGTGGTCTTCTCCATGTGTTTCTTTTTGTGTCTCATTTCCTCTTATAAGGACACCAATCATTGGATTAGCCCACACTACTCCATCGTGACAGCATCTTAACTAATCATATCTGCAAATATCTCATTTCCAAATAAGTTCGCTTTCTGTCTTACTGGGGTTAGGACTTCAGCATATCTTTTTAAGGAAACACAGATCAACCCATAACAATCACTAAATCCACCCATGCTTCCTGAAGTATCTGTGATGTACTAGGAAAGTATCAGACATACAACTGAGCAGGATTTAAATTTTAAATAAGCCCTTCGTTCCTTGTATAAACTCAGGTTTAATTGTTCGAATCATACTCACCTTGGCTGATCATCATCATCATCATCATCATCATCATCATCATCTTAATTGTCTTAGATCAGATTATCTATAAGAAAGCCTAGGGTAGAGCTTGTGTGCTAAATCTTTGTTGAGAGGTAAAACCAAACACCATGCTAAGGAGAAACATGTTTCATCTGAATTCAAAAGTGGAACAAAAAGACAAAGTCTTTGGTGGGTAGAGTGGAGATGGATAATGGCAGATGAAATTGAATATGTGTCCAAATCTTGCCCTTGGTGTTTTAGGAGATTGTTTTAACAGATGTGGCATATGAGGGCGTATCCTGAAATTTTCGTTGGGAAACAGCTGAGGTTCAGGAGCAGGTAGACTCACCAAATCTGGAGTAGCACATAAACTGGGTTCAACAAAAACTGGTTAACTTATAGATAGATCAGTTGTGATGAATGTACGAGATAACACATGAATGGATTCTACACTTCTATGCACTGCCTGGTTTAAGTCAGGCACTCTGTAAATGGTTATTGCTGTTTACTTAGAAGGGCCACATCCCAACTTTCAAAGAGCTTATGAAACAAAAAATTTAAAATTTGTTCAGGAGTTCAGCGTAAGTTGGGAAAAGAGGGACCACACAGTGTTTAATTGAGAATATTTTATTTTAAAGCCATTATGATTTGAACTGTCACTGAACTACTCACAACTAAAAGACAGCTGATTTCACAATTTAATATGTGCATGAAGAGAAGTGTGCCTTAGATTAACGTTTGTGCCTTTGAAGTATCATAAACAAGGGTTCACTCATTGATGAGCGACTCATTTTGATTTTTTTTTTTTCAATGAAGCAAAACTCTTTTCATTTACCATCTCTTCTCCGGCTCTTCCCCCTCATCCTCCTTAATTCTTCTTATAGTTAAAAGCGTGGGCTTTGGGGAAAACGAGATTTAAGAATTCAAATCCCAGCTTTGAAACTCAAAAGCTAAATGCAAATTGTTTAACTTCTTAAGCTTTAGCTTCCTCAATTGTAACTAACAAGTTACAAAGATTAAGTGAAATAACATATATAAAATGCTTAGCATTTGCTATCCATTAACAGTGTCCACTGTTCATCTCCCTTTTCAAAATCTTTCATCTTCCTCATCTCCAGAAATGACCACAGCAGCTACCTAACTTCCACCTTTCTCCCCTACATTGTAATCTCTCTCTTCACTCTCTCCTTGTATCATAACAAGTGAGAGCTCTCTCAAAGGTAATTCTTTCCATTTCATTCTATTCCTTAAATTCACTTAGGGACTTCTCATTAACAAAAGACCAACATCAAGTTTCTAAGTTTGGGCCTTACTTCTTTTACTTCATTCCTTATTATCTGCATAACAGGCACATGAACGCTATATGTCTTAGGCACTTGGATCTTTCTCCTAGACCTTGATACCTGCAATGTCCTTGTCACCTGCCCTTTATACCTAGCTAATTTCTGCTTGTTATTCAAGCCTTAGTTGTTGTTGCTCTTCCAAGCCTTTGAAACTTCCTGTGCCATAGCATTTGTCACATCATTTTAGTATCTTTCTTCTGTTTTACTTCTCCACTATATGCTCTATGATATCTTTCACCTCTAGTGTTCCAGATACAGAGATATAGGAGATAACCAATAAATACTGTAGAATGAATGAGTAAATTAGTAAATGAATGAATGAATGAATAAATGAAGGAACCCACACAACCTATTCTTTGCAGATATAGTCCATAGAGTATCGTCTAATTTGCAAAAGCCTTGGGGTAACATTAACCGAAACTTACAGCAAATAAACGTATTGAAAAAATAACGTAATAAAATAACTTAATAAGAATTAGGTTTGACATCATCTAGGCTATAGGTTCACCCTGGAAGAACACTGCAGTGGAAGTATTCAGTGCCCGAAAGGTGGCAGGACTTCCTCCAACAGGGGTGACTGTACAGATGTTCTGGGAAGCAGAACACTGAAGTTCCCTGCTTTAGAATAAATGGTGAAGGACTCAACCAAAAAATCCACTCATTTCCTACTTACCTCTGAGGCCCTGGAGAAGGAGCATCCTTAGCAGTGGTAAGGGTATATTGATGTTCTAATGTTTTCTTTAAAGGCATAAAACCCAGGATCTAAATATTTATCAACCTATAGAAGAGAAACATGGAAAATGACCACCATTAAATTTTTTACTAACCTTGGAAACTAGACTTTCAGTGTACAATTTGAATTGATTTAGAAAAATAGAAAACAATGACTTCACTTTCACAGTCATTAAGTATCACAGACCATCCATAGTGTTTACACATTTAGTTTTGCATAATTATTCATATCAGAAAGTTTGAAGAAATTCTGTCCCTTGTGTTTTCTTATAACTTCATGCCAGTGCACAGCAAATTCCATCGTGTTCCTTTAATCTGATTATCTCAGTTTATCTCCATCATATTTCTGAAATATAAGTGCTGGTATTATTGACTTAGTCTTCTTACTTGTCCCCAGCCCTTTCCTTTGTTTTTTCTAAATACCCTTTGTTTATAATTCTCACATAATGTTAAGGAGGAACAAAATAAAAGACGGAAAGGAGCTAAAGTTGATTTTTAGCACAGACAATTGAACCAAAGGTAGTCTGTTATTGGGGTAAAATTCTACTTTAAATTATCCCTGTCAACCCACTCCCTGAAATTAAAAAGCGTCTTAAAATATGTTAACTACTCTAGTAGATTTTTTCATTGGTATGAATTTGTTGATATTAATTTTACCTTTTGGCTTAGGACAAGGGCAAGTTAAGGGAAAATACTCTTCCTTCTTTCCCTTTCCATTTGTTCAGCCTGAAATACTATTTTCAGAAATGAAGTTTTTATTATTATAATCCTTCAGCTACAGGGTGAATGTAAAATACACTCAGTGAGCTAGTTTGAGAAGACATATACCCCTCATAACATAGTTTCTAAATGATGCTGCACTGTTCTTCCCCAAACACTGAGTTCTCCTTAGTCAGAGGCTGACTGTGAAAGAAACTTCCCCTTACCTAAAATCTACTTCTGAGGCATTAATCTATGGTTTCCAATTTATGTCAGCTAATTTTATGTATTAGAACCATCATCCAGGTATTCTCCAGCCTTTCCTTGATGTGTCATTTCTGAATAATAATCTTAGAATCCACTTTCTTAAGAATGTTTCTCCTCTCCTTGAATATCTCACAGCAATGGCACCTGAATTCAGTATGTTGCATTTATTTTAATGTTTGTATTTGAAAAACTGTGAATGCACAATTCCTCTTTGAGGATACCACATTTCTTCTATGTAAATCACACCTTAGAAAAGATTAAGGATTTTAGGTTTTAAATCCATTCTAGGTGTTCCTGTCATTTAAGAATATTTCCACCTCACATCTTAACCCAGATTTAATTGTACAGTGTACAATTACACTGTGAGTGGCTAATTAAGAAAACGCTCAATGTACTGTAGTTGAGAGCACTTCCTATTCAGGAAATTCATTCTGCTTTTTATTAGGAGTTGCAAATAAAACAATTCAATAACCTGAATCCACTCCAAACAAAATACTAACCAGGTATATTCACAGAGACATAACTCCAGCTACAATAAATGTGCATGAGGATTATTTCTCCTTCCTTCTACTGCCTCATCCTATTATTATCCAGTTCCACATGGTGGAGTTAAGAAGCACAGCATCTACATTTCTCAGATTACCAATCTTTTTATCCTGTACTGATAGAATGACACCTTTTTTTGCCAGCAGTGTTGCTGCCACCATTACAGCAGATCTTCTTTTCTTTATAAAATGATTAAAATTAAAGGTACACAGCATCGTTGAGTTCAGCTATATATCTCCAAGTCGCAAGAAAACTAAAGCTGTCTTTAGCTTAACATAGTGTTGGCAGTTCTGGCCAGGGGAATCAGACAAGAGGAAAAAATAAAGGGTATTCAAATAGAAAAAGAGGAAGTTAAATTGTCCCTGTTTGCAGATGACATGATTGTATATTTAGAAAACCCCATCGTCTCAGCTCCAAAACCCCTTAAGCTGATAAGCAACACCAGCAAAGTCTCAGGATACGAAATCAATGTGCAAAAACCACAAGCATTCCTATACACAAATAATAGACAGAGAGCCAAATCTTGAGTTAACTTCCATTCACAATTGCTACAAAGAGAATAAAAATACCTAGGAATACAACTCACAAGGGACGTGAAAGACCTCTTCAAGGAGAACTATAAACCACTGTTCAAGGAAATAAGAGAGGACACAAATGGAAAAACATTCCATGCTCATGGTTAGGAAGAATCAACATAGTGAGAATGGCCATACTGTCCAAAGTAATTTATAGATTCCATGCTATCTCCATCAAACTGCCATTGACTTTCTTCACAGAATTAGAAAAACTACTTTAAATTTTATATGGAGCCACAAAAGAGCCCATATAGCCAAGAAAATCCTAAACAAAAAGAACAAAGCTGTAGGCATCACACTACCTGACATCAAACTATACTCTAAGTGTACAGTAACCAAACATCATGATACTGGTAACAAAACAAACATACAGACTAGTGGAACAGAGCAGAGTCCTCAGAAATAATGCCACACTTCTACAACCATCTGATGTTTGGCAAATCTGATAAAAACAAGCAATGGGGAAAGGATTCCTTATTTAGTAAATGGTGTTGGGAAAACTGGCTAGCCATATGCAGAAAGCTGAAACTGGACCCCTTCTTTATACCTTATACAAAAATTAACTCAAGATGGATTAAATACTTACACCTGAGACCTAAACCATAAAAATCCTAGAAGAAAATTTAGGCAGTACCATTCAGGACATGGGCATAGGCAAAGACCTCATGACTAAAACACCGAAAGCAATGGCAACAAAAGCCAAAATTGACAAATTGAATTTAATGAAACTAAAGAGCTTCTGCACAGCACAAGAAACTATCATCGGAGTGAACAGGCAACCTACAGAATGGGAGGAAATTTTTGCAATCTATCAATCTGACAAAGGGCTAATATCCAGAATCTAAAAAGAACTTTAACAAATTTACAAGAAAACAAAACAAAACAAAACAAAAAAAAAACAACTTCATCAAAGAGTGGGCAAAGTAATGAACAGACACTTCTCAAAAGAAGACGTTTATATAGCCAACAAACATATGAAAAAAAGCTCATCATCACTGGTCATTAGAGAAAGGCAAGTCAAAACCACAATGAGATATCATCTCATGCCAGTTAGAATGGTGATCATTAAAAAGTTAGGAAACAGGCCGGGCTTGGTGGCTCATGCCAGTAATCCCAGCACTTTGGGAGGCCAAGGCAGGTGGATCATGAGTTCAGGAGTTTGGGACCAGCCTGGCCAATATGGTGAATCCCTGTCTCTACTAAAGATATAAAAATTATCTAGGCATGGTGGCACACACCTCTAATCCCAGCTACTTGGGAGGCCGAGGCAGAAGAATCGCTTGAACCCGGGAGGCAGATGTTGCAGTAAGCCGAGATCTCACCACTGCACTCTGGCCTGGTGACATGGCAAGACTCCATCTCAAAAAAGAAAAAGAAAAACGAAAACGAAAAAGAAAAAAAAAAAATCAGGAAACAACAGATGTTGGAGAGGATGTGGAGAAATCAGAACACTTGTACAAGTGTTGGCGGGAGTGTAAATTAATTTAATCATTGTGAAAGACTGTGGCAATTCCTCAAATATATAGAACCAGAAATACGATTTGACCCAGCAATCCCACTACTGCGTATATACCCAAAAGATTATAAATCATTCTAATATAAAGACACATGCACACGTATATTTATTGCAGCACTGTTCGCAATAGCAAAGACTTGGAACCAACTCAAATGCCCATCAATGATAGACTGGATAAAGAAAACATGGCACATATACACCATAGAATACTATACAGCCATAGAAAAAGGATGACTTCATGTCCTTTTCAGGGACATGGATAAAGCTGGAAACCATCATTCTCAGCAAACTAACACAGGAGTCGAAAACCAAACACCACATGTTCTCACTCATAAATGGGAGTTGAACAATGAGAACACATGGACACGGGGAGGGGAACATCACACACCAGGGCCTGTCAGTGGCTGAAGGGCTAGGGGAAGGATAGCATTAGGAGAAATACCTAATGTAGATGATGGGTTGATGGATGCAGTAAACCACTATGGCATGTGTATACCTATGTAACAAACCTGCACATTTTGCACGTGTATCCCAGAACTTAAAGTATAATAATAAAAACTTTAATTTTTAAACTCCTTTGTCAGCTTACAATAGCAGAGATAAGGAAACTCAGACAATGTTTTCCATTTACCACTCTGCTTCCCTTCTAAATATCAAGCAGTTGGTTGTAAACTGAGCTATTAGGGCACTTCTGTGACGAAGGATACTTAAAAGTAAAAGGAAAAATATGGAGAAAAATTGTTTTAGTATAAGAAATTTTTCAGGCACCTACAAAGTCAGGGTTGTAGTTAATGAAGTTGAGGTAATTTACTGAAACTTGCACAATGAGTAGATTGGAGGACTGGAGGAATCTATAGATTTATTATAAGATATAGAGAGCATTTTTTTTTGTTTTGCAGTTATTAGATTCATTCTGGTAAAATAATTTTACCAGAAAACATCGACAACTTAGTTGCATGAAATTTTGTAATGCATTGGGTTATGTGATCCAAATTTGGCTATCTAAAATTCTTTCCCAGGATTTTGAGCCTTGAATGCAGTCATGTAGTATAGAAAAAATCGTTGGAGCTGATTTATTGCTGCAATGAAGAGTCTTCCTGATTTGGATGGAATTGTGCCCCACTCAAAAATATGTTAAAATCCTAACCAATAATACCTGTGAATGTGACCTGATTTGAAAATAAGTAATTACAATCAAGTTAAAATGAGGTTATACTGAATTAGGGTGGGCCCTAATCCAGTGTCACTGGTGTCCTTTTAATACAAAGAGTAGAGGCACGACTCAGACACAGACAGAATTCAGTCATGCAAAGATGGAGGCAGAGATTGCATTTATGCTGCCACAAACCAACAGATGCCTGTGGCTACTAGAATCTAGAAGAGGCAAGAAAAGGTATTCTCCTAGAAGTTTTGGAGAAGATCTGCCAACACCTTGATTTGGGACTCCTAGACTTCATAACCGTGAGAAAATAAACATCTGTGGTCTTAAGCCACTACGAGTGTGGTAATACATTACGTTAGCTCAAGAAAATTTATACACCCTCCTTTTGCTTCTTCTGCTTTGATCTACTGAAATGCTCTGTTTCTAGTTCCTTTCCAATGCTAATTATTTTGTTTTTCGTTTTTTGTTGTTTGAGTTACACTATAATACTTCCAATAAATTCCCTTTAAAATTAGTTGACCCAAATAGATTGCTGTTGCATCATATTGTCCTAGCTGATAAGCAAATATTTCTTGCTGTCATTCCCGTGTCATTTGATATTGGTAGACTAGACTCAGCTTGTTAGAAAAAAATGACCAAAACTTGGAAGTCAGGTGAAGGGAGAGTTGCATATAATCTTAGTGCCATGTTAGATCACAACACTTTTTAATAAGCCCACCAAAGGAGTGCTTAGTTATCTACACTTGAGGAGCATATCATCCTTCGACTCAGTCTTTACTATAAAATCCCAGCTTGTGTGAACTTACATGTTAACTTGTGGATTTTTGTCTAGCAGAGATACAAGTCATTATTTGCTTGTAGGAAAAATATCCGAGATATTATGTTAGTCATCTTATGCCTACATCCTTTTTTCGCTGCTTGTATAACTCTTGTTCTAAAAATTCTCCTTTGAATCACCTTTTCATTCCTGTTGACCACCTCATTAACAAGGAGAACCAGTGTTATAATATTTGTATAAACATCATACTTTTAACTATTTGAAGATTATTATTATTACTATTTCTTAGAGACAACCTATCAGTCTGTCATCTAGGCCTGAAAGCAGTGTCACCATCATAGCTCACTACAGCTTTGAACTCCTGGTCCCAAGTGATCCTCCCACCTGGGCCTCCCAAAGCTCTGGGATTACAGGCATGAGCCACCACTCTCGGCCAACTATTTGATAATTATACTTTGAGATGTCACATGCACAAACAAGATTATTTGAGAATACTGATTGCTCCAGATTAGCTGAATGACTGTGAACACATCCACAAGGCAGATTTTACGATGTTGACATTACACTGAAAATAAAAGAGGACTTCAGAATGCTGAGAGAAAAGTATGATTTTTTTTCCTCCTTCCTAAAAATGAAAAAAAAAAAAACCTTCTATTAGTTTAAATAAACCCTATCCATTCAACGAATATTGATTTAGAGACTAGCAAGTGTTTCCTAAATTGTAAGACAATGCTTCACTGAAGATCTGGTCATTGAGAGTTGAGTTAAATATCTTCAAATCAAAACTATTTCATTCAGTTCTTTGGGTCAAAGTAAATCAGGACACAGAAGCATAGGAATATTACACATACATTATATTTGATATATAAATGTATTATTTATTATATAATATACAACTTAATTCCAACTGTAAATTATAGAAATTTGATAAGAAAATTAGATAATTTCACATAGTAAGATCAGACTTTAGTTTTCATTGCATTATTGAAGCATGAATGAAATATAACAAAGAATGAGTACAACTGAATCTCTTAACAAGGCTCAGGAAAACATTTTTGAAAACAGCCAGATATCTCCCCAGTGGGAAGATAGAGTTGTGTGTGTGTGTGTGTGTGTGTGTGTGTGTGTGTGTGTAGTAGTAGTAGTAGTAGTAGTAGTAGTAGTAGTAGTAGTGGTAAATTTGGGAACAAAATGATGGGTAGGAAAGGAAACGCGAAGGATGCTACCACCTCGTGAATGTTATATGTCCACCTCTGGGAGGAGTTCTTTAAAAAAATCAAGTATTTGATCCTCACCATATGAA
This sequence comes from Colobus angolensis palliatus, assembly GCF_000951035.1. Classification (NCBI taxonomy): domain Eukaryota; kingdom Metazoa; phylum Chordata; class Mammalia; order Primates; family Cercopithecidae; genus Colobus; species Colobus angolensis. The sequence goes on from NW_012114711.1 coordinate 3,939,233, forward strand.
AACATACATTATTGTTATTAACACTTACAGATAAAGCTAAGAGAGGTTAATTTTCTTTATTGGGGTTATGAAATAGTTGATGCAGAGCCAGAATTCAAATTTATTTCTAACTCCAATATTTGTATTTTAGGATTTCTATTAAAGGACGTTGCCTCTCAAAATGAAATTGACATTGTTGGTGGATATTCAGAATTCTGGTTGATTGCACAAGTCATAAGTTGAAACTATGACCTTTCTGAGATAGCACATGGTTTGATGGAAAAAAATATAGAACATTTATTTCTAGTACCACATTGCCCTGAAAACAGCATGTGACCTTGGGAATGTCACTTTTTTCCTTTTAGGGCTCAGTTACCAAATCTATAAAATGAGTTTATCAGACAAGATGAATAGACTTATAACTGTGGTTCATATTATTGGTTTGGCAGCAAAGTAGTTCAACTGTATTTCATTCAAACGACATTTATTGAAGTGTATAATGTAAATAAATCTGAGATGCCATTATTTGGAAGATGTCAATTACTTTCTGTACCCCTTAGAAAGAATGAAAGTTTATTATTTAAACTCTGACATAATGCCTTATTATCAGTAAGTGTTTTATGTCATACTTGTAAGGAAAACTCTTAAAACCTTATTTAGAAATAGATGTTTTTACTATATATCACTTGTTCCTTAACAAATAGGAAAGTACCAGAAAAATAAATTTGGTTAAGGTTTTCTCAAAACATCTTTCCCGTTTAGAGTTCAAATTTTCTGGATAACTTTTTGACTCACTTTTACATATTTCTACACACACTAGCATCTTCTAATGCTTCACAACTGTTGGTAATAAAGCATTACTTAAATGAATGTTCTATTACGTTCTTAAGGTTTTCTTAGAAGCCAGTGATATATTTTACTCAAGTTTTGATGCTGGGAGATATATAAGTATGTATAAACACTTAGGTGTTTATAGATGTGATTTGTGGGTATATGTATATGTTCTATATTTCCACATTATGAGCACCTAAGGGAGAACACTTGGATATTATTCACGTTGATATTTCTTCCAACACTCACTACGTTATTATTCACGTAAAAAGAACTAAGAAAATTTTGATGACATAAAATAGAACTAAAATACTTTATTCTTATTTTACAAGTGTCTAACTATTTGGTTTCATATGTAAAAACAAACTACATTATAGGGTGAATTTCCTGTAAATACTGAAAATGTATCTCTAAATGGTTACCATATATTAGCAATAAAAACAATTAGGATAGTAAATGGCAAACATTATCAGTGAAGGAAATTTTTTCCTTAGAAAAGTTCATTTAAAACCACATTATTTCATGAAGTTCTGCTGTGTTATTTGTTGATATCTGACTAATTAAATGCAAATTATCAAGGAACCATCTGCCAGGCTCATTCCCAATGATCAATTGGGTAAATAAAGGTAACAAAATGGTGTATTTGGTTTTCCATCTAACACAGTATTTGTTTTATTACCGTCATTTAAAGTTGGATTTTTACTGCCATTTTATGTGCCTTGTAATTTGTACATTAAAAATAAAGGTTTCAAAAATGATCATTTTGCATTTAATTCAACAGAAATGAAGTGCATAAAATCTTGTTTTGATTGAATACTGAATCAGATTCCAAAATTCTAAGTGCCCCAACACAAGCCAGTCTCCCCAAACACTCATGTAATAATTTTGAGTTACATTGGAAATAATTTACTTAACCATGTCAAGCAAATGAGCTTGTATGTTCTAGAACAAGTTGTCCCAAATGGCTATACCTCAGTGTATCAAAAAATTGTTTCTCTCAACTTACTGCTTTATGACATGGAAAGCAGAGTCAGCCTTCTACCTGGTGTACTTGCTATTATTGTTTTGTCCAATTCTGGGAATTTCGCAGAGTCCTTTGACATGAATGCTATTTTTGACACACACACACACACACACACACACACAGACAGAGATAGAGAGAGAGAGAGAAAGAGAGTATTTCTGAGAATAGAAATCAGATATTTGAGAAATCAAGAGTAGATGGACTCCAGTACACAAATGTTGAGGTTGGACATTGATACACACACACACACACACACACACACACACACACACACACACACACAGACAGAGATAGAGAGAGAGAGAGAAAGAGAGTATTTCAAAGGGATGGTATAACATAAGAACCCAATGGAGAGCATAATGTAACATGAAGATATAAGAGCAGATTCTGGAGTGAATTTCTGAGTTCAAATCGTGTCTCAAACATTTACTAGCTTTTTGACCTTAGGAAAGTCATTTAACTTTTTCAGTTAAATAACTTTTTCAGTTTTCTGTTTTCTCAGTTTTCTCATCTGTAAAATGGGCTAATTAATAGTACCTAATGTATAGGGGTGCTTCGAGAGAAAATGAATATTTATAAAGCACTTAGAATTCTACCTGCTACATATTAAATACCATATAATTTGCATAATTTAAAATATGACATATTTATTGAGTTATGTTTTCTTACTATTGATTTATTTGAGTCTCTTATATATTTCAGATATTAACCCCTTCTCAGATGTTTAGTTTGCAAATCTTTTCTTCCATTCTATAGTTTGTCTCTTCATTCTATTGACTCTTTCCTTTGCTGTGAAGCTTATTAGTTTGATGTAATTCCATTTGTCTATTTTTTAATTTTGTTGAAGACATACAAATGGCCAAGAAGCATATAAAAAATGCTCGACATCACTAATTATCAGATACATTGAAATTAAAACCACAATAAAATATTCCCTCACACCTGTTAGAATGGCTATTATAAAAAAGATGATACATAACAAGTATTGGTAAAGATGTGGAGAAAATGGACAAATTGTACACTGTTTGTGGGAATGTAAATTGATACAGCTATTATGAAAAACAGTATGGAAATGCCTCAAAAAGTGAAAACTAGAAATTCCAAGTGATCTGGTAATCCTACTACTGGGTATCCAAAGAAAATTAAATCAGTATGTCAAATAGATATCCGCTCTCCTACATTCATTGCAGCATTATTCACAATTGACAAGATATGGAATCAGTTTAAATGGCCATTAATGTAAAAATGAATAAAGAAAATATGGTGTATATAGATCATAAAAATACTATTTAACATGAAAAGTTGTGAATCCTGTCATGTGTGACAACAAGAAATAACCTGGAATACATTATGTTAACTGAAATAAGTCAGGCACTATCAAACAAATACCACATGATCCCACTTAAATGTGAAATCGAAAAAAGTTGAACTTCTAGAAACAGAATATAATGGCGGTTACTAGAAGCTTACATAGATGGGGTCCAAGGAGATATTGTTCAGAGGACATGATATTTTAGTTAGACTGAGAAGTGAGTTCAAGAGATATATTATACAATATCATGACTACAGTTAATAACCGTGTACTATATGCTTGAAAATTGTCTTGGGTGCACATTTTCAGTGTTCTCCCCCCCACACACAAAATATGTGAAGTAATGCATATGTTAATTAGCATAATTTAGGCATTCCACCATGTATACATATTTCAAAACATTATGTTGTACACCATAGGCAATTTTTACTTGTCATTGATGATAACTCTGTACACACAAACACCCCCCCACACACATACTCGCACACATACATTTCTATAAGAAATTCCATCACTTGCTGGAAGATTTTGCAAATTCCTGGTGAATATGTGACAGAATATCTACCTGTTTTATTCTCTGTTTTCTTCTCTTACCTCCCATAAATAAACCTTTTTGCTATGACTCAAAAACTTTATTACAATGCATAAATGTGTATATGATGTCCATTAGCTGATTAATTCAATGAAAACTAAATCTAGCCATACACACAATGAAAGTCAAACTCTATTCCTCACCGAGAACAAGTAGAATTGAGTGGATATCACCAAGCTTCAGAGGGAAGGCAGTCTTACCTAAACCATCTCACTCAGATATTCCTATTGAAAAGTTTCTGAGGAAGGCTACAGTAATAAAAGTATTCACAAAGTCCTAAAATGTTGCCAGTAATCAATCAGCATAGTGACCACTGATCCAGTTCAAACTCAGTTATCTTCACTAACTAAATCATTTTACATGGCTTAACAATAAGCACTGACTTTGACTCTGGGTCACGAAGGGAATTCACTGAGAACTTTTACAAACATTGCAGACTCAACAGGATCCAAATAAAGTAAGTCATAGATTATGTCTCTCTATTTGAATTGGAAAATTGGTACAATTTTCCATATTGCCTACATAACCTGAGACTTGCTTTCTTTTACAAATAGAATTGATTTCAAATGCAATTTCATCCACCTTTGTTTCTTTTATCATACATTAATCATGGATAAGAGTCTCTTAAGAGTGTGCACATTGTTAGAATGGAAAGACAATTCAGTACTTAATAGGTGAGGCTACTGGGTGTCTTCTAATTGACCTCAGAGTATCTCATTAGTTCCCATTAGTCTCCAGCCTCATTAAAGTAGTGGATATAATGCAAATAGATTTCACTGAATAGCTTTCTCTGCAAAAGTTCAATTGTCCCATTTTACTGTTGGTGTATTTACATATTAAGTTATATATTAACCTGTACAGTAGTCTGTGTTTTCCATACTGTATGCCTTGGAATATTAGTCCTGTGTAATATAAAGAAGTGTTATGAGGAAAAAATGCAGTCACATTTGTTTGAAAATCTGAGTTCAATCAAGAGATACAGTTGTTGTTGTTGTTGTTGTTGTTTTTCTGTTGTTGTTTTTACTGTTGGACTTCTCAAAACCATGTTAATATGCATGGTCAGTCTTCAGTGAAGAAATGCAGTAAGCTGTCTTCCCAATGTTTTCACCACTTGTTTTTTTTAACTTAGATAATTTCTCAAAACTAGTGTTCTCTGGTACACAGTTTGGGAATGACTGCTTGGTACACTTGTTGTTATTTCTGAAAATTGATATTAAAATAATAATTTATGTACTACCACTTGAATTCTTTTATCAGTTAATCCTTCTTCCTACTTGCAGATAATGGAGGGCTAAGAAAAGCAGGGGAGTCAGGAATGATACTGAGAAACAAATAAATGCCACTTATCTCATTCCTCCCCTGGGAAATAAAAGAACAACTTTCAAAACTACTGTAGCTGTCACCAATGGAGAAACTGATAGTATTGAGTATATTTAAAAAAAAAGCTATTAGCAAGATCAGTTAGGATGGCCTGAATGATTTTCCAACTGTTTTCCCCAGACTAATGCTAAGTCATTGCTAGAATTTCTCCTAAGTGGCAGTGAAAACGTAAGATGATGTCTTCCCATCACAAATCAAATGAGAACCAGTGAGTAGTTATTGTAGGAAGCCAGCTTTGGGATTAATATGAGGGAAAGTTTGCAAAGAAGAACAAACATTGTTAAAAGATGTAACAGAGTAGATTAAATGCTATGACTGTATGATCCAAAACCAGGCAACCATATCCATGGTTAGAAAATATTCCAATTGGAAGGGAACTTAGGATAACAGTGGATGAATTTCAGCTTTTATGCCAACTCCAATCAATTGTAGAAACTTTCTGAGTGCTCTGTTGATGGAAATGCACATCTAGTGGGAATGAATAGCATGATCAATTAGTAAAAGATCCTATTTTTTGGAATTGGAGATTTGGCAGCATGGGGATCACCTACTTGCCATTCTTGATTTAGTTCAATTGTATATTTTGCAAGTAGGTTGCTATGATGCACAGAAGCTACATAACTTGCTCAAAGTTGTAGCACTAGTTAAGGTTAGAGCCGAAATTTGAACCAGGTGTTTGTATCCCAAGTCTTTTTTAAAAATAGGCTTTTCTCCCAGGTGCAGCAGCTCACGCCTGTAATCCCAGCACTTAGGGAGACCGAGGTGGGCAGATCACAAGGTCAAGAGATCAAGACCATCCCAGCCAACATGGTGAAACCCTGTCTCTACTAACAGTGTATCCCTGTAGTACCAGCTACTTGGGAGGCTGAAGCAGGAGAATCACTTGAACCCAGGAGGTGGAGGTCGCAGTGAGCAGAGATCACACCACTGCACTCCAGCCTGGTGACAGATGGGGACACCATCTCAAAAAGAAAAAAAATAGGCTTTGCTCAATATTTTTCTCAAAACAGCTATCCTTGCCCTCTTTACCATTTAAAATCTTAAAGAAGACATTGAGTTACACAACACTAGCATTCACTTATCACATTAGGGCTGTTGAGAATGTCCTCTTGGAACCAAAGCAGTCAGTCACACAACACATATGGAGCTGTAGGCTGAATAAAACTGCAAGAGTCATTCTGACTTGTAGAGCAAGCCAGGGTGGAAATTGGGCATGTTATTATATTTGACAAAGAAGGCAGTGTTGAAAGACAGAGAAATGTCCTTGTGCAGCAAAAAAAAAAAAAAAAAGAAAAAAGAAAAAAAGAAAAACCCTGAAATATCACATTTTTGCTTTTGCTTTAGTGCTCTCTTTAAAGTTTTAGACTCTTAACTAAACAATTAAAAATGAACTCAATACACCTTATAGCAGCTATGCATACACAACAGGAGCTACTTGGAAATATGCCTTAGAAAGCTTTCTTTGAAGTGTTTCTTTACCACTTTCTTTTTGTTTGGGTTTAAATGAAGTAGAATGTCAGCCGTCTACTTATCTTAATGACAATTATTGTGAATTAGACACTAGGTAGAATATAGTAACAAAGAATTGTAGGCTTCTGCCAAATGGAGTGGAAAACAGTAAGAAAATATGATGTTCTAAGAGCAAGGAGACATCTTATATATACAAATATAGTTCTCACTAAACATTAACACAATGTGAGTTTTCCAATTAGTAATTATGTCTTTTCCAGATTGTCCAAGTCGCTAGAAGCCTGAATTTTCACAATAACTGCTATTGTCTTTTGTCACGGAATTGAAACCTTAGTTTTAATCTCATTAACTCCCTGGCCCAGTCTTCTACTAACAGGATAAAATAAAGCATGGTTAAAAGATAAAAAGCAGAAATATCTCACATATAGAATACATAAGGCCTTATCCATAACGTTAGAGAAATTTAGAGCTACAATGGACTACTTAAAGACTAATTTAAACTTTTATTTTCCAAATAAGTAAATTGAGACCCCAGAAGTTATAGGGACTTGTGTTAAGAACTTGGTTCAGTGTGGGGGAGATAAAGGTGAAACTTAGTGTTCTTTCCATTTACCCAATGGAATGACCTAAACTGATAAAATCATAAACTGGTGTAAACAAATTCCATTCTCATAGGGCATTTGCACAGCAATAATTTGGAAGATCAAAATCATATTTGCTTCTTCATTATTCTACAAGGAATGTGAACTGACAAAATGTGAAAACTTTTTAGAATATAGACTTTCTATTACAATTGCTGAAATAGTTGAACATTCAGGTTGTTAATTTTTGAAGACAAAACTGCTATTTCCAAACTGTTTTTATTTTTGTTACGTTTTATCACTTAGTTTTTTACACATCATGAAGATTAAGGTCTTTGTAATTTAAAAATTATGCAACAGCTGCTGAAAACTGCCTCTTACACTGGAACATGAAATTTATATTAGGAAAATACCTATTACTTGCTATAAAATATGTATGAGGCTCTGTAGCCAACTTTGTAAAATGGAATTTCTCCTCAAAGCAAAATGGAATGGTTACTTTGCTTGGGGGATTCACTATTAAAGAAGAATGGTATTGATATGTGTTAAGTACTGTTCTATGACATGAATAATGAATGCAACCATACATTGTGATACTCAGTATTGTGGAATTATTTCTACACCATTTTATTATTTAGACACTTATATACTGACTTTTGCAGCTGGTCTTGTTTGTACTGCATAATTGTTTAGATACAGATGACAAAATGTATATTTATAATTAATTTGGTTCTGTGTGCTTCTACAGCTAGCTAGATATTTTTTAATACCACACCAACAATTACTATCAACAAGAAAAAAATATTAGAATATTTTGGGTGCTTGGTTTTTATGACACATGACAAAAAGTTAGCTGTTATCTTTAAAAAAAGTTAGCTGTTATTCACTTTAAAAAAATTGTTTCTTAGAGCACTTCACAAAAATAGAAAAAAATAGTGTTTTAATTACACTTTGTCCTCATTCTTAACTGTATAAGATGCGGAGGGTTTTTGTTCCTATATTTGAAACCAAGACTCAGGATAGTTAAAGAACCTGACCAGCTTCTTCCATTTCTTCACAAAACAAGCAAACCAATCTTTCTAAAATATTTATCTTAAAATTTCATTGATTCACTGTAAAATTTTCATTTCTTACGGCCAGCTGAGTGGAGGTCAAGTAATTAAGCTCACTTTCATATTTAAAGTCTTCTTCCTTAGAGAGGTCTCAAAAACTTTGCAGCTCTTTCTAACTCTGTTTCTCTAGATCGATCTCACACTCCACACCCCCAGCTAGACATTTATTTTTGTCTTCTCTTTTCTTCTTTATTTGCCCAGGAAAGAATAACCCTGTTCATCACCATCTTTTACAGTTATTTTCATCATTTCAAGAGCATCTGAAATGTTTTGATTCTTCACCAGTCTGGTTCATTCTCATTATATGTGACTAGACATGTTTTGGAGGGTGGGAGTGGTGGGTAGCATGCTCCTGATAATCTCTCTTCATTCCTGAATTCCAGTAAAAGGTACTGCTTAACATATCAGAGGTGGAGTCCCACTGCCTGGGTCTAAATCCCAAATCTGCCATTGACTAGCTGTGTGCTTTAGGGGAAGTTATTTTACCTCTTTGTGCCTCAGTTTCCTGAAGTTGATAAAGGGGATACTAACAGTAGCTATTTTACATATTTTAAACATATGTAATTGCAGAGCCTTGCCCACAGTCGATGATCAGTTAATGTTAGTTATTATGATGGAAGAATAAAATTAATACTTATTATATAATCATAATGATCTAGCATGCTTCACCTCCTGTATGCTTTTAAGAAATAAGAAACCCTTATATGTGTGTCGCTAAGCAGAATTTATGCATTATTTTCATTCCTATAGATTCAAACTACTATTTTAAATTTAAATTTAGTACTTTAAATAAGTACTATCACATGCCTTAAGTCAAAATATTTAAACAGAGCCAAATTATTGATCTCATATAGAAAAGTGAGAAAAACTTTCTGACTTCTGTCTACATTTTATCTGCATCATTTTCCTTTCATTATGTGCTGAGAAGACTATGTCATTAATGCCTCCTGGTTTGATAATTTCCAGGAATTTATTAAGAAGTTCATGCAGAAATTTACAGAAATATTTACCATTTAGTGATATACTTTCAGTTTTAAAATAAAACATTGTATTGATGGAAAAGCTTGACTTCTACTTAAAAAACATGATATGCTATTTATCAAATTCTTTTTAAATTTAGTTATTTGGTAGTGGATTATGGATTATGGATTCTGATACAAGGAGTTATCTCCTTCACTGGTAGAAGGTCACTGGGTCTTGGGACAACCCAGGCAATATATTTACTATAAAACACATCATAAATGCCCTTTAGTATCTGTAACTATGCCAATTTTTCTCTCGTTCTCATCAAGTGTAAGCAGTATCATTGGGCAGGATTCTGGTATGACTTGATAATTTAAGAAATCAGTAATAATACAGTTAAAAATTACATCACACACAACACAAAAAAATATGCATCACTTTGTTTATAATGTTTCTAAAGAACTTCTGAGTTTAGGTTAATTGAAAAAGGTATTTAATAAAGGTGTGTCAAATTTTCAAGATGTTCTCACCACTTAATTGGTGGAAAGTTCATGTAACTACTGATAATTAGGTAAAATGTATAGTAAATCTAAAAACATAAACCCAGCATTATGCATTTAATTCAACTTTTATTGTTGTCAGAATATGTGCCAGAAATATTCTGATCCATTAACAAAGTTCCAAAATTTCCCCATCTGGACGAATAGTGAGGTCATTCAAACCCCTAAAAAGTTACTACGTACTCCTGTCTATTTTGGCCTTCTTATTATGTTTTTTCTTTTTATTATACTTTGTGCAGAGCTTAATTTCTGCTCCATTGACTTAAATTGTTTTACTAACTTTAAATATGTGCTGATTTTATCAGAAACTGGATGTGATGTGATTTAAGCAGAGAAACGTAGCTTGTTAATAGAATTAGTACCAATTCTGGAGTACAAGTTTGGTCCTCTTAAAATAACAAGCAGTTTGTGTGGAATATTGAAGTGTATTTTATCATCAATGAAGTTGATAACTCTGCTTAGTTTGATATTTTCTGTGTATAAATACATTTTTAAAGCTTTACCAACACAGAGCTTACACTAGACTATGGTTTCCTTTTCCTCCTTCCAATTACTATGTGTTCTTAAATGTGACAAAAATACCTTTGCTTTTTGAATTCAGTAATTAAGACTTTTAACTAATTCAAGCTGACCTCCGTCCAACGAGTGCAAATTAGTGAGATTAAAATGAGATTGCTTATCTGTGATCTCTTGGTTTACATGCAAGTTTTACCACACCTCATTAGCTAGATAGTTCATTGCAGCGAAGTGCTATCTTGTACATTTTCAGTGAAAACCTGGCTTTATCAATTGGTCTTGGTAGGTCTTTCTGAGCTCTTAAAAATAATTTTGAAATACAATTGGCATGTGTAAAAATTCTCCATTGATATTTTATTAAATTTCTACTACATGTACATACTTTACCTCAGTCATTAACTTTTTTTTTAAATGTTATTTAAGAATAAAGAAGAAACTTGCTTACAACATGGTAAATATGGTGTAACAGTTAGAATACACTGGTTTATGCTACAATTTCCAAGATCTCAGTGGTTTGAAACTCTTAATTTTTTTTTTTTTTTTTGTCTTTCTCAAGGTTCATGTCCCACAAAGGGTGGCAAGGTAGTCTGTTCTCAAGGTAGTTACTCAAGGACTCAAGAGAAAACTCTTTATCTTACAGAATTGCTACAGCTGGAAAAAAAGATTCATGGTTGATCAATACTGGCTTTGATAATTCCACCTAAAAATTGATACATGTAACTTTTGCTCCCATTACAGTGGCCAAAGCCATGCCTAGTTTCAAAGGGGCTAGTCCAACATACTTATACTATGTGTTTGAAAAACAAACAAACAAAAACCTAGAATGTTTCTCATTGATCACCAAACAAACAATACGCCCTTCTGGCCATCATGTATTTGATATACTCTCTTTCTCTCCTAAATAAATATACACAGTCACACACACACACACTGACACATGCACACACCACTACCACAACCACCACCACTACCATCACCGTGAATAACACTTCCTGGTCAATAAAGGAAATCACTCACCAATAACACCCAGCCACAATATTGAGATTAATGTCTTATTTATCTCAGAGTTTTAGCTATAATTATAGCATAAAAGTTAGAAATCATTCCAGAAAAGGGTGCAGTAAATAAGAATATTTCCAAATGTTTGGGTGCATTGTATAATTAGCGCAACCCTGTAAAAACTATCTTTACAGTAAATTAAATCTAGAAATAATATGAAGAACTATGTACAATGGCCAACTAAGATTTATTCCAGTTAAGAAAAACTGGAAAAATCAATCAATATCATCTTGAAAAATATGATCAGTTGAAAAATCATTGTAAACTCTCATATCTATAGGTTGAAGAATAACTTATACAGAATAAATTATTTGAGGAAATATAATTCATTTATAATAAACACTTTCAGTAAAGTAGGAATAAATGGAAATTTCTTCTGCTTAATAAAGAGTAGCTACAAAAAACTAAAACTAACATTACATTTAATCATGAAAGAGTAAATGCTTTCAGCTCAAGATTGGGAACAAGGAAAGGATTGCTCACTCTCCACGTTCTTATTGAATATAGCAATAGAAAGTCTACCCACTGCAATAAGAAAAGAAGGAAAATGTGTACAGATCGCAAAGGAAGAGATAAATTCTATCTCGATTTATAGATGGCATCATTATCCAAGTAGATCCTAAGGAAACTATATAAAATAAACTCCTAAAACTACTGTGTAAATTCAGCAAGGTTGCAGGACACAAGGTCAACACATAAAAGTTAATTACATTTAATTACATTTCTGCATGCTAACAATAAGCATGTGGAGACTGAAATTAAAAACACATTACCATTTATAACTGATATAAAAATGAAATACTTAAGTATGAGTCTAACAGAATATCTACAAAATTTATAAACAAAAAATTACAAAATTATAATGAAGAAATTAAAGACACAATAAATAAATGGAGAGATACACCATGTTGATGGATTGGATGACTCAACATGCAAAGATCCCCATTTTGCCAAGTTGATTGAACTATTTGTACACTTGTCTATTTTCTTCCTTTTTTTCCTTTTTTGAGACAGGATCTTGCTCTGTCACCCAAGCTAGAGTTCAGTGGCACAATCTGAGCTCACTGCAGCCTACGTCTCCTGGGATCATGCAATTCTCCTGCTTCAGTCTCCTGAGTAGCTGGAACAACAGGAGCACGCCATGATGCCCGGCTAAGTATTTTATTTTTATTTTTTTGTAAAGATAGAGTCTTACTTTGTTGTCCAGGTTGATCTCAAAATCCTGGGCTCACGTGATCCTCCTGCATCGGCCTCCAAAGTGCTGGCATTACAGGTATGAGCCGCCACGCCCAGCCCATTTGTCTATTTTCAGTAAAGCCTGTACGTATCAGTGAGATTTGATATAATTTCTATTAAAATCCCAGCAAGGTTTTCTTTGGAAGCAAAGGCAAATTTGTGATGAAATGTATGTGGAAGTTACAGGGCATAAAATATCTAAGCCAATCTCCAAAAACTTAAGTGGGGTGAATTACTTTATCTGATAATAAACCTGGTATATAATTATAAAACATCAGGTAATGTGGGATTGGCTGAGGCATAATATAGATCAATTAACTATTAATTAATGATTAGTTAATTATTAATATAGATTACATAATAATTAGTTAATTATTAATTAAATATGGATTAATTAATAATTAATTATATAATTTTATTAATACAGCTTAATAGAACCCATAATTAGACCCACTTAATGATGTCTAACTTTTTTTGACAAAGATGCCAAAGCAATTCAATGGATAAAAGGTAGCCTTCCCAACAAATAGTAGTGATAGAGAAATTTGATATGGGCAATAAAAATTGAACCTTAACCTCACCTCATACTTTGTGCAAAAATTAACTCAAATAGATCACAGACTCAAATACAAAAACTTAAATTATAAAACTTAAAAAACACACATAAGAAAATTTTTCAGTTCTAGAGGTAGGTAAAATTATCTTAGACTGACATCAAAACATAGCCCATAGAGGAATAATTCATAAATTAGACCACATCAAAATTAAAAACTTGTGCTCTGTGAAAGTACAGGTTTTTATCCTGTTGAAAGGATGAAAAATTAAACAAGGCAATTAGAAAATAGGCAAATTATACAAATAGGCATTTCACAGAAGATAATGTACAGGTAATAAATAGATAAAAACGATTTTCAACATCAGTAGCCATTGGAGAGAAACAGACTAAAAACACAGTAAGGTGTCAATACCTTCTAAACAGAGTAATTTTTTAAAAAGTAATAAAACCAAATGAAGATGAGGATGGAGAAAAGTTGGATCATCTCTGCATTGCTTTTTGGATTGTAAAATATTACAGCAACTATGGGAAAATAATTCAGTAGTTTTTAAATGAAATTTACATGCAATTATAATACAGTCTAGCAAATAAACGCTTAGGCATTTGTCCTAGAGAAAGGAAAATGTATATTGACTAAAAGTCTATACACAAAAGTTAATATCAACTATAGTAATAACAGGCTCAAACTGAAAATAATCCAGATGACCTTCAATTGGTAAATGAATAAACAAACCATTGTTTATCCATACTATAAAAGAGTACCTAGTAATAAGAATAAGCACAGATACAAGGAACAACTTGTGTGAATCACCAAGGAATTACACTGAGTGAGAAAAAATAAGTCAATACTCAAAGCTTTTGTACTATATAAAGCTATTTAAATTATACTTTTAGAAAGATAGAATTTTAGACCTGGAGAACAGATTAGTAATTGCCAGGGATTAGGAGAGAAAAATAGCAAGAGGGTGGTGGAAACGGTTACATAGGGTAGTATAAGGTGTCCTTGTGGTGGTGGAACTGTTCTGTGTTCTGACTGAGGGAGTAGATACAAGAACTTACATACATGATAAAAATTATGTAAAATATATACATACAGACAAATACATTACACACAAAGTACAAATAAAACTGAAGAAATATAAATAAAATTGATGGAATGCATGAATGTCAAAATCCTGTTTGCAATATTGTACTATGAAATAACATTAGGGGGAACTGAGTAATAGGTATATGGGATCTCTTTGTAATGTTTCTTATAATTGCGTGTGACTCTACAATTATTTCAAAATAAAAACACTAATTAAAATTAAATGTATTCATAGATGATATGATATTATATAGAGAAAACCACTAAAGACTATCAAAATACTGTTAGAACTAATAATCAAATCCAGCAAAATTGCAGGATACAAAATGAACATGTAAAAATCAGTAGCATTTTTGTTGTTGTTGTTATTTGTTTTGAGATGGAGTCTCACTCTGTCATCAGGCTGGAGTGCAGTGGTGTTATCTTGGCTTACTGCAACTTCCACCTTCCAAGTTCAAACAATTCTCCAGGTTCAAACGATTCTCCAGGTTCAAGCGATTCTCTTGCCTCAGCCTCCCAAGTAGCTGGGACTACAGGTGTGCACCACCACATCCACCTAATTTTTGTATTTTTAGTAGAGACAGCATTTCACCATGTTGGCCAGGAGGGTCTTGATCTTTGACCTCGAGATCCGCCCACCTCAGCCTCCGAAAGTGCTGGGATTACAGGCGTCAGACACTGCACACAGCCTCAGTAGCATTTTTATACACTATTCACGAACTGTCTGAAAAAAAATCAAGAAAATTGCCTTATTTACAATAGCATTAAAAATGTATATTTAGGAATAGATTTAACCAAAGAGAACTATAAAACATTGCTGAAAGACATTAAAGGAGAAAAAAGTAAATGGAAATACATCCGTGTTCAGGGATAGGAAGATTAATATTGTTGTTATGTTCATACTACCCAATGTGACCTACAGATTCAATGCAATCTGTATCAAAATTCCAATAACTGTTTATCGACATTGAAAAGATGACCTAAAATTCATATAGAACCACGGAAGATCTGGGATAGCCAAAGCAATCTCGAGCAAAAGGAGCAAAGCTAGAAGCATTACACTACCTGATCTCAAAATGTACTACAAAGCCATAGTAATCAAAACAGCATGGTACTGACACAAAAAGAGAAAGAGAGACCAGTGAAACAAAAAGGAGAGACCAGAAATAAATTTGCATATTTATAGCCAACTCATCTTTGACAAAGTCACCAAAATCACACACCAGGGAAATGAGTCTCTTCAATGAGTGGTTTTGGAAACCTGGGTATCCGCATACAGAATAATAAATTGGAATCTATCTCACCCCATACACAAAAGTCAACCAAAATGAATGAAAGAATTACATTTAGGACCTTAAACTATAAAATTGCAGGAAGAAAACAGAGAAAAAAGCTTCTTTCCATTGGTGCTATGGTTTACAAATGATTTGTTCCTCCCCACCAAAAGTCATGTTGAAATTTGATCCCCACTGAGGACGTGTTGGGAGGGGGCCTAGTGGAAGGTGTTTGGGTCATATGGGTGGATCCATTCCTATAAATGGCTTGGTGCCGTTCTCTCAATCCTGAGTGAGGTCTCACAAGACTGGATTAGTTTTCAGGAAATAAGTTACTTCTTATGAGAGCTGGTTGTTATAAAGCCAGGATGTCCCTAGAGTTTTTGCCTCTTCATATGTGTCCACTTCCCCTTTGAATTTCTCCCCCGCGACATGGCACAGTACAAAAGGTCTCACCAGGAGCTGAGCAGATGCTGGTACCATGCTTCTTGTATTTCCAAGCCTGTGGTATTGTAAGCTAAATAAACAAATTTTCTTTATAAATTTCCCAATCTCAGGTATTCTGTTATAGTAACAATAAATGAACTAAGACAATTGGTTCAGGCAATCATTTTTTGGATATGATTCAAAAAGCACAGGCAACGAAAGCAAAAAGGGACAGATGGGATTATGTCAAACTAAGAAGATGATGCACGGATAAGGAAACAATCAAGAGACTGAAGAGACAAGTTATGGAATGGGAGAAAACATTTTCTAAACATACATCTAATAAGGGTTTAATATGCAAAATATGGCAGGAATACAAACAATGCAATAGCAAGAAAACAACCCAATTAAAACATGGACAAAGGACATAAAAAGACATTTCTTAAAACAAAAAAAGTACAAATGGTCAACAGTTATATTAAACAATGCTCAACGTAACTATTCATCAGAGAAATGCAAACTAAAATCACAATTAGATATCACCTCCCACTTGTTGGGATGGCTGTTATCATGAAGACGAGAGATAAGTAAGTGTTCATGAAGATATAGAAGAAAGGGAACCCTTGTGTGCTATTGCTGGGAATGTAAATTAGTTCAACCAATTTGGAAAACAGTATGGAGGTTCCTCAAAAAACTAGAAATAGAACTACCATATGATCCAGCAATCTCATTTCTGGGAATATATCCAGAGGAAATGAAATCAGTATGTTGAATAGATAGCTGCGCCACAATATTCATTACAGCATTATTCACAAAACCTAATATATAGAATCAAACGAAGTATTCATCAGTGAATGAATGGATAAGGAAAATGTGGTATACACAGGAGAATACAATTCAGCCTATTATTCACAAAACCTAAGATATAGAATCAAACTAAGTATTCATCAATGAATGAATTGATAAGGAAAATGTGGGATACACAACAGAATACAATTCAGCCTTAAGAAAGAAGAAAATCCTGGTGATTTGTGACAACATGGATAAACTGTGAAATAAGCCAGGCACAGAAAAACAAATACCTCGTCATCTCATTTATAACTAGAATCTAAAACAGCCAAACTCAGAGAAGTAGAGAACAAACTGGTGATCACCAAGGGTTTGGGGACACTGGGGATTGAGGAGATGTTGGTCAAAAGCACGCAAAATTTTATTGAGACAGAAAGAATAGGTTTAGGAGATCTACAGTGCAACATGGTGACTATAGTTGGTAACCACATAATGTATACTTGAACATTGGTAAGATAGTCGATTTTGAGGGTTCTCATCACAAGAAAAAATAATTAATACATTTATTAGCTTGATTTAGCCAATTCCACAATGTATCCATATAGCAAAACATTATGTTGCATACCATAAGTATATATATCCTTTGTCAATTAAAAAATAAAATAAAACATTTAAAATTTATTTTGGCAAAATATCACAGAGTTTTTTTAAATAACAAACATAACTTGAATTTCCACTTTAGGAAATTGACTTCCAAACAAATCACTGAGTACTGCCTAGTTGTAGGAAAGTCTTATCACACATAAGCACACAAAATGCTGATGTAGATCTGTATCAGCAGACATATGGAAGTAACTTCAAAGTAAACTAATTGATAAATAGCAAGTCTAAAAAATATATGTAGTTAGATCTCATTTATACAAAACAAAAACAATTTCTGTGGATCTAGTCTGTGTCTGTGAGTGTGTAGCTAGATGGAGACACTCCAAATTATTATTGATTCTTTCCAGTAATTACGATATGGGGTACTGTAAAGAAACAGGAAGTTTATTTTATATTCAAAGTAATTCTCATTGAGATTTTTATAATATACACGTGTAACTTTGGTAATTAAAATATTTTCCTTAAAAGAAGGGTGTGTGCTCATAAGGAATAATGTTTATCATGTAACTGAATAAGACAGTGCATCTTTGTTCATTAGGTGTGGTGCACTATATATTAACTCCTTCTGTATTTAGGGAATACCTTTTATTCGTTCTTGAACACTTAGTTCTTAGTGCTTAGTACGGATGAAGGGATCAATAAATATACAGATTATGCATATATGAAGAAAAGGAGACTAAGAAAATTCAGCAGAACATAAATATTTTTTATTTTAATTATGTTTATGGGTGATTTTCTTATTTGTTTTAGTTTTGACTGCTCAAGATGTTAAAACTTCCATGATGAAAAAACAGTAGTCAAACCAGCTCATGGTGACCCAGTTCTGAAAGTATGCAACAAATATCCAGTTACTTTATCATTAGTTTTGTTTTAAATAAATAATCATACATATCATCCTGTTGTATATGGTATCACACAGTGAGGATTATTGTATTCAAAAGACACACTGGAAATCTTCCAGTAATATTAAACTTGGCCTTGCCCAGAGTATAGAGTGGACAGCAGACAAAAATCTACATGCTAAATCACAGTGCTCTACATGATGTTTCTGTAGTTCGACATGCCATGGCACTTTGCTTTAACAGTCTCTCATTTAACTTGCTTCTTCAACATATGTGCTCATCTTAATCATTCACTCATTCTTGAAGTAGCCAAATTTAAATGTCATGTGTTTTTATTCGCAGAGCATGGAATCAATCTCATTATACCCTTGAATGCACAGCTTTTACTAGGAGACCCTCCTTCTAAGCCAAAAAGTCAATTTATGTTTAACTGGAGGAATGATATCTTTTTCTGATTGTTGGCAAAATGAGAGAGAGAGGGAGAGGGGGAACTACTCCATTTATTATATGTTAGAATGTCACTTGATGGTTACCTCCCGTGTGCATGGTAGATCTGGCAGCTAATTTACATTGTCAAACCATGTTAATCTCACCTACAAATTCATTTATTATTTTGGACAATGTAACTGAAGTAGATGTTCTACAAGAGAAGATTCAGGATCACATTAAATGTATTGAACTATTAATGTATTATGGTACGTAGTATGATCAAGCAGTAGCTCAGTACTCATTATGATCCTCAGTAAACTGTTTATCACACAATTGGGAAGAGTAGCTTTGTAATTATTAACTCAGGAGACAATACTTCTATAAGATCATGGACTAGTGTGATAGGAATGATTCAGAAAACATTTTGAACATGAAGTTTATCTTCACAGTAAGTTTATATTCAGTTTGCTCTTCTCCATTGTTAGTATGCTAAGGTTCACAAAAGAATTATCTCTGAGATGTCTCTTGCATGATTGTATTGTAGATCAGAGAGCATTTGAGAAAGTCCGGTGTTTCAGATAACAATTTAAGATGCAAACGTGTTATTACAGATCTTTACAGTTTAAAAAATCACTTTTATGTGGTTTTAGCTGATCCTAACAAAAGTCTCATAAGTAAGCAGATACTACTAACTCTAAAAGGTTAAATAACTTGATCAAGAGTACACTATTGGTAAAGGACAGAGTTGAGAAGATAATTCTGCCTATTGATGGAATGAATACATGCATAATAAGTGAATGGATGGCAAAATAAACCACTCCAGGTATTCTTACAAATAGTACATCATTGCACCTACTGATTTATAAGGCATATATCATATACATTAATATTGCATGTTCACTCAAAACTTTCAGTTAATCTTTATGCATTTTGGAGGTAATGTCTTAAAAAAAGTGGTGTGAACAAGCCCCAATAAAATTATTGCTTTTTGCTAATGAATAGTAGGATGCATCAGTTTAGACAGGAAACAGATTCTACTAATTTACACAGCTTAAAACTTTCAGATTTGTCTCTAGTTGATAAGAAGCAGTGGCATCTGGTAGTACAGAAAGGGGGCAGTAGAAATTCTATGCTGTCAGGGCTACACCAGCATTAGGAGTAGTGATTTTACCAGATGATATGAAAAAAATTCTTATTGTTACCATTGTGGCGCTTCCAATACATAACAATACAAAGAAAAGGGTAATAACGATTCTTAAGATATGTTTTAATCAAGCAGCACAAATTTGAAATTTGCCGTATTCATTCACTTCCTGAATTGAATATCATCAATATGAATTCTTTATCATATTGATGTCATTTTTATGAACTGCTACACCGGTGACTAATTGAGGTATATTTTAGGTTTAAAGAATATGTTGCTATGCTTAATTATCCTGATAAACATATTTTATAACTTTTATCACATGTGCTATTTCATTAAATTAATGGTTTTCAGAAACATTGATTTAATTGACAGTTTGCAATACATGAAGAAATTGGATGAATAAGAGAATGTACATTTTGTATTTTACAAATTGCAGAATACAAGTTCATGAGTCTTTTTCACCTATGACTTTCATTAGTTAATGATATTTCCATTAGTTATATTGAACACCTGCCATGACAATAGGAAATAATAAGATTGTCTGCATCAAGAAAGAACAAGTAGTAAGTGATGAATCTTTTTTTTTGTCTATTGTAAGCAAAGCTTAAGCACAGGTATCGCTAATCAAGATTTGGTCTTGCTCAAGTTCCAAGCTATCATCAACTCATCATAACTATTGCAATAGTCTCCTAGTTGGAATATCTGTATCCACTTTGCTAGTCTCAAATTCCATCTTCAATCTGTAGCCAGAAGAATATCTTTCTAAAATCAATTATAATGGCATCTATTTTATTCCTTAAAACTGCTCAATGGCTCCAAACTTCTCTTAGGATAGTCATATTAGTTAGGAAAAAAAGTAGCTTCCATAACAAAAAAAAAAACTACATTTTATTGGCATAACACAAAAGATTCTCTTTCATTCATCCAACAGTACAGAACATATTTCTGATATGTGAGAAGCAGCCTAATTACGACACAAGAACCAATGTTCTATCACTTACTGACACAGCGTTCTGTGCATTCTAATAAAAGAATTTAAAAAGAATGAAGGAGTCACATAAGTTCTTAAATGTGTTATTCCAGATGTGTACATCATTTATTTTACTTTCAGTTTTTTATGAGTACATAATAGTTGTACATACACATGGAATAAATGTAATATTTTGATATAAGCATACAATGTGTAATGATCAAATCAGGGTGATTAGTGTATCCAACACCTCAGACATTTATCATTTCTTTGTGCTGTGAACATTCCAAACCCATTCTTCTGGTTATTTTGGAATATACAATAGATTGTTGTTAACTATATCCTCTCTATTTTGCTGCTGAACACAAGATCTTATTCCTACTATCCAACTGTGTTTTTGTCCCCACTAACCCACTCCTCTTTAAACATGTCCCACTACTCTTCTCAGTTTCTGGTAACATTCTACTCTCCACCTCCATGAGATCAATTATTTTAGCTCCCACGTATGAGAACATGTGATATTTGTCTCTGAACCTGGATTATTTCTCTTAACATAATGTCCTTCAGTTCTATCCATGTTGTTGCAAATGACAGGGTTTCATTCCTTCGTGGCTGAATAATATTGTATTGTGTATACGTACCACGTTTTCTTTATTCATCTGTTGATAGACACTAAGGATGATTTCATTAACTTGGCTATTGTGAATATAGCTGTAATTAATATGGGAATGCAAATATCTTTTCAATACACTGATTTACCTTCTTTTGGATATATACCCAGCAGTGGGATTTCTGAATCATATGATAGTTCTACTTGTAGTTTTGAGGAACCTCCATACTCTTTTCTATAGTGGTTTAATACTCCCGATTGGCCAAAATTAGCCTAATAGCCATATATATCGGCATTTATGTCTGGAGATATATTCCTTCAAATGGTAGTCACTTCTCAGAAAAATTTTCCGCTGTAAATTGTGGGACACAGTTTTTAATAAACAGTTAATTTTCTCTGCTGCAAACCTATCTCTTAAGATATCGTGTAAGACCTGCATTTCCGGCCATATCAAGCACATTGCTCTTCTTTAGCTCATAAAAGTGTTCCTTCTATCTCTTGAATGCCATATGTTTCCTTCTAAAATATGGTTTTGCACATACATTTATGTTTTGCCTCCTATTCTATTCTTCCTTCTGGTCTCAGTAAATTGTAATTTCCTTATCAAATTCTTACCCAGCTTATGCGAGTCAGTTTTCTGTGTTACGTATTCTCATAGTCACATCCTACATGCACCTGTACTCTATAGCACTTGTATCTGCTGCAATTTTTACATTTGTTTATTACACGAAGCACTCAATACAATATTAGCTTTATGATAATAAAGCTGATTTTTAAAAATAAAGTGGATGCTTCCTTTTGCTCATCATTTTATTTTTAGCCTATTATGAAGTGCTTGGCACACAGTAGGCACTCAGAAGTACTGCATAAATAAATGAATCAATTGCCTGATCTTGCACTCTTCAAAATCTTTTACATTGCTCTAATTGTCTTCCAAATGCAAATGTTCATCAGAAGTGTTTTTTCTCCATTTTGAAAAAAAAAAAAATGAATGCTTTAGTTTGGGCTCCCTCAGAAGCAAACCCTAATTTTAATATTGAAGTGTTGGTATTTTATTTTTATTTCTAGGAATGGGAAACAAGAGGGAAGTGGGAAAGTGGTGCAAGAAGGAATAGGCAGCCAGCAACGTGATCATAAACCCCGTGTGGTGACTGAGTAATTCCATAGTGAAGACTGGGAAGCAACGTAAAAATCTGCATCAGAAATACTCCACCTGCTGGACAGTGGACTTGGAGTACTTAAATACTCCTTGACATCCTCATTTGGTTACAACTGATGTGGAGGAATGCTAATTTTCCTCACAGATTTAGCAAGCAAAGTGACCTTCTGGGAAAATATTCTGGACCAGGCGATGCAGATTTTGGTAGCTGGAAGCCTGTTGCTCATCTAAAAAGAATGTGTCTAATGGATGCAGGTATTCACAGCATCCAATACAGTTTACCCGAGGGTTAGTGCTACTGTCATCACACACTTCAAGCCTTTCTCTCTCTCACGTTTGACTATTCCTCTTTTGGCTTGTCTTCACTTTGTGCTCTTTCTCAGTCTGCCTGAAATGGCACTGACAGATGAATACTCCTAAAGCACATCATCTCTCCTGTTATGTGCTTTCTCTACAGTCCTCAGTGAGTATTCTTTTACTCTAAGATTCAGCCTAATCCTTAGCTTACATTCAATAATGTGTAAAAGTTAGTCTACTCATGCTTCTTTCACTCTTGACATTCATAGTCAAATTCTCTCCTTTGATATTTACTTGTGATATTTACTATTATATTTCTACATAACTTCCTAGATCCCTTCTACCTGGGATAATCTTGTCTTGTTGAATTCCCATTTATTTGTCAATGCAGAGGTTAAATCTAGGCTTTTAAAATGTTATTTTAATTGAAAAATAATAATTGTACATATTCATAGGGTACATATTGATGTTTCAATATATATACAATATATAGTGATCTGATTGGAATAATTACCATATCCATCATCTCAAACGTTTATCATTTCTTTTTATGAGAACATTCAATATTCTCCCTCCAGCTGTTTAAAACTAGTGTCCATATTTTCCTTGTGATAAGTACTCAAATTATGTAGAATGAGGCAATAGATTTTTTAGCAACCTTCAGGAAGTTTCATGTTCCTTTCTTTATCCTAACCATCACCTATCATGTACTGATTATGTAATGACCCTAGCCCTGCAAACCCTAAGCTTAGGCTCTGTGGTGATTTACAGGCCTACTCTTAAAGTGAATAGCTTCTTCAGAAAATAAAGTACATAAACCTCTTTGATTATCTTATTTCTAGAAATCATGTTGGGGGTTTGATGTTGATGAATAAATAATGTATGTTTACTTTGAACTGATTATGCAGGTGAACCAAAAAGGTTACATTCATGCGCTAGGAATGTTGAGGGAGTTTTTGCAGTTCTCAAGCCATGCTCATTATCTGATAATTGTCCCTGCTTCAACTGTGAATATCCTGTGGACATGTTTGTATCATGTGTTTCTATCCATTCCAGTTTTCACTTGTTGAATGGGGGATATATATTTGCAAAACAGACAAAAATCATGTGATAGTTCTGCTGTCAATATGCTATGCTGCACGCAAAAGTAAGAGTTTCAGCTGTACTGAGAGACATACAATAGAAAATTGGATATATTTTTATTGAGTAGAAACACTTCTTAACAGTTCCTCTTTTGATCTTTGAAATATGCTGTATCTTTTTAGTTCATATACAAATTTAAATTTTTCTTCTCATCCTTTTGAGTATGCATTCACCCACATACCACCTTTCCAGAATTTTATCCTGTTTCTTAGTTCATTTGTTAAGATTAACTGTCTCAGTGGTAAATTACATATACTTTAACAATGAGAAGATATATCCTCAAATTTTCTTGTATAGAGTCCAATTATTTCTAATTTTATTCACAAAGCAGGTGCTTTATTTGTGAGTTCTATTACCACAATTACTAACATTCTACCCACAAGGAAAAAAAAAAGGCAAACCAAAGAACAAAATTATTACTTAATATGAACACCAGCTCCTTCCAGATCTGGTTCAATAGCAGTTCTTCTAGGTAAGGCATAGCTTAGAATCTTACAAGTCAAAGTTTGGACCTTGGGTTATCAGTATTGACACCAATTAGAAGCCTGTTAGAAGCATAACCTCTGGCACTATCTCAGACCTACTAAATGACAGCCAGCATTTGAACACCATCTTCAAGTGCCATTTTTTGCTGTTGTTGTTGCAAATTTTGAACTTGTGGGACCCAAAAGTCACAATAGCAAAGATGGCTAGATAGCTACCAAAAAGTGTCCTCTTTTTGTTTAATAATAGAACTTCCTAATTTTAGCTGGTTACCAGGTTACCCATCAAAAAAAAAAAAAAAAATGCAAAACCTAGCTTTGCTTGCCCTTTGGCATAGCCAAGGGACTAAATTCTGACCAGAGGCGTATGAGTGTACTAAAGTCTAGGATTTTCAGGTCACACCTAGAAAGTGAATGTATTTGAACTTTCTAGGTCCTTTTTCTACTTGATGCTGTCTCGTGATGGTAAAAATTTGAGCAGCAAAATTGGAGCCAGAAAAGGGAGGCAGATGTTAAAGATGGATAGACTATTTTGAACTGTTCTATGAGAAAGAAGAAAACTTTCATCTTGTTTAAGCAACTTCTTTTTCATGTCTTTTTTATTGCAATTACATGGCTAATATAATATTTATAAGTTAACTGTGTCTCCATCACTCTATTTTAACCATGTCTACAGTGACACAAAATAAGGCACAGTTAATTATATGTATAACCTCCCCTCATTTATGTATTCAACAGCTGGATCATTGCACTACAATCCAATGATTAATTCAAGTCAGTGGTCATTTTTGTCTCTTTTGTAATATCCAAATTCATAATGTTTAGCAGCTTTTGAATTAAAAATATGTCACTCTTTCTAATGGGTAAAATAATAAAAATAGTACCAGAAAAAGTCACAAAAATGTCCTAAAGTGTGCAACATAATTAAACAACTATTTATCTTTCTGATTTTGAATGTTAATTTTGGTCTTATGTCCTAAATCTCACATAATTGCATTTTTTTTCTGATTATACAGTTTTATACTTGGCAAAACAAACGTTGTTTAACTTAGGCGGTTATCTTTCTACAGCAGGATCCCCTAGAGTTTCAGAATATATTCCTCACACACTGCTCTGTGTAGAGAAGACATTCGTTTATAGAGCCTGTCTCAACTTCCAAACATTGGTCTGAGTAGAGTTTTGCTTTGTTTTTTAACAACTTTTTTTTGGAACAGTTTTAAATTTACAGAAAAATTAAAAACATAGGATATAGAGAGTTCCTAAATAACTTTCACTAAATTGTCACTATTAACATCTTGCATTAGTGTGGTGTATTTGTTACCATTAATAAAACAGTATTAATGCATTATCATTAACTAAATACCATAGATTTATTCAGATATCCCTATTTTTTACTTGGTTTTCTATGTTGGAGGATACAATCTAGTTTCATTTAGTTGTCATGTCCCCTACGCTCTTCTAGGTTGTGACCATCTCTCATACTTTTCCTCGTTTTTGATGACATTAGCAATTTTTTGTTTTAGTATTGGTTAGGTATGTTGTTGGATGCGTTTCTATTGCAATTTGTCTGATGTTTCTCTCAAGATTAAACTGGGGTAATGGTTTCTTGGGAGAGAAGATCACAGATATAAAGTGTACTGTTCATCCCATCATATTATGGGTATATACTATTAACACAATTTACAACTTGATATTGATCTTGCTTGCCTGACTGAGATAGTGTTTGTCAGTTTTCTCTGCTGCTGAATCATTCTTTTTTTTTGCTCTCTGTTTCCATACTGGACTCTTCGAAGGGTAGCCACATGTACAGCCCACACCTAAAAAGTAAGGAGTTATTCCCTCTTCTTCGAGGGTGGAATATCTGCATAAATTTAGGAGTTTTTATGCACATTTTATTTATTTTTTATCTTAATGTTTATCTTGCAAGACATTGCTGTTTCTGAATATCTGGCAAACACATTTTAGAGAAGCTAAATTATCCATATCTTCAGGCAATTAATATGTTTAAAATTATGCTGAGAACCGATCTAAATTTCTATGTGATTTAATTATGAAACCTAGTTTTGTGTCTAGTATACTGTTTTTGAAAAAGTGTTTCAACAAAATAACAACTGAAATTTATTGGTTGCTCATTGTGTGATATGAACTGTCCTAAGAGGTTTGCATTATTATTTAATTGATACTAAACTCAGTATATTACAAGGAAATGTGTATTATTACTAATCTACAATTACAGCTTCAATTATTAAATAATTTTATTTAAAAATTATTAATTATTAAATTAATTATTTAAAAAATATTACATAATTTTCCCAGTTTCCACAATTATTGAGTGATGGATCAGGGAATTTAGTCCAGTTTTATTCAAGTGAAGCCGTGATGATAGTTATAAAATTTGTATTTTATATTCAATTATTGTATTAAATCTAAGGCTAAAATAATGTATTCAGTAAAACTTAGAACACAAATATTCTGAAAGTTTTGGCTGTGAAGTGTTCATTTCCTTTTTTTTTTTTGAGAACGAGTCTCGCTGTCTCCCAGACTGGAGTGCAACGGCGCAATCTCGGCTCACTGAAAGCTCCATTCTCTCTCAGCCTCCAGAGTAACTGGGACTACAGGCGCCGGCCACCACGCCCGGCTAATTTTTATTTTTATTTAGTTTTTTGTGTTTTTGGTAGAGACAGGGTTTCACCGTGTTAGCCGTGATGGTCTCGGTCTCCTGACTTCGTGATCCGCCTGCCTCCGCCTCCCAAAGTGCCGGGATTACAGGCGTGAGTCACCGCGCCCGGCCCAGCCCATTTCAAATTTTTATATAATTATAGTTGCATGATCAAATGAGATCATCCCCAAATAACTCAATGTTCAAATGCTAGACTACCCGCATAACATAGGATCATCTGAGAATTTCAACTGTCAAAAAAGAAGTATGTCTAGATTTGGATTTAGGAAGTTGCAGATAGGTGAGTCTTATTCTCTTCAAAAAA
Organism: Colobus angolensis palliatus; assembly: GCF_000951035.1. Lineage (NCBI taxonomy): Eukaryota > Metazoa > Chordata > Mammalia > Primates > Cercopithecidae > Colobus > Colobus angolensis. The sequence continues at coordinate 3,966,706 of NW_012114711.1, forward strand.
CCATCTTTTTGGTTTGTTGAAAAACTTAGGGAGATTTTTCAAGAATCCATAACTAACGGTGATAGAGGGTAGGTAAGTTTTATTTTTTCCTCTTTGTTGATAGAATAAGAACAGAATTTTATGCCCAATTAAAAGCTTTCATGATATGCTGTTAGAATATACAAGTGTTTCCTATTTTCACTGCATCAATTTTTCTAGGATATAATTGTGTAACAAAATTCACAAGTAACTGAGAAATCTTATACCAATATCATGGCAGGCATAGCAGCCTGGAAGCATTTTGCATGTGTGATATTTTACAGTCGTCAAATTTGTACTCTGAATTAAGTGCACTTATAACCAGCACTTGGAGAAGACACTGGTCATTTGTACAAGTTTCCAAACATAGTGACACTGATTAGAAGTGCCCTTGTTCCAGAGACAGAAAATAGAAAAATGTGTAAGATTTTGTTTGAATGCAAATAGTAATAATGCATTTGATAGGCGTTGTACATGGAAAATGAATTAAGGATTATTTTGCCATCATTTCATTTCTTATAAGAATAGTGACCCCTTGGCTAAATTTCATGTTAACAATGTTTCTCATTTACTTTGTTCTTATAATTTCAGCTGCTCTAAAATAAATCTTAGATACATTCATTGCCTACTTTGACATACATATTTTAAGCCATCAAATTCTGGAAACATATAAATGCCTTTAAATATCTTGTTTTTAGCTACACTATGATCACACTATTTTATCATTTTAAAAGCATCTGTGTTATCCAGCTGAGGTCACTGGTAGAATGAAAAGTCAAGATATTAGCATTTGTATTTTCAACTGAATTGACAGAGATCTCAACAATGACTCATTGAGGGGTTATTAAGTCCAGAAGCTAATAATATTTCTCTAATATGATTGCTAAAAAGTCAATGGGATTTGTAATTCATAACACAATCTTGATAAAATACAAAGTAGAATAGCTGTTCCCTTAGGGCATCAACTGTTAGTGTATGAAGCATATCACTTGTGTTCCAAATTTTTGCTCACATTAATTTACTCTTATTGAAATTTTGAAACTGATTTAGCTTAAGTTTGGTTTCACAGATATATGTATTAGGCATTTTATCCTTTGGGCAGACTCAAGCCTCTGAAGATGATGATGCCATTGCAGCCAAATTTTACATTGAAATTCTAGCCCAAGACTACTGAACTTATAAAGTTGAGGGCACTATTATAAAATATTAATGATTCAATTCTACTTCAAAATTTCATCTTAAGTAAAACAAATGAAAAATAAAAATTTTATATAGCTATCTTAAAACAAAACAAGCATTGATTAGATATCCCATGGATATCTAATCAATGAAATACCATGTGACCATGAAGAGTTTTCTCTTAATCACATAGAAAGTGTTCATAACGTATTTTATGTGAAAATAGAGTTTATTACACCTTTAGATCTCAAATTGGATATATACATAGTCATAAAGGCAGACAAGTAAATACATGGAGCAGAGGGGAAAAATAGATGAGAAGTTGTCCAACAAAACAATTTTATGGGAATAGTCATCAAGGCAGACGAGTAAATAGCTGGAGCAGAGGGGGAAAAGAGATGAGAAACACAAAGGATAACAATGTTGTTATCCTCGATTTATTAATTTGTGCTTTTTACAGTTTTTCAAACATTTAACATAAATTGTACTGACATATATATAAAGAACAAAACAATGCTATAGTTATTAAAACAATCAGGAATTTTAAGTCATCTTATGCTTGTTCCTTTTATTTTTAAAGAACCTGAAACCCAAAGGGCAATGACTTACCCCAAGGAGTAAACTGTCAGCATGGGAGCAGAAACCAAAAACCAGGGCTTCATCTCACGGTCTAGTGTTGACTTCAGTTGACCTCAATGCCTTCCTCCCTCTTTCCCCTGCCAGTTTGGTTACTTACTGGTAGTTCTTTTCTAGGTATCTTAAGCTTTGAACCTTCATAAGTAAAGGGACTTGAAATAATCTTACATAGAAGGTAAGAAAAACTTTCCCAGTTCTCTGAGAGTTTAAGGAGAAAGAAAGAAATGGTAAGAGACTGGCATTATTACAGGTGGGTTATCTTTGAGCTGTATATTTGCACAGTAATATATACTGTGAATCTTAGAATTAGGAGTTATAAGAATGGAAACTTAACTAAGGTTTATTTTGTGTGACACTCTCAGATTGTAGTGTCACGTTTAATTCCATTTTGTTCCTAAGTTAAAGCAAAAGGGCATTTTTAAAAGCTTTGCTGATTTATGATTAGTCAAGCACATCACATGCTAATAGAATGTGTTATATGGAAGTTGTTATTCACTATTAAGTGTGGTGGAGAAATTAGTGAAGGAGTGGGTAGAAATTTTGATAAATACTCAATTTCCCCCCACTTGTTGGCTTTCTTGAATTGATAGCCAGGTAAGGTAGAAACAAAAGAGGTTTGTAAAGTCATACTGAACTGGTTGTAAACTGGAGATCATGATTTGCACATATGATCTTGATCAGATTGCCTAAATTCTCTGAGTTTAACATTAGTTCACACTTAAGGGAATGAGAGCCAGGGGTGAGGAGGTGGGGGGAGGGGGTGGAGAGAAAGAGAGAGAGAGAGAGAGAGAAAGAGAGAGAGAGAGAGAAAGAGAGAGAGAGAGAGAAAGAGAGAGAGAGAGAATATACCACTAGTCTTTTGTCTGTGGTAAGTGTTGCAAATATTTTCTCCCAGTTCATTGACTGTCTTTGGATTTTTTCTATACTGGGTTTTTTTCCTGCAAAATTTAAAAAATGATATAGTCAAATTCATTGACATTTTTCTTTTATTGCCTCTGAATTTGAGTCACAGTTAGAAGACCTTTTCTTATACCAAGGTTAAAGAGAAATTTATGAATTTTTCAAGTACTTGTTTGATTTTATTTTTTACACCAGAATTCCAGTCCTTTTGCAGATTATTCTTGCATATGATATAAGATATGGATCTAAATTTGCCTTTTCCAAATGGCTACTCTGTTGTCCCAGCACCTGTTATTAAGTCTATTTTTAAGTGGTTTGAAGTGCTACTGTTGTCATATACTAAATTCTCATATGTATTTAGTTTTAAATATGGACCTTCTGTTCTTTTCCACTACTTTATGTGTCAATTCATGTGCCAGTATGACATCTTTTTAAATACAAAGGCTTTGTAATATCTTTTAATGTTTAGTCTTCCTCTTATTTCTTTTTTTACAAAATTATTTTCCTTACTATTCTTCTATGTATGTGATTCCATATGAACTTTAGTATCAATTTACCTAACTTCATAATTTGTTGGTATTTTTATTAGGTTTGAATGAATTTATAAGTCAGCTTATGGAGAATTTACATCCTTATAGTGTTGAATCATTTTATCCAAAAATACAGGATACTTTCCTACTTTTTAAAGTCTTCTTTAGAGTCCTTGGTAAGTGTTAAAATTTTCCTTTCACAAACTTTGTACATTTTTATTAAATTTATTTCTAAGCATTTAGTGTTCTTATTGCTTTTACACATGTATACATGGATTTATTCTTTTTTTTTTTTTTGAGACGGAGTCTCGCTCTGTCGCCCAGGCTGGAGTGCAGTGGCCGGATCTCAGCTCACTGCAAGCTCCGCCTCCCAGGTTTAAGCCATTCTCCTGCCTCAGCCTCCCGAGTAGCTGGGACTACAGGCACCCGCCACCTCGCCCGGCTAGTTTTTTTGTATTTTTTTCGTAGAAATGGGGTTTCACCGTGTTAGCCAGGATGGTCTTGATCTCCTGGCCTCGTGATCCGCCCGTCTCGGCCTCCCAAAGTGCTGGGATTACAGGCTTGAGCCACCGCGCCCGGCCGGATTTACTCTTAAGTTCTCTAAGTGTTCATTGTTAAAGAGTATATAAAGGCCACTAATTTGTTGATGTTAATCTAGCGTTCAGCTAATTCACTAGAGTATTTGAGATAGTTTTATCATTGACCCTCTGGAATTTTCAAGGTATATTATCTTAAAAATTGCAAACAGAAGTAGTTTTACTTCTTCTTTATTTTTATGCTTTTCAATAATTTGTCTCATCTCATTGGGTTGGTGCTCATCTAAGAACTGTGGCATAACATGGGATAGTATTAGTCATAGTATGTATTCTTGCCTTGTTTCAAATCTTACTGAAAATGCTTCTAACGTTTCTCCATCAAATAGTATACCAGCTTTAAGCTTAAGGCAAATATATTTCATTATGTTAAGAAAGGATCCCTAAATTCTTATTTCTTTGAGTTTTTTAAAACCAAATAAATTAGTGTTTTTTATTGTTGTTGTCAAAGGCTTTCTCAGCATCTGTGAAGATAATATAATTATACCCTGTCAGCATGGTATATATGAAATGAATTGGTTTTATAATAGTAAAGCAATCTTTCATTCCTAAAATAAATCCTATTTAGTTATGGTGTGTCATTTTCTTAATACAGTGTTGGATTAAGTTTGCTATTTTTTTATTTTAAATTTTTACATTATTTTCTTGAGTAATATTGACCTATAGTTTTCTTTCATTATACTGTTTTGTCAGGTTTAGGTATCAGTGTTATAGTTTCTTCATGAAAGGAATTAAGATGTTTTCTTTCCCTTTCAATGTTCTGAATAATCATACAGCATTATGACTATCTGCTATTTAAACCTTTAGAATAATTACCTTGTGAAACTATGTGGGCTTGGTGCTGTTTTGTGTAGTATTTATCTAATTGTTTCCTACATTTCTTCTATGAAATTGGTCAATTTAATCTTTCTAACACTAATAAGATAAATTCAAATAACCTTCATTTCTCTAGAAAATAATTAATTCATCCTTGATTTCAAATTTATTTGTGTCAAATTAATAAAGGAAGTTTCTTGTCATTTTAAAATTCTCTGTGGTTTTAATAGTAACTTCTTTCTTCTTATTTTTAACTTAATATATTTGTACTTTTTCCTTGATCAAATGAACTGAATTTTAACATTATATTTAATTTTAATTATCTAATCTAAATCGAAAAGCTGGTATTTGATTCAATTGTCAGAAATCTCTTAAATATATTGGGAACAACTTGGAAATGTAAATCGACTTTAAACAGTACACTTTATGAACTTTAAATTACAGATCAGATATTTTTAGTAAAATCTTATCCAAACTGAGATGCAATATGAGTATAATCACTAGTTCAAAAAGTTTCCTTTAGTGAGTGTCAAATATCTCACTATTTTAAGTTTAATATTGATTGTGTGTTAAAATAGTAATAATTGCATTATATTATTGATAATGTTCATTCTTGTCATGTTTCCATTCTTACTGGAAATGCCTCCAGCGTTTGTCCATCAAATAGTATACCAGCTCTAAGACTAATGTAAAGGACAATATAGCCAACGAGACACAGCCAGGAAGTGTTGTTGTTCCTGCCCCCAAAAGACCAAAGTTTCAGGTAAACCAACATACCATGGACAGATCTTCGAAGAGAAAATGCCCAGTGAATGGAGATTTGATGCAGATGTGGAGGCTGAGGAGGTAGGAAGCTGGGAACCTTGTGCACGGTAGGCCAATGCTTGAGCCAATACTGACCTCAAATGGCTCCTGGGAATGGGTGAATGAAGAATTGCAGGACTGCCTATCCTTGTCATGGATCGCTGGGATCCTGGCTATGGGGGCCCCACATCCACCATGGACATTTGAGCAGACAGAGGGATCCTTTCAGAGAGTAGACAGAGATGGAGCTCCAGCCAGCATGGAACCACAGGCCTTTGTGCACAGTGAGGCTCTGTCCAAACAAAGACATAGCCACCCACTCCCCAGGACTCCCCAGTCACCCTCTGAGAAGCTCTAGCTCCAGCTGACCACCAGGCTAGAAGGAAACAGGGCTGATTTCTCTGTGGAACTGGTACATGTCTGTTCTGTAGGCCCTCCTGCTCACCAGCCCCTCCCAGGGCCACTGTCCAGGTGCTTTTCAGGAGAGTATGCATGGCTCAGCCTCCACTGCCCAGCCTGGGTGCTTTGCTCCACCTGATTATGTTCCCAGTGGCCTGGGAGCACTTTGGATCCCCGTTACACCTGGAACGTGAATGTAGGGGTCCAGAGGATGGAGCTGCAGGCCAATCCCAGTGCCCCAGAGCTGCAGTGTGCAGCTCGGAAGTGCAAAGCTGAAATTTGTGGCCAGCACTCAAGTGGGAGAAGAGCCCACCCTCTCAGAGGACTAAGAGGGGTGACGTGTGTCAGTTCATTAGCTGGAATAGAAACAGAACTTGTCTTCTTCCTCAGGACCAGCCAGGAAATAGGGTGACCTATCTCCCTGCTACGTTCTTTGCCCAGGGAGCCGCATGTCCCAGAACAGTGATCAGAAGGGACTCCACCAAGGCCTAAGTTCAGACTTGGTGAGGAATTACCTCTCTCCCCACTGCACTGCAGAGTATGACTGGAAACATGAGGAAATACAGAAGAGCCAGGTGGCTAAGTAAGAGACTGTCTACTGTCCATTATTCTTAAGCACTATTCACTGGATCAGAGCCCAAACAATAACACCAAAAATGTTTTGATGATACACCCTGCTGTGAAACCAAGGACAAAAATTCAGCCACAAATAAAAACCTGTACAGAATCTTGATCATCTGAAAACATTCAGAAACAAAGCCAATTGGCTATACTCAACTTATACTATAGTTAAAGGAACACCAACTCTCCCAGATGAGAAAGAATGTGGACAAGAACTCTGGCAATTTAAAAAGGCAGAGTGTCCCCTTACCCCCAAATGAGTCCACTAGCTCCACAGCAATTGTGCTTAACCAGTCTGAAATGACTGAAATGACATAAGTAGAATTCTAAATCTGGATGACAAGAAGGTTCAAGAATCAAGACAAAGTTGAAACTAAATCTAAGGAATCTAGTAAAACAACCCAAGAGCTGAAAGATGAAATAATGTTTTAAAAACAACCAAACTGAACTTCTAGAGCTAAAAAGTTCACTACAAGAATTCCATTATACAATCAGCAGTAGTAATAGGAAAATAGATCAATCTGAGGAAAGAAACGCAGAGCTTGAAGACCAGTTATTCAAATCAACTCAGTCAGAAAAAAATAAAGAAAAAAGAATTTTTTAAATGAACAAATTCTCCAAGAATTATGGTATTATATAAAGAGATCAAATCGACAACTTATTGGCGTTTCCTGAGAGGGGAGAGAGAATAAAAACTTGGAAAATATATTTGAGAATATAGTCCATGAAAATTTCCCTATTCTCTCTAGAGAGGTTGACATGCAAATTCAATAAATACAGACAAGCCCAACTAGATACTATAGAAGATAGCGTCTTGTCATGGACCGCTGGGATCCATATCCAACGCGTATTGTCATCAGATTCACCAAGGTCAACACACTCACATACAAAAAAATCTTAAAGGCAGCTAGAGATAAGGGTTAAACTACATACAGAGGGAAGCTCATACAGAGGCTAAGCAGCAAACCTCTCAGCAGAAACTTTATAAGCCAGAAGAGACCAGGGCCCTATTTTCAGCATCCTTAAAGAAAAGAAATTCCAACCAATAATTTCATATCACACCAAACTAAGCTTCATAAGAGAAGGAGAAATAAAATTCATCACAGACAAGCCAATGCTGAGAGAATTCATTTCATTTAAACCTGCCTTACAAGAATACCTTAAAGGAGTGGTAAAGATAAACTCAGACCAGGTACAATGGCTCACATCTGTAATCCCAGCACTTTGGAAGGCCAAGGTAGGTGGATCACTTGAGGTCAGGAGTTTGAGACTAGCCTGGCCAACATGGCAAAACCCTGTCTCTGCTAAAAATACAAAAATTAGCCTAGTGTGCTGGAATGCACCTGTAATTCCAGCTACTTGGGAGTCTGAGGCAGGAGAATTGCTTCAACCCAGGAGGTGGAGATTGCAGTGAGTTGAGATAATGCCACTGCACTCCAGCCTTGGTGACAGAGCAAGTGTCTGTCCTCCACATGCTGCTCTGTCCATCCAAGTGGGAGCTGCAGATTAGTCTTATGTCTTATCCACCATTTTCTGGAAGCTACGAATACAAACTCTTTAGCAAGTTATTCAAGGGCCAAGACAATGTGATTCTAATCTTGTTTTCAGTAACTCCTTGCAACATTATTCTTTAGCTATGTGGAGATATATATTGAGCCTCACACAAGCTCCTAATTTATGCCTTTCACATGCTGTTCCTACTGCGTTGAATTCTCTGTTGCTTCTAATTTGAATTGTATGCATTTTTCAAGATTTCTCTTAGATGTCACATTTTATGCAGCCTTTTCTAACTCTATCATGTAAAATTAATGCCTGTGCATTATTTTATTTGAATCTTTCTTGTGATACTCATCACTTTTTATTTTTCAGTTTCCCTAAAAGTGTGCTCTTTGAGTGAAACATTCATGTTTGTCTTTCACACTTCTTTTTATTTAAATTCATAACCCATTTTAAGTACTTTTTGTATAAAACTTATTCATTAAATATTTGTTCACTGTATGTAAAAGGTTGACATCTCAGGCTGAAGTGAATTATTAAATATTTTTGAAGTTGGTTTATATAATATTAGCTTTTGCACACTTTCTGTAAATTTTTCAAAGTATTTTTTGTCTGTCATATTTGCATTTATTTGTTTAAATTATATTTGCACTTAAATAAATGTTGTCTGAACAATCCCTTTTAATAAAAACTTTAACTTTACCTTAAGTGTAAGGTAGAGTTAGCTTAGCTACTTATTAATTGTTTCTAAGTTCAAAATTACTGATTTGTAAATATATATTAGAAGATCACAATGTTAACAGAGTGGAATGAATTATCCACATACCTCAAATGGTGGCTGCAACTTAGACTCATGGATTGTATACTAGATTTTATATAAATAGAAGTCATAAGACAGCATGTAGTGTAAAGGATGTTTGTTACTTTTTTCATGACTTAGCGTCTATACCATATATCTTTTTTTTGGATAATTCGCCACTTTAAGAGTAAGTAGATGGCAGATATTCACTCTATAAAAGTTGAAATTAGCACATACCAGTATTTTATTCATCCCTTGAAACTAGGGAGGGTCAGTCAATGGGATGCTTCCAACTGCTCTTGACATTAGGAGGTGATGGTGCAAAGAATCACCAAGCTGAAGGATTGACTGCACATCTACTGCAGAAGTAGACAGTAGCAGCCTAAACATGTGACTTTCAGAAGCAGCAGGGTAAATGGATCAGTGCCGTAGCTATAGCTTTGACATCTGTGGCACAGGCTCTTCAGAAATTAGCTGTAGTTATCCTCACTGATTTAGTTTTATGAGAAGATTTTTATTGTTGTCTTCTTGGCTGCCTATTTTTTTCTTATTTCTGTCCATGTTTGAGTTCAGTTCTCTGGACTTCCTGATAGTACTCTGATCTATCGGACATCCATTCAATGGATTCTCTTCGGCTAATTCTGCCCTAGTCAATTACTGCAGCAACTGACAACTATGCCTGTTAAACCTATAATCTTTTGGCACCATTACTGGATGTATGGTATACTTACTTATCTAATTTTCCCTTTCCTTTTCTAGCTAGATAAATATTTGTTCAGCCTTTTCATATATTTTCTTTGTATAGTAATTTAAACTTTCTTCTGAATTATCACTAGAATCCCCTTGTACCTTTTCAATAGTGGAGGGCCAAAACTCAGCACTTGGTGAAACTTCGTGGTTTAAAAAATGGTAAAGACATAGTTCACTCTATTTAGTAGTTGTGTGACTTTTAGTAAATTAATGAACCATTATTTTTCATTGTAATTCTGTAAAATGAAGACAGTGTTACTGATTTCATGGGATTGTTATAAGAATTAAATAATGTTAGCAAAAACCAAAGACAATAGCACAGTTCTCACACATAGTACGCATTCAGCACAGTGAATAGTAATTATGATTAGTAATTCTGTAGGCTCCGTGTTGCCTAAGGACCTAAAAATATGGTTTGTATTCCCTGTGTGTGAGATAACAATCTCTATAGTCAATTTCAGTTTGATTTATATAATATCCTTGAATTTATTTTCTCAAAATTATGCCTGTTTACTTAGTTCTTGCTTTTAAAATGATATTCACCTAAGCTTTAACATCCAGTGATTAAAAGTGAGAGAGAGTAAGTTTCTTTTAAAACCACCAGAGCGTGTTAGGATAGTACTAAGTCAAATTCTAAGAGTTTTATGGTTAAAAAAACAAATAACTTTTTACTGCTGCTCATTTAAATAGCATTTTATGTTGTTCCCAAGATGGGAGTCTACACGCAACTAATAAGAGGGAAGAAGTGACTGTGAAGACAAACCAGTTGCATCAAACTGCAGACACCTCAGGAATCAGCAGATCATGCAGGGGCACAAAGAGGTGAAACCAGTCAAGTGTACAGTGGAGAAGATTTCTCAATTTCTTTTTCCTTGGAATACTAGTATCACTCAAAAATGTCAATAGTGTTTGGTGAACAAAAGAAGCTTTTTAAATTAAATGTACAGAAATCCCTGCTTATCAGAATCATACCTTGAAGTTTCATAATACATATTAGTATACCCAGAGTAAAGAAGCCTGTCTACTTTTTCTAAAATCTTTATTCTTCCAATCTGCTGGAACATGTTTTATTTTTAATTTGTTTTCTTTGATTTGCTTTTACAAGAACTTTGTGATAATCTAAGGGATGTAGTTGCTATGTAATTTGTTAATGACAAATGAAATTATGAAGGTAATTCTGAGCAATTGCGAAAACTCACAAACAAGAGTCTAAATATTTGGAGCTTTATACTCTAAATACTGGAGAGCCACTAAAGATGTTTAAAGTAGAACAATGAGGAATTGGTGCATTACAAAAATTAGTTGACAATCATATTAGACTTTATTTGAAAGATAAGGAAAAAAGATAGAGGCAAGGGAATCAATTGACCAGATATTGTGATACCCCAATTTTGAAAAATAATTAAGAATTAGAATGAAGGGACCTATGTAAAAGGGAGACACCAAGAGAAGTAATTATTTCATAGGACATGATGATTAATGGATGTGGATGAGGAGGAAAAAGGAGGTTGAAAGTAGTAAAAACTGGCAAGAGAGTCCATGTCTGAATGAGTAGATAAAATGTGGCACTGATTAATACTTTAACTGATCAAATCAAGACAGTAAGACTGTGGAAGAATATTGCAAATAATTTAGGAGCTTTAAAATTGTGGACTCATTCTGATGCCTCCACCTAAATTGTCTGGTATAATAACTTGCTAATTATTGCATCATGTTTCAGCTTTCATCTTGCATTTTCTAACTCAGTGAAGACAGCGAAAAAGTGATTATAAAAAAACAAAAAACAAAAAAACTCCCTTTGGCATGGATTATGTCACCTTTCATCTAGGTGCTATGCAAAATCATGTCTTGGTGAGTGTTTTTCTTATCTTTTGGTGGTTGACATGCAAGAGGGAATTAAACGTCAAGATAGATAGTGAATCCTGGTGATATGGTTTGGCTGTGTCCCCACCCAAATCTCATTTTGAATTGTAGTTTCCATAATCCCTATATGTTATGGGAGGGGCCCAGGAATCATGAGGGCATTTTCCCCCACACCGGTCGCATGTTAGTGAATAAGTCTCATTAGATCTGATGGTTTTATAAAGGGCAGTTCCCAGTTCCCCTGCACAAGCTCTCTTGCCTGCCATCACGTTAAGATGTGCCTTTGTGTGGCCGGGCGCGGTGGCTCAAGCCTGTAATCCCAGCACTTTGGGAGGCCAAGGCGGGCGGATCACGAGGTCAGGAGATTGAGACCATCCTGGCTAACACGGTGAAACCCCGTCTCTACTAAAAAAATACAAAAATCTAGCCAGGCGAGGTGGCGGGCGCCTGTAGTCCCAGCTACTCAGGAGGCTGAGGCAGGAGAATGGCGGGAACCCGGGAGGCGGAGCTTGCAGTGAGCTGAGATCGGGCCACTGCACTCCTGCCTGGGTGATAGAGCGAGACTCCGTCTCAAAAAAGATGTGCCTTTGCTCCTACTTCACCTTCCATCATGATTGTGAGGCCTCCCCAGCCGTGTGAAACTGTGAGTCCATTAGCCCTCTTTTGCTTTATAAATTACCCAGTCTCAGGTATGTCTATTAGCAGGATGAGAACAGACTAATGCACTTGAATACTTCAGTGCTTTTTAGTAGAATATGACATATTGTGAGTACACAATGTGAATAAATCTGGATATTCCAAAGACAAACATTTCTGAATGAAGGAGAAAAGTAAGCTGGGGCAAGACAATGTTTCTCATCCCTGATTGAAATGTTCCTATTTACCACTTAACTTATATCTTGGGATGTTATGTTGCTTATAAAGAATTGTGCAGAGAAAGAAGGAAATATTAAAATATTTTTCCTAAATAAATCTTTGGGCTAAATGATAATATCCTGCAGTTATCTAGATTCAATTCTATCAATAAGCTATTTTGATATTCTGACCTCTGTTTCTTGTCTTCTTTAAAGTTATCTCTGGGCCTTAAAGAGAAACAGCTATGAAACCGGAGAATGACTGCAGAATAACTAAAAGAAATTATCCAACAGAATTTATAAGATATAGGATTTGGTTTCAAGAGAGAAAACAAGACTAAAAATATAAATTTTGGAATTGTCCATGTTAGAGAGAAAAATCATATCTTCAGATGATAAAATATAGAATTTCTTCAAAAAAGAAAATATAAGGAAGGGAGATTGGAATATTAAAGAAAATCTCGGCTGGGCGCAGTGGCTCACGCCTGTAATCCCAGCACTTTGGGAGGCCGAGGCGGGTGGATCACGAGGTCAGGAGATCGAGACCATCCTGGCTAACACGGTGAAACCCCGTCTCTACTAAAAATGCAAAAACAAAATTAGCTGGGCGTGGCGGCGGGCGCCTGTAGTCCCAGCTACTCGGGACGCTGAGGCAGGAGAAGGACATGAACCCGGGAGGTGGAGCTTGCAGTGAGCCGAGATTGCGCCACTGCACTCCAGCCTGGGCGACTGAGCGAGACTCTGTCTCAAAAAAAAAGAAAAAAGAAAATCTCAGAGAACACCCACAACTGAGTTCCAAAAACAGAGGAAGAATTATCGTAAATGGAGAATGATATAGAACAATATAAGAATGAAGAGAATACATCCATTGGAGAATTATAAGAGAAAGGAAATCAACTTAGGTGATGAAAGTCTAAGAGAAAGGGGATAAAGGTGACTAAAGTTGGTGATGAAAAATTGAGTTAGGCAAAATAATGGCCTCCAAAGATTCCCACGTTCTAATTCTTGAAATTAGTGATTATGTTATGCTAAATGGCAAGGGAGAATTAAGGTTGCAGATGGACTTAAGGTTGATAATCAACTGACCTTAAAAATAGACTGCTCTGAATTATTCAAATGGGACCAATGTAATCGTAATTGTCCTTTATATGTGAAAGAGGGCAACAGAAGAGTTATCAGAGTGATTCAGGGTAAGAAAGGCTTGATTGGCCATTGCTAGCTTTTAAGATGGAAGGTGTCAGAAGCCAAAAGATGCAGGCCGACTCTAGAGGTTGGAAAAGCAAGGGAATTAATTTACCAGAAAGGAACACAGACCTGCTGACACCTTGATTTTAGCTCAGTGAGATCTAATTTGGACTTCTGACCTCCAGAAATATAAGAAAATAAGTTTGTGTTGTTTTAATCCACTGAGTTGTAACAATTTGTTATAGTAGCAATAGGAAACAAACATAGAAGCCAATTGTTTGCATAGATACAGAGTGTCAGTACAAAGGACAGAGACCTATTACAGAGTTACAAATAAGCAATGAAAGTAGCAGGTGTAGCCCATATTTTCAGCAAATTAGGAAGAGGAATAAAGAAGAGAATAGGATAACAGTATCTGAGAAATTGTTAATTGGGGAAAATTCAAATACATCTAATTAAATAGAAATAGCATTTTTCAAGACAGAAGCTCTATTATATTTAGTTCCTTCTTTGCAACTAAGCAGAATATTTCTTAAGAAGATTATATGAGCATAATTGTCAAACCAAACAAATGAAAATCTCCCAAACTAATGGATGTAATAAATGAGATCTAGAAACACAGAAAGCTGTTTCATTTACTATAAAGAATAATAAAAAGTCTTTCATCTCTAAATTGTGTGAAGCAAGAAATTCTGCCAATTATAAATGAGATGAAAAATTCTGGTAGCTTCATAAAAAATGTCAATTTTACATATTAGAAGAAAAAACATTATGCTGTTGACATGTTAAGTGCATCAATAGAGATAATCAATATGAATATGCTAAATCAAGGCATATACAGAGAAAAATAGAAGACTAGGATAGTCTCAATAAAATCAGTTTATATAGAAAGCCACCCTGTTTTTTTTTTACAAAGATTTGTATGAAGAAGTACAGAAATATTTAAGAGTAGAAGAAAAATAAGCAAATACTACTTTAAATAGTACTGAGCTATATGGGCCACTTTTATGCAAAATGAATTTTATTGTAAAACACAAAAATAATGAAAAAATATTTTCTCTATGTTGATTTGACAGAACTTATGGTTAAAGCTAATAATGCAGTTTTTGAATAAATTTGCCTAAATCTAGGTAGAGAAACTCAATTGTCAAATGAATGATCTAGACCAGATGACCTACTGGGTTCCATCTAAAGTAATGGCCGCAGGTATAATAGTGCTTGAAAAATATGTAAGCATTGCTTGAAAAAAGCATGCCGGGGCCCAAGGTTTGGTAAATGCTTTATTAAGCTTGGCTGCATGCCTTCTCAGACCCTTTAGCACATACATTTCTAAGAAAATACTTCTAAATGAATCATTTTCCCTGATAAGTCTTTTGATAACAGAAAATGTTTTTGCCCATGAATCTAAAAATACTTGTGTTTAACCCATTAAACCATTATTCATAAATCAATTTAGAGTCCTAAAACAGTAGTGAAAAATAAGTCAGAATCATTTTGACATACTGCTTTCTAAATATACATTTTTCACAGACCCTTTATATTATAATCAACTGGTAACTTCATTCTTCTGCCTCCTAGGTTTCTACATTCACCACTTGGATGGTGTATTTATGAGCACTTAATTTTTTTTTATCTGAGGAAGTCCTTCTTGAGCTGTTAGTTCAGATTTCTGGGCACTGACATCTCCTGATCATTTCATATTCTTGACTGTCAAGTTACCTTTTTTTTTTTGAGATGGACTCTGGCTCTGTTGCCCAGGCTGGAGTGCAATGGCTCAATCTCAGCTCACTGCAACCTCCACCTCCCAGGTTTAAGCACTTCTCCTGCCTCAGCATCCCTAGTAGCTGGGATTACAGGCACACACCACCACACTTGACTAATTTTTGTATTTTTAGTAGAGATGAGGTTTCTCCATGTTGGCCAGGCTGCTCTCGAACTCCTGACCTCAGGTCGTCCACCCGTGTCGGCCTCCCAAGGTGCTGGGATTACAGGCATGAGCCACCATGCCCGACCTGTCAAGTTACTTTCTATATACTTGATGATGCTTTGAACTCTTCTGTTAAATAACTCTCAAACTCCTGCAGTCTTTTTCTTATTTAGGAGCAGCAATACTGTTAATTAGCTAAGCATCCATGGTGCCATTCACTACTTATGGCTTATCTCAATCCTTTCAGCAACTTCGTGCTAGGAGTCAATTTAACTGTTTTGCAAAAGAGAAAACAAAAAGCTAAGAATCCCATAGCTTATACATGGTAGAGTCAACATTCGAACCCACCTTTGCTTTTCTGCAAAGCTTGTCTTTAAGGCTAATACCCAATCTTCTTGCCCTCTCTGTTCCCTATCATAAATTCCACCCTCAAAACCACCTACAATTTCAGACCAATTTCCATTGTTTGACCTTAGGTAGACAAGAGAAGAGAGAGAGATTACTTAAGAGACTAGAAGTCAAGGACTATATTTTACTAGGTAATCACCAAACCTCACATCAGAGCTAATAGTTTCTGAACTCACTCATGCCCCAGGGTACTGCGTGACTCTGAAACTCAATGTCAGGCCTTATGAAGTGATCGTGAGCTCCCCTTGGAAGCAGCCACCTCTACCATTTCCTCTTTCCCAGCTGCTTCTCCATGAGGCTCTTCCTTTCCATGAGAAACTTGGCTTCACACCTCTGAGTAATTCTCTGTCTCCTTTTTAACAGCGCACTTTCAATCAACAGCCCTTCTGTTTCTCTTGCCACAGATCTCCCCAGAGGCCTGAAAAAGTGATTTGTCTGAGTAAAGGAGGTCTTCTTTGTTCAGTGCCATTGCTCCCAGATGTTTTCTTCTGATTCTAGAAGGCAGATTTATGTCGTTCCTGTTACTTCAGCCCATGAAGCCCAGGTAACCACAGGCACCTTCTGGTTGTACTGTATTAAAATTATATTCTCCTGGTTTACATACATGAGGTTTATGAGCTATTGGAAGCACCTAATAACTTTGGACAAAATGATCCTGACTTTATTTTTTTATTTTAGATTCAAGGGGTACATGTGCAGGTTGGTTACCTGGGCATACTGTGTGATGCTGTGGTTCGGGGTATGAATGACCCTGTTACCCAGTCACTGAGCAAAGTACCAGTAGGTAGTTTTCGAACCTTTCCCTTCCTCCCTTCCTCCACTCAATGGTAGTCCCCAGACTTTTTTTATGTGACAATATTATTCTTATTTTTCTAACAAAGCTTTCTTCCTTTTTTTCTTTTAAAGATAAACATGGATTTAATAAGAATCAGATAATTACACTTAGAATCATCTGTTGGGGGGTGCTATTTTAAAATACTGGTGTCTGATTTAATTGCTTTGGAGAGGACCTGTGTATAAATATTATTGTTAGAAGCACCCCTGGTGATTCCAGTGTGCATCTGGGAATGAGAACCACTGTTGTAGGCAGCACTTCTCAAGTTGATGTTCTTAAGTGTGGTAACCACACATGCTAGTTTGCCTTAAGTGAGTCCTGGTGTAATTATTCACAGTATTTCCTGCTATGCTCAGCATCTCCACTTTGGATGATAAATTATATGGCTACCCTATTCATGAAAATCATCTCATAAACTCATTAAAATTTCAGATTATCTAATCTCAGGTCAGAAGATTGAGTTTCTGTAGGTCTGGGGTAAGGTTTGGAGTCTGCATTAAAAACTAGTAAAATTGCCATGAGTTGATTCTAATGCAGGTGATCTACAGACTCCAACTCTTTTTAAAATAGTTTATTTCTTTTAGAACAGTTTTAGTTTCACAGAAAAGATGAGGGAAAATACAGAGATTTCCTATGTGCTCCCTGCCCCTGAATACCCACATCCTGGCTGACTGTGAGAGTCTCACACCAGAGTGGCAGATTTATTACAATTGATGAAGCTACACTGCGGCATCATCATCGTGCAAAGTCTGTAGTTTATATTAGGGTTGAATCTTGGTGTTATGTGTTCTGTGAATTTTGACAAATGTATAATGACATGTATCCACAATTGCTGTATTGGAAAAACTTTTCAGTGCCCTAAAAATCTTCTGTACTCTGCCTATTCATTCCTTCCTCTCCCCTAATGATTGAAAACCACTGATCTTTTTACAGTCTTCATAGTTTTGCCTTTTCCAGAATATCATATCGTTGGAATCACACAGTATGTAGCCTTTTCAGATTGGCTTCTTACACTTAGTAATATACATTTAAGTTTTCCTCCACGTCCTTTCACGGATTCTTAGCTAATTTTTTTTTTCAGAATGTTCATATAGTTTATCCTTTCACCGAATGAAGAACAATTTTATTCCTTCCAAGTTTTGGCAATTATGAATAAAGCTGCTATAAACATCTATGTGGGGTTTATTTAGTGGACATGTTTTTTTCAACAAGTTTGGGTAAGTCCCAAAGAGCACAATTGCTAAATTCTATGGTAAGAGTATGTTTCGTTTTGTAAGAAACTGCCAAACTCTCTTTCAAAGTGGCTGAACCATTTTCCATTCCTACCAGTGACAAATGAGAATTCCTATTGCTCTGCCTCCTCACCAGCTTTCGATGTTGTCAGTGCTTTGTACATTTGCCATTTTAATAGGTCCCTAGTGGTATCTCCTTTTTGTTTTAATTTGCGATTTCTTAATGACATATGACGCTAAGCATCTTTCCATATACTTATTTGCTATCTGTATATCTTTTTAGGGATAGTTTTAAAATAAGGTCTTTTATCTATTTTTTGATCAGGTTGTTCATTTCCTTATTGTTGAGTTTTAAGATATCTTTGTATACTTTGAATGATAGTCCTGTATCAGGTACGTCTTTTGCAAATATTTTCTCTTAGTTTGTGGTTTGTCTTCTCACTCTCTTGACACTGTCTTTTTCAGAGTAGAAGTTTTTAATTTTATGAAGTCCAGCATATCAACTCTTTGTTTCATGGACTGTGCCTTTACTGTTACGTCTAAAAAGTCATTGTGACACCCACGGTAATTTATATTTTCTCTTGTATTATCTTCTAGGAGTTTTATGGCTTTGCATTTTACATTTGGCTCGATGGTCCATTTTAAGTTAGTTTCTGTGAAGAGTGTAAGGTCTGTTTCCAGATTCATTCTTTCGTAGTTGGAGGTCCAGTTGTTCCAGGACCATTTGTTTAAAAGATTATGTTTCTCTATTGTAAAGCTTTTGTTCCTTTCAAAGATCAATTGACTGTATTTGTGCAGGTTGTTTCTCAGCTTTCTATTCTGTTCCATTGATCTATTTGTCTATTATCCTTAAAGTAAAGTAGTGTTAGGCATTCAACTTTGTTCTCCTTCAGTATTGTCTGTTATTCTGAGTCTTTTGCCTCTCCATGTAAACTTTAGAATCAATTCTCTGATATCCACAAAATAAATTGCCCCACTGCCCTTTTAAAACACTGTTTAGGGTTTGAACTTTAAAAACATGTCATAACCTATAACAGTGTGTTAGATATTGTCAAGTTTTCCATATTCTAGAGAAAGATACTCAAAGGTGAATAATGGACCTGTAATTTAAAATATAGTAATAAATAATAATTAATGAACTCTCACAACATCCTATTTTCTCCTATTTGTCCTATTTGATCCCTAAATGACATAGTGAAGTGGTTATGAATTCTGTTGTGTGAATGAAGAAACTGAGAAATTGAATAACTTTTTGTAAATGTGTACAGTTAGAAAGTGGTAGAATTTTGATTCAAATTTAGGTTAATGAGCCATAACGCTTTATTATGACTGTGTAATGTCATTTCCCAAGCACTGTTCACTGATTTAAATCTCAAAAAATCCTTCTGATCCAGACTGTAGAAGACCTGCTAATTTAGACAGGTGAAATGGCTTTACCATTTATGATGTTATATTGGTAGTGTAATAAGGCAGAATATGAATATAGATCTTTTAATTCCCTATCCAATATTATGTTCTTCTGTTTTACTTAAGGCAGATTAAATGAGGATCTGTTTGCTTGCATTTAAATTTTAAGGACCTGTGAAAACCACTATACTTTTATAAAGAAGGAAAAACAAATGTTCACATGTTTTGAGGTAGATAGAAATGTCTTATTACATGCTTTGGCAACTCTTTCTGAAGGTTAAAACATATTAGAAAGCCGCATCTCTTCCATTTCTAATAGTAAAGTCACCCTGGCTGGCTCCCCAACTTCTTTGTAACTTATCTCGTATTTATCATATTTAAATCTGCAATCTTGATGCTATTTTCATGATCGTAATTCATGCTCAACAATCTGCTTCCATTCTCAACTCAGCGAGCTGGCAATCAATTTCTTAGTGCTGTTTGAGAAGAAAGCAAAATCTAAAAATGAAGCTATTAATATATTACAAGTAAGTACTAAATCTGTTAGGTAGGGGCTGACAGATCACATTAGAATGTATGCCCTGAGGCACTGTGAGGCACGAGAAGGGACTTGTGATGCATGACACTATTATTGACCTTTGAGTTACACAATTTATCAGAAAGGAAAAAATAGTTTCCTTTGTGTCGGTAAAAACCAGTAAGTGAGCCTTTTAGTCTAGATTTCCAGGAGAAGCAAATTGGTCATTGTAAAAGTTCACTAATTAGGCTGTTTATTCTCCCAAACAGCAATGGGATTGTTACAACCTGACCCGCATACATTTAGCAGCAGTCCTTGGCTAAATATTACATCAGAAGCCAGGGTAAGAAAAAGACTATATTGTGAGAACTATTAGAAGTGGTTGGCCTACCTTTTAATTGGTGTTTCACACTACTCTGCTTCCCTACTTATTATTATACACACACTATTACAAACTTAAGATTACAACATAATAAACATCATGGTGCTCTGTCACTAATAGAGCACTTCGTCCAATTTATGCATGATACTTAGCTCTAAACTTGATTTATCTGATTTAATCCTTAAAACAATCTACGACCTAAGTTTTTTGTTTTTGTTTTGTTTTCTTGAGAAGGAGTCTCACTCCGTCATCCAGGCTGGAGTGCAACAACGTGATCTTGGCTCACTGCAACTTCCGCATCTTCAGGTTCAAGCAATTCTTGTGCCTCAGCCTCCTGGGTAGCTGGGATTACAGGTGTGCACCACCACACCTGGCTAATTTTTTCATATTTTTAATAGAAACGGGGTTTCATCATGTTGGCCAGGCTGGTATGACCCAAGTATCATTATGCTCATTGTGCTGATATGGAACTTGTGGCTTTGATGATTAAGATGAGTTGCCCAAGTTTGCACAGCTAGTAAATGCCAGAACTGAAACTCAAATCCAAGGGGAAATAGGCTCTAACACTGTATTCCTAAGCATTTTTCCGCATTGCAGTGTATGTAAAATGAATGGATAGTACTTGAAATTTAGTCCCTGACAATTAAGTCTATATGTGATGTATTCAAAACCGATTAAAAGTTCTAGGATCTAATCACTTCCATAGTGCACTCCAGGTAATGCAACAAAGTGTTACCCCTTTTTTGTTGTTGTTCATCATTGTTATCTAAAGATGTTTATATTCTGAGGTCTTTATTACATGCACAACATTTCTGAAAGCCACTTGCTATGGGAACTCTCTTTTTTTCTCATTTTAAAAACATTAACTTTATTGGGATTATATATATATAATTTACATAGAATAAATTTTACCTTCTTATACGTTCAGTTTTACGAATTCTTATAAACTCATGTAAACAACATGAGAATCAAGACATTTTCCATAACCCAAATGGTTCACCATTAACTTTAAATAAACTTTTTATTTAGAATAGATTTAGAGTTAGAGAAAAGTTAGTTATACAACAAGTTCTCATGTACACTCCACCCACCCAGTATATTCCCTATTGTTAGCATCTTACATTAGTAAGGCATTGTGTTCTTTTTCTGTGCTGGCATTTCATCCAAGATCCCATGTTTACATGCAGTCATTGCATCTCCTCAGGCTCCTCTAGGCTGTGACAGTTTCATAGACTTTCCTTGGTATTGATAACCCTGATGACTTTGAGGACTACTGGTCAAATATTTTGTAGAACGTCTCTCATTTAATATTTGTCTGATGTTTTCTTATGATTAGACCAGGGTCATGTATTTTTAGGAGAAAGACACAGAGATAAAGTGCTGTTCTCACCATATCAGATCAAGACCATATGCTATCAACATGATGTATCACTGTTGTTGTTGACTTTTCTTACTTAACTGATTTAGTGTTTGTCAGGTTTGTCCACTGTGAAGTTATTCTTTCCTGCCTTGTCTCTAAAATACTTTTTAGGAGGAAGTCACTATGTGAAGCTAAAAGAGTAAGGAGTTACACCCTGCCTTGTTCAATGGGGAACACCTACACAAATTATTTGGAGTAGACAAGGGATTTGTCTGCTCCCTTCATTTATTTATTTATGCATTAATTTAATCATTAATTTACATCACTATGGATTCATAGATATTTTATACTTTGGGTTAAAATCTAATAGCACATTTAAGTTTCACTGCTCACATTGTGCTGGCTACAGCCATTAGGAGCTCTTTCAGTTGACTACTCTGTCCCTTTGACATACCCACACTGTTGTTTTCTGTTGGTTAGTGTATTTTTGCTTTACTTCTGGCACTTTCTTGTTCTCTGGAAATACAAGCTATCCCAGGGTAATCTTATATATTCCCTGTCCAAGCTCCCAAATGAACCATTTCTCCAGGGGGTCTGGTTTCTTTTAGTGGAGAAGCCAAGATCTGGGTGCTAGAGGTGCTCACTGTTACCAGGGTGTTGTTCCTTCTATGTTCCCTCAGATGATGGAGAAGGGGATGTATATGTGTATACTAGTTCACATGTATGCACATATCATAAGTAATTCCCTGTGAATCATGCTAAACATGAATTGTACTGATACCTTCAACTGTAATTCATTATAACATGGCTTAGTCTAAGTTGTTCTCCCTTTCGTGTTTCTAATCCCCACCCCAACAATGAGAGAAACCTATCCCTTGCTAGCTGCCATTGATTCACTTGCTTGCTCAGTTCTCATATACATGTATATGGGTTCCTGAATTGTTGACTTGTATCCCAGTGGGAAACAACTTTCCCAACTAGAGTGCGCATATGCAGTTCATTTTGCCTTTGGTTTTACAGCCTCTGTGTATTTACAAAGTTAATTGGGGCCATATATGCTGACCTTTTAAGGGAAAATATTGAAATTCATCATAAAAATAAAGTTGTATTTAGTGTATAGCTACATCATGAACAGTTTTAAAATTCTAGAATTTCATGGATGTGCATTCATGTAATAATAGCTTTAAGTCTATGGTGTTCATTGGATATTCTAATATTATAGCAATTACTTTTCAATTATTTTTTATTTATTTATTTTTTTTGAGACGGAGTCTTGCTCTG
Source organism: Colobus angolensis palliatus (assembly GCF_000951035.1). NCBI lineage: Eukaryota > Metazoa > Chordata > Mammalia > Primates > Cercopithecidae > Colobus > Colobus angolensis. The sequence goes on from NW_012114711.1 coordinate 3,989,499, forward strand.
TCGCTCAGGCTGGAGTGCAGTGGCCAGATCTCTGCTCACTGCAAGCTCCGCGTCCCGGGTTTATGCCATTCTCCTGCCTCAGCCTCCCGAGTACTGGGACTAGAGGCTCCCGCCACATCGTCCAGCTAGATTTGTATTTTTTTAGTAGAGACGGGGTTTCACTGGGTTAGCCAGGATGGTCTCGATCTCCTGACCTCGTGATCTGCCCGCCTTGGCCTCCCAAAGTGCTGGGATTGCAGGCTTGAGCCATCGTGCCTGGCATTTTTCAATTAATTTTTTAAAGGTTTTATGTTTTTGGTTTTCTGGTCTTTCTATTTCATGCATCATTAAAAGGAGAATTCCGTAAAACAAAACATTTTATATAAAGATGACATACGGAAAATATTTCCTATAGGCTGTCTGTATTATTATGTATTTTAATTGACATAAAAATGTATAAAAATATGTTTAAGTATTTGTAACTACACTCCATATATCAATTAAGAAATTGGCTACAAAATGTGACTTTAAAATACATCTTTTTAAATAAATAGTTGTCTACATTCTTGATAATAAAATAGTATTATTCTGAAAATACTAAGTGAATGTGGCTTTTTTATCACCTGAAATAAAAATCCTTGCCAATTTCAATGCTTTCTCTTTCCAGAGGACTCTTATGAGATCCTATTAACTCACCTAAACTTGAAAGAGAAATCTCACCTCAAACCATTCTTTCTAAAGTCCTCTTTTGGAAGTTAAAGGATGTGTATTAAAAATAATTAAGAAACAACATAAAATGAGAACAAAATATACAAAATAGATGAGCTGCTGTGTTTTTCGTATAAGTCATGCTGGATGCAAGGTTAGGATTTTAAATTCCACAAAATCAATTACATACACATGCTGAAATAGCATCTGAGACTAAGGCAAATAGAATGAGCAAGGAATCAAGGATACAGCAGTCAAAAAGAGCAAACCTTTCACTGAATATCAGATATAAAACATTTAGGAGCTTGCATTGAAGAAATCTTCTTTTGATTAAAATTTAATGATTTATGTTTATAAAATGACTAGCTTTGAGGTTTTATATATTCATAACGTCAAGAGTTTCTCAGATATTTCAAGTACATTCAAGCTTTTGTAATGAAGATTCATTTTAAATTAATGATTTATTACTTTCAGCAACATTTTAAAGTAGTTTGTAGTATGATGTTGGACTCCAAAGAAAAACAATTGCCTGAAGAACTGTATTAGGTAGGCCTTCTCTGTCTTAACAGACTTCAAAAGAAAATGGCTGAGGCAAACTGGGATGCTGGAAAACTGCAGGTATACTTTTCAGGATACAAGCATTAATACATGTGTAATAGTGTAATTTCTTTAAAAGTATGATTTGAGGCATGGTTAAACCACAGAGATGTCTATGAATTTGATTTTGATTCCCAACTGCAGTGACAGTAGTGTGTGTCTTTCTCTTCCAGAGCAATAAGCATTTTGCTGAGGAACTTAAAATTTGCATCTAGGAAATTGAATCTCCTAGGCTAGTCTTTGATCACACAAACCTAAGTTAAAGATGGACAGAGTACAAAACAAAAACAAAAACAGAACAAGTGGTTCAGTCTGAATCTTCATTTTTTTTCTGTGTATGATTACGAGCGATGTAGAGGTACATCACAACACCACAGTCATTTATTGAATAGTGCACGTTACCCCAACATCCTTATTCACAATGACTTTAAGATTTAATAAAGGGAATTAGAGGAATACACAAACATATATGACAGGTAGGTACTTCACCTCTAAAAAAAACAATAAAAAAGATATGGATATTCAAGGGAAGGAGAAAAGACATTTATTTAAGGGAACTGGGAACACTTTGGGCATTTGTTGAATGACCATAATATTACTTTAAAAATGCCACTCCTTTTCGATATAATACTGGAAGTTCTGGCCAGGGTAATCAGACAAGAGAAAGAAATAAAGGAAGACAGGAAGTCAAATTGTCTCTCTTTGCAGATGACATGATTGTATATTTAGAAAACCCCAACATCTCAGCCCAAAATCTCCTTAAACTGATAAGCAACTTCAGCAAAGTCTCAGGAGACAAAATCAATGTGCAAAAATCACAAGCATTTCTATACACAAATAACAAATAGCCAAACCATTAGTGAACTCCCATTCACAAGTGCTACAAAGAGAATAAAATATCTAGGAATACAACTTACAAGAGATGTGAAGGACCTCTTCAAGGAAAACTGCAAACCACTGCTCTAGGAAACAAAGAGGACACAAACAAATTAAAAAACATTCCATGTTCATAGATAGGAAGAATCAATATCGTGAAAATGATCATACTGCTCAAAGTAGTTTATAGATTCAACACCATCCCCATCAAGTTACAATTGACTTTCTTCACAGAATTGGAAAAATCTGCTTTAAATTACATATGGAACCAAAAAAGACCCTGCATAGCCAAGACAATCCTAAGCAAAAAGAACAAAACTGGAGGCATCATGCTACCTGACTTCAAACTATACTACATGGCTACAGTAACCAAAACAGCATGGTACTGGTACCAAAACAGATACAGACCAATGGAACAGAACAGAGCCCTCAGAAATAATACCACACATCTACAACCATCTGATCTTTGACAAACCTGACACAAACAAGCAATGGGAAAAGGATTCCCTATTTAACAAATGGTGTTGGGAAAACTGGCTAGCCATATGCAGAAAACTGAAACTGGACCCCTTCCTTACACTTTATACAATAATTAACTCAAGATGGATTAAATGCTTAAATGTACGACCTAAAACCATAAAAATCCTGGAAGATAACCTAGGCAATACCATTCAGGACATAGGCGTGGGCAAATACTTCATGTCTAAAACACCGAAAGCAATGACAACAAAAGCCAAAACTGACAAATGGTTTCTAATTAAACTAAAGAGCTTCTGCACAGCAAAAGAAACTATCATCAGAGTAAATAGGCAACCTACAGAATGGGAGAAAATTTTTGCAATCTACTCATCTGACAAAGCACTAGTATCCAGAAACTACAAAGAACTTAAACAAATTTACAAGAAAACAACAAACAACCCCATCAAAAAGTGGGCAAAGGATATGAACAGACACGCCATAAAGAAGGATGAGAAGTCCTTTGGAGGGACACGGATGAAGCTGGAAGCCATCATTCTCAGAAAAATAACACAAGAGCAGAAAACCAAGCACCACATGTTCCCACTCATAAGTGGGAGTTGAACAATGAGAACAAATGGACACAGGGTAGGGGAACATCACACACCAGCGACTATTGGGGTTTTGGGGGCTAGGGGTGGGATAGCATTAGGAGAAATACCTAATGTAGGTGACAGGTTGATGGGTGCAGCAAACCACCATGGCACACGCATAACTATGTAACAGAACTTCACGTTCTGCACATGTACTGCAGAATTTAATTTTAAAAGTACCGCAGAAGTATAATGAAAAAAAGAAAAACATTACAATTAATTGCAGGATATGATTTTAATGAATAGCAACTAGTAACAGAAGTTTTAAACATGTCAAAGGGAAAATTTTCCTGGGGAAACGTTTCCTACCCAAACTGTATCTTCCCCTTTAAACATGTTCAAAGGGGAAGATCCAGAATGTATAAAAGAAAAGTGCCAGGTATTTTCACAGAGCAGCACTAAATCTATAATGGTAAGAAATATAAGGAAAATAATAAGTGATGAAGTTAAAAATAAATACCAAGAACATACTACTGAAGGCCATACATGCCAGAGTGAATAATGTGTATTTAATATGGAAGGAACAGAAACATTGGGTTTTTATAGTCTAGAAAATGAATATAGAAATATTGTGTATAGAATGATAAAGAGAAAAGCAAGATGTATGGATGTGAAGATTGACTATAATAAGAGAAAAAGCAGGAATTAAATTACTTTGATTGTTGTTAAAATTATAATGGAGAGAATGATGAGCTAAATATTTTGATACTGTAACTAATTTGGAAACATAAATATAGAAGTACAAAATCAAAGATGATACAGAAATTCTGATTCCTAATGCATGGGAGAACGAGCACACCCTTAACATTAGAAAGGAGATACGTTGGCTTCTAGAAATGTGACTAGGGATGGGTGCAGGAGGGCATGTTCTATTTTTGAACATTAGAGGTCCTCACCCCACCCCCCAATATTTTACTGTTTTTATTAATCCTATAGTGCACATATTGGACATAAATCATGGTCCTCACTTACGATAGTATCTCTGGGATAGATTCCTAGAAATAAAATCATGCTTTAAAGACTTTTTCTTTCCCTAAACGTTGTCATATTCTTTACCAAAATAATTGTATCATCTTCAGCAATATATGAGGGAGTGTTGCTAACTATACTCTCATAAAACTTGAGAATTAACATGTCTCTTGAGTTTTACCAGTTTTAGTAAAAATGAAATTTTGATAATTTCATTTGAATTTCTTTGTTTACAAGTGGAATCAAATGTTAAAATAGGTTATTTAGATTTTATATTTTCCTTTCTGGAAATTGTTTATCCAGGTGTTTTACCATATATATTCACCTGCCATTTGTTTCTATAGGCTTTATTGAGTTTTTCTTTTTAACTAATTGAAAAGAATATACCTGTTTGTTGACTTTTAAATGAATATTTGCTGTAAGTTTTTTATTATTAATTTTTATTTGCTTTGTTTCTTTTTTTTTTGACAGAGTCTCACTCTGTTGCCACACTGGAGTGCAGTGCTGTGACCTCAGCTCGCTGCAACCTCTGCCTCCTGGGTTCAAGTGATTTTCCTGCCTCAGCCTTCCAGGTAGCTGGGCCTACAGGCATGCACCACCACTTCCAGCTATTTTTTGTATTTTTAGTAGAGATGGATTTTCCCCATGTTGGTCAGGTTGGTCTTGATCTTTTGACCTCATAATCCACCCAGCTTGGCCTCCCAAATTGCTGGAATTACAGGTGTGAGTCACTGCATCCGGCCTTTATTTGCTTTATAATTGTGTTCATAGTTTTGATGTACACATATTTATGTAGTTTTGAAATGTCCAAGGGAATCTGAAGGAAAATGAATTTTTTTTAACTGACTGACATACAGGAAGGAAGACATCCTTCAAAGAAACTGCTTCAAAGCAATTACGCAGGGAGGAGGTTTTATAAAATTTTGGGGGATGAGCCACTCTGAGGAAAAGCAGAAGAATTTCTGAGAATGTAAAACAGCAAATTTTATGCATTTTGGCTGCACGTTTTCAGCAAATAGGATGTTTTCGGTGTAAGGAAGACCAAAAAAATCTCACAACTTCCTTTAGGAAGGTTATGATCACTCACTTCTCAGTAATGAGTTTAACTCAGGGATAAGTGGCATTTTCCAGCTAGGGTCAATAAGGAGTGGGGAAAATGTCATGGGAATAGAGAGATCTAAAATCATTCAGAAAAAAATCTTATAGAAGTCAAGTCAAACCAAACTATCTTTCCCTGTATCATTTCCAGTATTCTCTATTTGGAAATTCTCCTGGCTGAAGTTAATATCTATACATACATTTTTCTTTTTTTATGATTCACACGTGCCACATTTTTTAGAATAGGATGCATGGAGTTGGTCATAAGTGACTTTTCAAATACGTGACCAATAGATTTGTGGTAGATAGAATAATAAATACACTATCTTCTCAAAATTTTGTTCTTAATCATCAGAACCTATAAATATGTGCCTTTCATATCAAAAAGAAGCTGCAAAATGTTGACTCAGGATACAGACCTTGACAGAGATTATCTGAATGGGACCAATCTCATCATATGAATTCTTAAAAGCAAAGAACATGTCCCTGCTGGATCAAGAGAAGAGAAACAAGAGGAACTTGACCTACTGTTGCTGATTTTGAAGATGGAAGAAGGAACCATGTTCCAAGGAATGTGCTAGATGTTGGGAACAGCCCTCAGCTGGCAGCCAGCAAAATAATTGGGACCTCTATCCTATAATTGTAAGATACGGAATTATGCCAAGAATTCAAATAAGCTAGGAAATTGATTTTCCCTTAGACTTTCTAAAAAGGAGCAGAGCCCTGAAGACACCTTGAGTTTGGTCCTGTAAAAGCTGTGTTAGAGGTCTAACCTACAGAACTGTGAGACAGTAAATTTGTTTTGTTTTAAGGGGTTAAGTTTTTGGTAATTTACTCCAGCAGCAATGGAAATCCAATGCAGCATACACCATTATTTTTGAATAATGTTTTCATTTTTTAATGGGTTTAATGTCTATCATTTATTAAAGTCTTTTATCTATTATGGCTCTCCTGGAGAATCAAGGAAACTGGGGGTTAGAAGAGGTATAAGTGGCCTGGAACGTAGATAGAAAACTGAATTAGCTTGTTTCAAGAAATACAGGGAATTAATGAGCAGGGTGTTATAGCAAGCACCTCTAGTCCTGGCTACTCAGTGGGCTGTTCCAGGAGGATAACTTGAGCCCAGAATTTTGAGGCGGTAGTGAGTTGTGATCATATAATTTAGTCAGTATTGAGGAAGTAGAGGTCACACTCTAAATTATACAGCGAAATGAAAGCTGATGACATGTAAGTTGAGAAGGAGTCTGAGTTCTGTAAAGTGTAAGTTTGGAGGCATGGAAAAATCAGAGCATTCATCAAAACAGGAAAGATATAAAATTCAGAAAGAAGTGAAAAGAATCGATAGTGAAGAAAAAAATGATATAGTATTTACTTTTCTTTTGAGACTTTATCTGCTGTTTCCCTCCCGTTCTTTCTGCCTTCCTTCTTATCCTACTTTCCACTGTAGAATTTTGTCCTGAATTTTGATCCATGGAAATCTATAAAAGAAAACACTAACAATGTGCTTAAATTCAGAGAGAATTTTTCCTATCTCTGAGAGCAGTTGGAAAGAGTGAATTTGTCTTCAAACTGGTTTGCATTCTTTCTATAAAGATGCTAAATGTAAACAAAGCACTGCTATTAGAATGATATATGGGAGGCTCCCCATGCACCTTGGCAGAAAAATGTTGTATAAATGGAAAATGTCGCATATATTTTAAAAGAATGCATGAGTTTATTCCTCAAGGGGAATTGCTAATTTATGTACTGTGCTTGTTCTAAAGGTACGTGCATGATTCATAAGTTAGTTTATAAGTAATTTTGTACTGGAGAAAGAGAGCTAAGAGGATACTTAACTGTTTCCAAGTATTTGAAAGATTTATTTTATGATAATCAACTCTTCACCATTTTATTGTAGAGAAGAAGGAAATCAATTTAAATTTCACCTGTAAAAGTTTGTGTAAAATATAAATCTTATGTAAGCATCCTGATTTGTTGTGGACTTTTAGAATAAAAAGTAGATATTCTTTTTATTTTGTTTTCTGATTCTTATGCCCCTAAATTCTTTGTTCTTCATATCCACACTCCTGAATTTTACCAAATAGTTTTAAAAACATTAACCATTCTCCTGCTGTAATTTTTTCCTCTTGTTAGTCTTTTTTTAATTCTAAAAAAAAAAAAAGACAATTAGTTTTATTTAATAAGCCATCTATACCTCTATCATGGCTACCTATTCTGGGGTTAAATATGTACCATGTTCAGACAGTACGGTCATAAATACACACAGTGTCAAACGTAACAAAATAGAGAACTCAAAAATAAATTCACACATTTACAGTCAATTCATTTTTTACAAGGGTATCAAGAACATGCACTGGAGAAAGAATAGTCTCTTTGATAAATGGTGCTGGGAAGGCTGGATATCCACATGCAGAATAATAAAATTAGACCCTTATGTCTCACCATATACAAAAACTAAATCAAAATGGATTAGACTTAATCTAAGACATCAAACAATACAACTACTCGGAAAAAAGACTGGGGAAACATTTCAGGACGTTGGTCTGGGTAAAGATTTCTTGAGTAAGATCTCAAAAGTGGAGGAAACCAAAGCAAAAACTGACAGATGGAATCACATCAAGTTAAAAAGTCTCTGTACAGAAAAAGAAATCATCAAGAAAGTGAGAGACAACCCACAGAATAGGAAAAAGTATTTGCAAACTACCCATCTGACAAGAGATTAATAGACAGAATACATAGGGAGTTTAAACAACTCAATAGGAAAAATAATAATAATAATCCAATTTAAAAAGGGCAAAAGATCTAACTAGACATTTAGATCAAAAGAAGACATACAAATGGCCAACAGACCTACAAAAAATGTTCAACATCACCAATCATTAGGGAAATGCAAATTGAAATTACAATGATATATTGTCTCACAGCAGTTACAATGGCTTTCTGGCTTTTATCCAAAAGACAGGCAATTGTGAATGCTGGTGAGGATGTGGAGAAAGGGAAACCCTCATACACTGTTGGTGAGAATGTAAATTAGTATAGCCACATGGAGAGTAGTGTGGAGGTTCCTCAAAAACTAAAAATAAAACTACCACATGATCCTGCAATCTCCCTGCTAGGTATATATCCAAAAGAAAGGAAATCAATTTGTGGAAGGGATTTCTGCACTCTCGTGTTAATTGCAACACTATTCACAATAGCTAAGCTATAGAATCCACCTAAGTGTTCATCAACAGATGAATGGATGCAGAATATATGGTACGTATATACAATAAAGTATATTCAGCCATTATAAAAAATGAAATCCTGTCCTTTGCAACAACATGTTAAGTGAAATAAGCCAGGCACAGAAAGATAAATATCACGTGTTTTCATGTGGGAGCTAAAAAATGTGATCTCATGGAGGTAGGGAGTAGAATGATGCTTACCAGAAGATTGGAAGGGTAGGGCAGAGAGCATGATAAAGAGATAGTTAATGTGTACAAAACTACAATTAGATATTTCGGATAAAATTTAGTATTTGGTAGTATAATAGAGTTATTATCAAGAATTTGTTGTATATTTCAAAATAACTAAGAGTGGAATTAGAATGTCTCTAACACAAAAAAAAGATAAATGCTTGAGGTGATGAATACCCCAACTACCTCGATTTGATCATCACTCATTGGATGCTTACTTATGCTGTTATATTTTGATACATACAACTAGTATGATACATACAACTAGTATGTATCAAACTCATGTGTACATACTCATTGTACGTGTCAAAATATAACATGTACCCTATAAATATTTACAACTATTGCATATCCATAATAATTAAAAATAAAAGTTAAAGAAAATATATATGTACCATGCTCATGAAAGTTTGAATAAATCACAAAGTTACTTGAAAGTAACACTTTATATGTGTGCATATTTCTGTAATATTTTAAGGAACAGACATTTAAAGTATTCTGTGTAGAGCTACTTCTAATGGTAATGAGATGAGTGGTTTTTATTTTTTGGGTTTGTTTTGTTTTGGTACAAAACTATCAACTTTTCCTTAAAAAGGCAAATGGTTTAGACTTTTTAAAGAAACTTGTATAATACCTATATTATTTTTGAGATTCTCATTCTTGTTATACTTTCATGATTCCCATTCCTGCTTTTTTCTTTTGACTCACTAAGAGAATACTAAGAAAAGTATTTTCTCCAAGAAGCAAGGCCATTATTTTTTATTCCAAGGCAATGATCTCCTTCATGCCCTCTTCACTCTGCCCTTTCAGTCATTAGTTTAATATGCAAATAGAAGCAGGCTGACTAGGCATATTGCAGGAGTTAATGACCAACTAATTGTTACCAACACCACAATCCGGTCCCATGAAAATGCAGATACTGTGAATTGATGACTAGAATCTCCATATGTTTAATGGGAAAATAACAGGAGGACTGGTTGTGCTACTAACAAAACATGAGGGAAAAAATAATTTTCATCACATGCCCCTGATTTAAAATTGCTTCAGGCCATCCTTGTTTCACAGCCAGGAGTATAATAAATTAAGAAAAAGTAGTATATGGCTGAGATGAAACCCTGTGGGATATGTGAGTAAACTAACAGGTAGAGAAATTGAAGAGAAAAAGAAAAAAAACATGGATAGCCTTGGGTGGATAACATAAGAAACAAGAAAACAGTGTCAAGATGCAGCACTAATAAGTTAGTAACTTACAGATGTAATATATGTTGCTACGGGTCTCTCAACTTTATGTATTTCATACTTCAAGAGTTTCTGTGACCAAGTAAAGGCTTGATAAAGCTGAACTTTATCTATTAATAAAAAATACATGTCACTTATTAGGGGGCGGTTCATATAGCAACAAAAGGCACGTTGGGGACTAAGAATGAGAAAGGGAAGCAAAAGACAAGCAACATTTAATGAGAGCCAAGCATTAGGCATGTGATACTCATTTATAATCTACTGTTTTGCCTATAAGGTAAAATGTATGATTTTTCATTACAGGTAAGGAAATGAGTTTGGATATATACATACATATATTTTTCTCTAAACTTTGTTGACACATTTGTTCATTCATCCATTTAACAAACACTTATATTTAGGTAAAACTTCTTGAAAAAAAATCAAATTTTGAAATAAGACAAAAATATAAATGACTTTTTTCAGTATCAGGTATGGATATAGGCTCATCTAAATAATAGGTAATGTATAGTAAATCATTTTTTATCATTAAATATAGGCCCTACATAGTAATTGACATAATAAATTGTAAATGTTGCCAGGCATGGTGGCTCACACCTGTAATCTCAGCACTTTGGTTGGGTGAGGCAGGTGGATCACCTGAGGTCAGGAGCTCGAGACCAGCCTGGCCAACATGGTGAAACCCCATGTCTACTAAAAAATAGAAAAATTAGCCAGGCATGGCAGAACACGCCTTTAATCCGAGCTACTCTGGAGGCTGAGGTAGGAGAATCTCTTGAACCCAGAAGGCAGAGGTTGCAGTGAGCCAAGATTGTGTCACCGCACTCCAGCCTGGGTAACACAGTGAGATTCTGTCTCAAAAAAAAAAAAAAAAAAAAGATGTAAATGTTTGTTTGGTAAACGTATGCATAACTGACTAGTGGTAAGCATAGAAGACAATGGTTTATTCCCCTGTTAGATATTAATCAGGTCCATATTTAACCCAGCATTCTTATCCTAACCTACCTTTAGTACATAGTCTAGAAAAACCCATCTCTTCAAATATTTTCAGAACCGTTTTAACATCTTCTTTTCTTATGAGCCATGAATTGAATAAAATTTTTGAGACATTTTACATTTGCAAGAGAAGTGAAAATGAGTACAAAGACAAGCCACAATAAGACAAATAACCACAATAAAACAATAAGCCACAGTAAGACCAACACTTTTCCCCTGTGTTCTTGATAGGGAAAACTGATACGTAGGCAACTATGAACCACAAATAAAGAGTAGAGTTAAGAGTAAAGCAGAAGCAGTGGAGACAAAATTGTTATAATACAAATTAAACTTGAGATGAATCTTGACAGATGAAACGGTTTTCACTAGGCAAATAGCAATTTGCAAGGGCATTCTCAAAAGAGACAAAAAATATTATAGTTGACAGAGGGAGGACTTAAACCTAGATCTGCTGGCCTCCTACATACATATTTTTCTCCATCATGCTTGTTCTTTTTCATCCTTTGTAGAAGACTTTAATTTCTAGTAATCATCGTTAGCCCCTCTGGTCATGACATGCCTTATGTAATGAACAAGGTCATTATGCTGAAGATATATAACATATTTATGATAACTAAAGTTTTTCTCGTTATGATGCTCCATGAATTACACAGCAATAATAATTAGCTTTTGGTTATTACCTTCAGAACATTTAAAAATAATGCAAATAAATACCTATTACACTTTTTCTTGTATTTGTGTATAGATTCACAATAGAAAACCCATTTCCTGTGACTTGTAAGTTTGAAACAATTTCTTACACCCTCAAAAAAATTTCAATATGTATAATAGATGATGTTCAGTTTTAAATTATTGTGGCTTTTGAATTTAGTTCAGGTCTAAAACTGGTAGAGATATTTATGTTAATATAAAAATTGTTGTTAAAGGGTGGCGTGTCGTCTGCTTCTTTTCATGCACCCATGAAAACTATTCTTGTTTTAATCTCTTAAATTTAAATCTGTGTATTGGGAAATTGATGTATTTTTGTGAAAGAACAAAAGACAGAGGATAGAAGCACCACGCTGATTTTGGCTAGTTTGTGAAATGTCACCAAATTACATGTTGCTCACCATTTTATCTAGCTATGAGGTGGGTAGGAAGAATGATGTATTAGGTTCGTATTATATTAACAACATGCCATATTTCATACTTCTATACTCTTGGAGCAACACTTACTTTTTCCTCCTGACACATATCAAAATCTTAATTTTCCATTAATTATATGGCTATTTGATTAAAATCTGCCTCCTTCAGGAAGACTATTGAGTTTCTTCAGCATAGAAACTGAATGATAGGCATGATTATGCATACAAAGAGTGTTTGAATAAACAAACAAATTAATAAATGAATGACTAATAAATATATTAAAATATCCAGACATATATATGTGTATATATAATTTAAAATAAAAAACCAGAAAACATTTGTAAGTAATTCAGTCTCTTGTGTTATCTCTCCCACTCTATGTCCCATGGTATTACAAGACATATTTTACTTTATATTATATGGTAAATGTTCTGGAGACTTTCAGAAGACCATCATTTTTTTCTATGCATTCTGTTATTTCAGACAAAATGTTAAGTGTTGACAGTTCTTTTACAAGAGATAGTTATTAAAATCTAAATTCTAAACACTCCTGTTAAACTTTTAACATCAGCCTAATTGCACTGTCAGTGGTATATGTCTTCCTTTAATCTTACTGAGTCTGCTCTTTGTACCTGGATACCAATTATCAATTTGTTTCAGCCTTCACTCATGCTCTTCCTTTCTGAATGAATCAAGACTCACAACTTCCTAATATCCAAAATACATGGTTTTTCAAATACTTTACTTAATTGTTCACTCATTGTATCTTTCATTTATTCAACAACATTATAAAACACCCAAAAAGTTGTGTGTGATGTTGGCCTGAACATTGTCAAGTTTCTACAGATAAATTAGATACATTCCTTGGTTTATGAAACTTATAAACTCATAGTTACAATAAGGTAATCAAATATATAACAAAATTAAAATTGGAGTTTCTAAATTATCAAATTAGTAGGATGTACTTGCATGTTTTAATTATAATACCCTTTTCTTCTACAAATATACTATATGTGCATTTCATATAGCTAATACGTAAGTGTGAATGAAATGGTGCGTTTCTAACTTTAAATTTCCTGGGGAAATTTGAATATACAATCAAAGCTCTCCAAGAGCACCAAAATGAGATGATAATTTTGTATTGCTTTTAAACCACTTTTTATCTTTAACATATTAAATATCTTTTGTGTCTGTCAATGCACATCTGTAATGTCATTTTCAATGGATGGTTGCATTATACATATTTAATGCAGCCCTTGTCTGTTGGAAATTAATTTCCTTTTCAATTTCTCATTATTACAAAAGCAATACTGTGATTGACAATCTAGACAACAAAGACATTATAAAACATCTAATCTAAAGTGATTTATCCAACAAATATTCATTGTTCACCTACTATGTGTACATTCTCCTATAAAGCTTTGAAGAGTTAAATCTCTTTATACTCTCTCTTCCTTTACCCTTTTCCTCCCTCTCTATTCCTATCTCCTGCTCTATCTCTGTCTATATTTGTCTGTCTCTGTCTTATAAGTAACACTGTGGTGTGGGGACTTGTAACATCTGTGGAATAAGACAAATATTTACGAAATGGTGGTCGAATATGTCTACTTATCAATATTTTCCCTATTTTCTTTCCTTCCCTCCTTCCTTATTCCTTCTTTCCCTCCTTATTTTTCTTTGCCTTTCTTCTATATTTGTCTTACGTATTTTCATTTTTGTTGTTGTCTTAAATGTATGTTACACTTATAATAAAATTAGTTTTCAAAATTAGGAAAAGCTCAGATCTTCTGATGCTTTTCGAACAGAAGAGGAGACAGAACTTGCATGCAACACATTTGTTTACTATGAATTTGTAAATCCGAATTCCCTATTTTCTCAGTGGCTTACAAATTATACTATTATTAATTAAATTTTTTAATTAAAATGATTGAACACCTCCGAAGAACAATATTAGGCTGAATTCTGACTTCATTGATGATGTTTTGAGATTTTTGGTCATTAGATAATTTTACAATTTAAAATCTGATTAACTAAGTTTTCAGGCTGGGCGTGGTGGCTCATGTCTGCAATCCCAGCACTTTGGGAGGCCAAAGTGGTCAGATCACTTGAGGTGAAGGGTTTGAGACCAGTCTGGCCAACATGGTGAAACCTCGCCTCTACTAAAAATACAAAAATTAGTCGAGTGCAGTGGTGGGCGCCTGTAATCCCAGCTACTTGGGAGGCTGAAGCAGGAGAATCGCTTGAACTCAGGAGGTGGAGGTTGAAATGAGCTGACATTGTGCCACTTCACTCCATCCAGCCTGGATGACAGAGTGTCCTCCCTTCCTTCCTTCCTTCCTTCCTTCCTTCCTTCCTTCCTTCTTTCCTTCCTTTCTTCCTTCCTTCCTTCCTTCTCTCCTTCCTTATTCCTTCTTTCCTTCTTTATTTTCTTTGCCTTGCTTCTGTATTTTTCTTTTGTATTTTCATTTTTGTTGTTGCTTTAAATGTATACTACACTTATAATAAAATTAGTTTTCAAAATTAGGAGAAGCTCAGATCTTCTGATGCTTTTCGAACAGAAGAGGAGAGAGAACTTGCATGCAACACATTTGTTTACTATGAATTTGTAACATCAAAATTCTGCTAAAAGACTGAAGATACTGTATCTATACATTTGGAAGCCAAATATGAGATAGCAGACAGTGGTGAAATCACCCTTGAAATGAGAATTATAAAACTGGAAACAAGACCTAGTTGTATCTTTACTGGCTACGGGATCTTGGGCTGCTTCGGTTAGTGCAAAGAATACCAGCTTGGCATCAAGACACCTGACTTAACCTGCTGGCCCCAATATGTATTCATTGTGTGACACTAGGCACCCATTTAAGTTTGCTTATCTTCAACTTCCTCAGTATAAAAGAGGAAAAAATGATTATTATGATCATACTGTTAAGTTAAAGTTATATAATGTATGTCACACTGCAAATAAAGTATATTAATTATGTGCATAAACCCACTTATTACCCACTAAACAATAAAAAGACCACCAAAAAAACTAACATTTGTATTGCATAAATATAAATATAACCTTAAGATTTACTGTGATCTTGTAAAAGCATATATAAAATCAAACACTAGACATCTCTTTTAGAGAGTTTTATTGTTCAGTGTCTGTGCTTATCTTAAATGAATACTATTTAGATTATAATTTAAGCAGTATGGATGTCAGTTGTTGAAGTTCATTTCATATACATTATATAATGTGTCATTAATAGGCAACACTTATTCTTAACTATGATTTTTCTTGATTCTTATGAGAACTCAGAATTTGAAAACCTGTAAAAGTAATCTAAATATTCTTCCCATTGCAGGAGACTTTTGTGCATTACTGCTGAGTGATGGTCTTTCATTGGTTCTGTGAACTTGTCGAGCATAGGAAATCTGTTTACTGTTTTTCTGCCCAACATGGTAGTAAATCACTCCAAGAGTTAATAAAATGACTGCATATTGGGAAGTTCTGTACCATCAGTATTTTCAGCAATCATCTGAGGGATCAAAACAGATCTGATTCACCAGAGATTATCTCAAAAAACAACAGGATGGTAGTTGATTTAAAATTAAAGATATATGTGGCCTAAGATGCAGAAGTATTTGTCTTCGTGGGGCATAACCCTTCTAGTGGGGAAAATCCATTCCATTTATCAAATTATAGGCCAGAAGTTTATTTTGTGTGCAAAGGGATTTGAAGGGTTTAAGGGTTATTTCTATGTTCTCTGGCAAAGAGAGCTCCATTACTCTGAGGATATTTCTTCCTAAAGAAGTAGGACTCACTTTCTAAGATCTATGCAGTCTTTCCCACTATATAATCTGATATAAAAACATAACTAATGTTTTAATGTTTCTTAATTGTTGCTACAAGTTTGTTTTTTACATGACCATATTTATTAGCCTGTTCACATGCTGCTAATAAAGACATATCCGAGACTGGGTAATTTATAAAGGAAAGAGGTTCAGTGAACTCACAGTTTCACATGGCTGGGAAGGCCTCACAATCATGGCAGAAGACGAAGGAAGAGCAAGCGGATGTCTTACATGGCTGCTGGCAAGAGAGTGTGAGCAGGAGATCTGTCATTTATAAAACCATCAGATCTCATGAGACTTATTCACGATCACAAGAACAGCAGGGGAAAGACCTACTCCCCCATATTTGTAGGTATTTCTTGCTTTATGGGTCACAAAATGTAGCCACAATAACCAGAAAAGGACCAATATTGTTGACAAAGTGGACAACTAAGAAATGTAATACTAGAGCCCCAGAGCTGGCTGTTAACTTGAACAGTAAATTTCTAAATTTTGATTACTATAAATAATATTATCACTATAATTATCTTCCACAACAGGGAAGACCTCAGTGGCTCTGAATAACTAAATAAAAACTAGATATTACATGTATTTGAGAGAACAAAAATTCACAATAAGAAGTTATACAATATTTGGGAATTCTTTTCACAATTAAAAATTTATCTGTCTTCAAATATCCCTGTTACAGCAAAATCCCACCTACTCACAATTGTATGTATTTAAAATGGGACCTCAGAACACAAGTAGGTGGAAATCACAGGTCATGGCCACAATTGAAATGATATGTCTGTGCTAATTTAAAAACACACTCTTGTGATGAACAGTTTTGCATATTTACTATAAATATTACATCAACAACAGACTGTGCTTGCTCTGCAATGTTGCCCTTATAAGCCCTGGAGGGATGTGATCATTTTCTGCTGACTCTGCTGTGTATGATGGTTTGTACTTTAATACTAACTTCCTCAATGGCAAAGGTTGTCCCAGCCCTACACTAATTATGTAACACAAAAGACTTCAACAATGAGGCATGTTTCAATGGTAAATATGTTGTCTCCTCCCTGCCCCCGGTATTATGTATTAACGAATACATTATTACCTGCTCGAGCATTTTCTCCTTTCTGTCTCAATCAGTATTATGGTCCATGATATAATTAGATGTTTCCTTTTGAACAAAAACATTTATTTTATTGTTTACCAAGGCCGTTCAATTTCAGCCTTCGGCCATATGACTTTAATCAGAAGTATTTGTGATTTAGAGCACTATAGTATGTTTATTTTAGCAATTTATTATAACAGCCCATGGGAAAATGACAGTAAATATCTTATAATTTTTGTAAGTAATAAAAAAATAGCTGTGACCTATGATTGAGGGAAAAAATATTCAGGGACTTTCTTATAGAAATAGACTGTCATCATTTGAAAACTCAACACTTTCTAAATTACTGTTTATTTCTAATGATCAAGTGCTTCCTACACATTGCCTCTTCCAGTGATTCTCAAAGCGTTACACTACCACATGATGACAAACTGGAGAATGTCTTTAAAAAATAGATTTCTTTGCCAGACGCAATGACTCACACCTGTAATTCCAGCACTTTGAGAGGACAAGGCAGGAGAATCACTTGTGCTCAGGAATTCCAGACCAGCCTGGGCAACAACGTGAGACCCTGTCTCTACAAAAAAATACAAAAATTAGCAAAGCGTGGTGGCTCATGCCTATAGTCATAGCTACTTGCGAGGCTGAGACAGGAGGATTGCTTGAGCCCGGGAGACAGAGGTTGCAGAAAGCTGTGATTGCACCACTGCACCCCAGCCTGAGCAAAAGAGCAAGACCCTGTCTCCAATAATAGTCATAATAATAATAATAAAGGATTTGGTGGCACTACCCAAGATTATTGAATAAGACAATTTTGGGAGCAGAATCCCAGGCTCTGCATTTTGTGTAAACTTACCAGGTAATTCTTTTGAACATTTAAGTTTGCAGTATTCTATTTTAAAATTCTATGTTTTCATATAAACTGTGATCATGAGAAAATATAGGACGTTTTCCCCCATCTCACAAGTTAACTGCAGAATTTGAGTTAGAATTCAGATCTCTTTATCCCTAAGACAATTTCTGCAGACAATATAAACTGGATTACAATTTATTTTTCATCCTACACAGGTGGTATAAAATTAATTTTATAGATAAGAACCTTTTCTATTACTAGGATGAAAGTAGCATTTTAACAATTTTTCATCTTTAGGTTGGTGTCTCACCTACTTACGTAAACTTTTTCTAGCTTAATAAGTCTAACATACCATTCTTTTTTTTTTTTTTTTTTTTTTTTTTTGAGACAGAGTTCTAAACTCATGACATCTGATCAGGTGTTCCCATCTCAAAATTACTTATTTCACTCTCCTTTGTGTATTTCCCATTTGTATTAATCAAGCCATAGTAGGTTATGCTGCAATAACAAATGAACATGCCAAAGTCACAGTGGCATAGTGCAGTGAAAATGTATTTTTCAGCTATACTACATGTCCAGCTTGGCTCAGCAGGGATCTCTGCTCCATTCTGATGCTATTAGTGCTATTAAGCAAATATACTGGTCCTGCCCCCTCTGACACATGGTAAAATTATACAGGCATGCTTTTTTTGCAATTACATTGGGCAATTAATTAGTTCTTCCAGATATCTTGTAAGCAGAAATTGCAGGCATTGCACTGCAACATTTAATTGGTGGTGTGAGAACCTCCAGATATCTTCCCTCTGGCATTGCAACTGGTAACGTTGAAAATGGGAACTATTCCCTCAGTGTGCATCTTTGAAGTACTGCAACAAGTAGAGCTTTGCCTCAGAATCACGAGAGATATATTGTACAAGAGAAAAATAAAGTTGTGTTGTTTTGTCTTCTGAGATTGTTAGAATTGTTTTTTACCTTAGCATAAAATTGACTATCTTGACTCAGATATCCTCAGAAATATATATACAGAGAGATCCGGCATGGAAGAGGCTGTGCTTCCTTGTATCTGCAATATTTTAAACATGTGGTCTTTTTGTCCCCATGGTATAGAAAATGTCTGAAAAAGTTTACACAGCTTTTTCATTCTTCAAGCCAACAATAATAGGATATTTTTCTTCACAGCCCATTATCCAGAACTAATCACACGACTCCAACATGCTAAAAGAAGGGTAATAAATGCAGTTTTAAATTATGGGGGAGGAAAGAAGAACTTCATATTAATTAAAACTAGTAATGTGGTAGATTTCATTGAATAAACTTTATATTTTCATTCTTAGAAAATTTTCCCTTATATATAATTTGGAAGTAGAGAACACATTTGTTGACTTGGCATAATATCAAGAAGTCATAATGGAATATACGGATACATGTGCTTATAATAAAATAAAGTCCTAAAAAGAAAAAAATAATAAATAGATTTCTAAAGCATGGTAAATATATTTACACATTATGACAGAGATCAACACCCTTACCCCATTTCTACTAAAAAAACACAAAAAATTAGCCGGGCATTGTGGGCACCTGTAGTCCCAGCTACTCGGAAGGCTGAGACAGGAGAATGACCTGAATCCAGGAGGCGGAGCTTGCAGTGAGCCGAGATCGCACCACTGCACTCCAGCCTAGGCGGCAGAGGGAGACTCCGTCTCAAAAATAAATAAATAAATAAAATTTAAAAATCAAGTTTTAATTTACAGAAACGTAATCATATAAAACCAGGAAAAAAAGTGTATCGTCATCAATTCATAATATGAATACCCAAATCCAGTAAACCTCTGAAAAAAAAATGTTCACTGTCATTCTTCTCAAAAAATAAAAATTTAAAAATCAAGTATATATTCTGCCTACTAATTGGCAAAAACATTTTGAAAGATATTAATAACAAGAGGTAGACTTGAATGGAGCGAACTTCCCTAGAACAATCTATAAGTAGTTAGGAGATCAATTTTAAAACGTTTATGAAAATTAAAAATAGAAAATACATCCTAGGGAAACATTCAAAAGGTATACAAAGATAAATATTTGAGAATATTCACTGTAGCAGCATTTGCAAAACTACAACATTAGAAATAAGTTTATAAATAGGAAATCCTTCAATAAATCATGGTACAGAAAGACAATGGAATTCTGTTACAGATAGGAAGCAAAATAAGCACAAGGACTTTCAGTTAGGAGAATGTTGGGTATGTGCGAGAAAAAAATGTCAGTGAGGTCATGACATATTTGGCTAGAGAGAGAAAAATGGAAGGTATGGTGATGAAGGTTAAATCATAGATGGTTTGTAGGCCAGCATAAGAACTTAGAGCTTCACTCAAATTTGAGCCTGTTTGATGAATTTGACTAAAAGAGTAAAATTACCTGAATGCCCACTTAAAAGGATCCCTCTACCTATTTTGTGGTGAATTGACTAAAATGAAAAGAATATAAGCAGGGAGACCAGGTAGATAACAGTTTCCTGAGGCAAAATAAGAGATGTTGGTAACTGGGGATAGGATAATAGTGATGAAAAATCTGGAATAATTTTAAGATTAAAAAATTAAGACTTGCTGATGGACTAGACACAGTGAGTGAGAGAAAGGTAAAATTACTCCAGGTCTACCTCGATCAGGTGAAAGGCTGCATTGCAAAGACTGAGAAAGATGTAGGTTTATGAGAAAATAAAAAATTTACTTCGGAGCATATTAAAGTTGAGTTGCCTATTTTGCATCAAATGGAGATGTAAATGAAGCAGTTGGATATACAAACGTGAATGAAGAGATACACTTTAGAAGCATCAGTGCATACATTTTATTAAAGCCTTTTTAAAGTAATGACCTTCAAAGATCATCTACAGTGAGTAAGTAGACAGAGAAAGAAGGCATCTGTGGATCAAGTCCTGAGGTAATCCAATAGTTGGAGCTTGCAAGATGAGGCAGAGCTAGCTAGTAACAAAGAAAAGAAGTAACTTTGAGATTCGAAAAAAAAATAAATAAATAAATAAAAGAGTGGCATCCAGAAGCCAAGTGAAGGTATTTAAATGGGGAGTTGTAATCAACTCTATCAAATACAATTTATAGTCAACTAAGATGGCTGAAAACTGACAATACGATTTGGCAGTTTGAGTATTATTGGTATCATTTGTATGAACATTCCATGATGGAAAATGAAAGTCTAATTGCAATGGCTTTGAGACAATGGAAGGAAAGGACACAAAAAGAGTGAGAAGATGCTCTGTATATGCAAGCAGAGGCTGAATAGCAGACAGCAGGGTATATGGGATGAAGGTAGGTTTTGATATGATAGATATTATAGTATGCTTATATGCTGATGACAAAAATCCAATAAAGCAGAAAAATTAAGGTTATATAAGATAGAAAAAATAGTAACCAGGAGAGGGTGAGACACGGACTCTTTTTTGTTTGTTTTTTTCAACTGAGGAGTCAAATTTCTTTCATTTTAGGAATAAGTACAACATTGTATTTCAAGAGCAAAAAATAAAAAGCAAGGTACCATGGTGAAGAAAGGTGGGGCAGAAGGGGGAAGGAAGGTGAAAGATAATTTACACCACTTTTTGCCAAATAATTTTTGTATTATCTAATTTAGTCTTTATTTTTACTTTTTGAACAGAATTTTTAAAAAACAGTTTTAGAGTGACAGAAAAGTTGGGCAGAAAGTACAGAGAATTTTTATATGCTCCCTGCTCCCACACACGCATAGCATCTTCCTCTATCAACATTTTGGGGCAGAGTGACACGTTTTTTACAATTAAAAACCTACATTGACACATCAATGTTACTCAAAGTCCATAGCTTACATTAGGGTATACTCTTGGTGTCATACATTCTATGGGTTTTGACAAATGTATAATGGCATATGTCTATAAATAAATTTTTTATTATCAAAGTATCATAAATAATTTGTTTATTTATGATAAAATTACTATTTTATTATAAAAAGTATCATAAATACTAATTTTATTGCCCTAAAAATCCTCTGTGCTCCCCACCCAATGCCTGAAAACCATTGATTGTCTTATTGTCCTGCAATTTTTTCTATAATTTTATTGTGGTATAACAAACAACATAAAATTTACCTTCTTAACAATTTTAACTTTAC
This sequence comes from Colobus angolensis palliatus, assembly GCF_000951035.1. NCBI lineage: Eukaryota > Metazoa > Chordata > Mammalia > Primates > Cercopithecidae > Colobus > Colobus angolensis. The sequence goes on from NW_012114711.1 coordinate 4,011,591, forward strand.
AGTTCAGTAATATTAAATCTATTCATAATGTTGTGCAGCATTTACCATCATTGATCTCGATAATTCTTTTCCTCTTTTAAAACTTAAATTCCGTTATACCCACTAAACAATCATTTTCTATTCACTTATCCTGAAGCCCCTCACAAACACTATTCTAATTTCTGTCTCTATGATTTTGACTGCTATCAGTACTTCTTATAAGCAAAACCATATAATATCATTCTTTATATGACTGGATTATTTCACACAGCAAAATGTCCTTAAGATGTATCCAAGTTCTAACATGTGTCAGAATTTTCTCCTTTTTTAAACGCCAAATAATATTCCATTATACCCGTACATCACATTTTCTTTGGATTTAAAAATATCTCTCTTAGACTATGTGTTTTTAACTATTCTGTCACCCTCTGTTTTCACATTCCTTTTACATTTAAAGAAATTACTGAAACGAGGAGGAGCTTCTGTGTTTCTGCTCTTTGTTTTCTATATGCATTATAGCTGTTTTGTTCGTCATTTCCAGAATTATTGTCTTACATTGTGTTTAACTGATTTCTTACAGTGAAATGTTTACACTCCTTTCTTATTTCCTTTCATGTATATTATGTCCCTATTTTCCTTGTGGTTACCATGGGAATTACATTTAACAGCCTAAAGTTATAACACTCTCATTTGTGTCTATGCCAACTCAAGTAACACAGGAAACCCTTTACCACTTAATGGCCCTGTTGCCACTCCTTTTGGTTGTTGATGTGACAAAATTATATATTTTTACATCCAGTGCCCCAAAACATAAACTAATAATTATTTTGAATACATTAGTCTCTTAAAATATGTAGAAAACAAAATGTTGTGTTACAAACCAAAGTTACAATTATTCTAGCTTTTAGATTAATAACTGTTTATTTTTAAATGTAGTTGTCTCTTAAATCATGTAGAAAACAAAAAGTAAAGTTACAACTTACTGTTGTAAGTAAAGTTATAAATTATTGTTGTTATAATAATACTAGCTTTTTTAATTGCCCATGTATTTACCTTTATAGAAGCATTTATTTCTTCACATGACTTTGAATTACTGTCTACTCTCCTTTCATTCCACCTTACAGAACCCTCTTAAGCATATCTTGCAAAGCAAGTCTAGTGCAAACAAATTCCCTCAGATTTTATCTGGGAAGGTCTCTGTTTCTCCCTCAGTTTTTGAAGGATGGTTTTGCCAGATTTAGAATTCTTGGTTAACAATTTAAAAATATTTTTTCAGCACATTAAATATCTTGGTTCACTATCTTCTGTCCTACAAAGTTTCTGATGAGAAATAAGCGGATAATGTTACACAGGATTCCTTGTGTATAAGTCACTCCTCTGTTGCTGCTTTTCTCTTTGTTTCTTGACTTTTAACAGTTTGATTTTAATGTGTCTATGTGTGGGTCTCTTCATTTTTATTCTCTTTGAAGTTTGTTGAGATTCTTGGATACTTACATTCATATGAGAAGTTTTCAGCAATTATTTCTTCAAATAATCTCTCTCCCTCTCTCTCTCTCTCTCTCTCTTCCTCTAACTCTCACTCTCTCTTTCTGTCTTCTGGGACTTCTATAAGGCATACATTAATTTATTTGTTGGTTTCCCAGAGATCATTTAGGTTCTGTTCATATTTATTCAATATTTTTATTCCTGTTTTTCAGAATCAATTTATATTGTTGTGTCTTCAAGTTTGTTGATTCTTTCTTTTGCCTATACAAATCTGCCTTTGAATCCCTCTGTAAATTTTCCATTTCAAATACTGTACTTTTCAGCTCCACAACTTTAGGTTCAGAATTTCTTTTTTTCTATCTCTTTATTGATAATTGCATTTTGTTCCTAGATAGTTTTCTTGACTTTATCTATATCTTCCTTTAGTTCATGGAACATCTTTAAGATGGACATTTTGAAGTTTTGTCTGTGGATCTGCCATCAGGTCTTTTAGGGTATAGTGTCGGTTGATTTTTTTTTTCTTTGAAAGGTCACGCTTTCTTATTTCTTTGTGTGCTTTGTGTTGTTGTTGCAAAAAATGGATACTTGAATCTAATAATGTGGTAACCAAGGTAATCCAACCCTTCCCCCTTCCCCAGAGTTTGTCAGTTTTTGATATTCTTTTTATTTATTGTTTTGCTTTTTGTATTGTTATAGGCTATCTCTCATTCTGGGATCAGCCTGAGGTATAATTATAAATTCTTGTCAAGTCTTTTCTGAACCTATGCCTTTTCCTTAACATGCACAGTCACTTTTTAATGCTCCCCATATATACAATTGCTTTTGAATATGTTAGTGTTTAATGCCTGGCTCTCAAAAGAGAAAAAAGGAAAAAAATTGAGGATGGTGGAGAAGCACTGGAAAGTCACTTCAGTCATAGGTGAAGGGGCTTTCAACAATGGCGAGACATGAAAAATCAATGGCAACTCATGGCTTCTCTGTACCTCTCTGATCAGAAGCAGCTATCAGAAGAACAATCCCAAATATCCGGAGGACAGAGTCCTTTGTGCTCACCCCGGCTCCTTACAGTTCTGTGCAGGCTGCTTGAGGAACGTATGCATAGCTGTCTGCCACAGCGATGGGGGTGGAGAATGGGTAGCAGGTACCTTACTGAGTGCTAAAATTGATGGAAATTAACTGCAATTTTCCATCCAAGCATTCCCCTGGAAGTTGCAAACCTTCAATAGACTCCAGGGTTCCAAACAGTTACATCAGACAGATTCTGCCAGTGCTGTTGTTCTCTAGGTGGAGAAACATTCCTGGTGCTTCCTATGCCACCACTTATTCAGAATCCTCTAGAATGAATTCCTTTGTAGAAGCAAAGAAGTTGGTCTTTGTTGAGACTACAGACAAATAATCCATAATGGTAGTACTGATTATAGAGTGTATGGGTTACAGTTACTGACAAATTTTGAGATGTTGTTATTGATGCTAATGGAGTACTCTTCTACCTGATTCTATTTCCTCAGTAAAATAAGAAGCAGTTTTTTAGCTGAGGATGAGAACAGGGTTTAAAACACAAAGGAAAAGCAAAGATTGATAAAGGAGTTGAGGATTTATGCAAATGAGAAATTATATGGTTAAACCTTGGAACAGCAAAAGTCACTAGGATCAATAGATAATAGGTCCTGTGAGGTTGAAAGATCACTGAAGCTGAATAGATAAGAAATGAAGGCTGAAAAATTGAATACTTGAAATTAAGGTTATGAAGCAGATGCAGTTACTGACAGTAAAACATCTAGGTTATGGTCATGAGAGTGGGTGACTAAGACAGTATGGGAGGCAAAATTATTAAAGGAGAGAAGGAAAAGGAAATGAGACAACAGGATTCTGAAATGGCTGTACATATTATTAAAATCACCAAGAGTTAAAACAGAAGTTGGGATTGAGAGAGTAACAGTAGCCCATGTGCTATAACCCTCAACAATGTGGAAGAGAAAACCCAAGGGGGTGCCACTGAGTGGGAGGCAGTTGTAGAATGTGATAACATGAGCTACAAAAGGGCATTTTTAGGGAGCTGTAGGAAATCACAGCCTGAAAGGAGCATTGAAAAGCAGGGACTATATTCCACCTTCAGGCCCAGGGTTTGGGAGAAAAAAAGTCATAACGTAGGGAGGGTCACAGGGAAAGCCACGTCTTCGGGGAAGAGCTAGTATTCAATCACAGCTAAGGTTTTACAGGGATGTTCAGAAAAAACAAACAAAAACAAAACAAAAACAGAATACATGAGCTAATTTATTGGAACTATGAATTCCACAGGGCAGAGCAAGAGTAGAACAGCTTTAGGGGTCAAGGAGTGTGGGAGGTAGGGTCAGATTGAGATTGTCAGTGCCATATGGGGTAAAGGGCCCTGCTGATAAAGGCTTCTTGCAACAACTAACATAAACAGGACATGATTACATGCGCTCTGATAGTCTGTGAGACAGATTGTGGTAGAACGGGAATGTGTGTTGGAGGGGAGGGAGGGTGGTGTTACTAGGAGCACACGATGATCTGGACTCTCCTCTTTCACTCTTCTCTAGGTTTGTGAGGAAGCTTTGGAAAGGGACAGAATCAGAACTGCGTGCATATCCATACCAGAATATTAGCAGTACATATCCCGGCATGGTGGCATTATGCATGACACTGACTTTCTCATTTTTTGTTTAGTATTTTTAAGTACAATTGTCCTGCTGTGTCAGTGGTGGGTTCTTCATCCGTGAATTCAACCAACCATGAATAGAAAACATTCAGAAAAATAATGCCACTGTACTGAACATGTACCACACTTTTTAAATTCCTGTAATTTTCTAACCAATACAGTGTAACAACTATTTACATAAAATTTGCATTGTATCAGGCATCATAAGTAATCTAGAGAAGATTTAAAGTATATGGAAGATTGTTTGTAGTTTATGTGCAAATACTATGCTATTTTATGTAAAGGACTTGAACATCCATGGATTTCGGTATCTGTGGGGGTCCTGGAATCAGTCCCTCACAGATACCTGTATTTATTTTAAGTGAATGTGTATTATGGAATATAAATATATAGGTATATATATACACACACATGTATATCCACAATATATGTGTATATATGTATGTGTGTGTGCTGTCATTTTTCAACTTAAGTTTAAAAAGTTACCTAGAAGGGATAAAACAAAAATAGAGCTCCAGATATCTAATGTTCCTTTCAGAAGGAAATCTTTACATCTGTATTTTTCTTCAGCTATATTTTTTAAACTACTTGGCTAAAGTAAACCCACGTTCATACAGAAAATCACTATTATTTTGCATAAAGTTGTGAAGTCTAAGACTGAATAGAGTCTAACAATTATATTTATTGATGTGTCTGTTGTTAAACTCTGAGCAGATATCTCCATTAGAGCCTCTGTAATGATGTCTAGATCATTTTAGGTAGATTTTTACTAATTGCAAGCTACATAATGCTTCCTTCCCAATACTGTTGCCTACATCAAATTTTTATTTCTTAGGTGTTTCTTGTATTTCTTATCCCCTGATATAGAGACTATTAGGCTCTCATCATTTCTTTCCCATTCTTCAGGGTTATTGGGAGGATTATAAGCATGAGCTCTGGAATTAGACTTCTAGTGTTTGAATCCTACTGATGTCTAAAAGATATGGCCTTTGCCCTCATAATTTGCAATGTAATCATTGAAGAGAGACATGTACATCAGTTTCTATAACACAATGTAGACAGAAGTAAGTGTCATAAAAATAATAGTGGCTGAAATGGTAGAAAACATCATGGAGGGGATGGCTTTCGAGTGGGGATTGAATAAACAGAGTGTTTTAGGAATAAAAATGGTGTTAGGAAGAAAAGAAGTTCAAGTAAAGAATAATTTTAGTGACGGTATAAAAATGATGGACTGCTCTCATATTCAGGTAAGGGTCTAGAATGATAGGAGTAAGTATTGAGTAGGGGAAAATCGAGAGATATGGTTTAAAATATCTTGTTTGGACGTGAATACCAGTCTAATAATTCTGATTTGCTTTACTATCCATTTGACTTTATGGATCATTAAAACAATTTAGTATAAATGCTGATAGCTGGTATATCTCTCTCTAAGGTTGTTACTGCATGTGAGAGCAATCAGGAAAACATTTTCAATCAATCACTTATTTTACTAGCGGATGCCAGGCAAATGGCTTTCCTGATTTTTTTGAATCTTTAAAATGGACTGAATGACTATTTTTTAAAGTTAATTGGGTGGTTCAGGGCAAGTTTAAATGCAATCAAAACACTTAGCATATGAGAGCAAGTGCATACATTCACAATAGGAGCAAACATCAAAGCAACAAGAAAATTAGAGACATTTTTGAGTCATTGACCACACACATTTGAGAGTTTTTGCTGGATGAACATTCCTCCTGCACTTGGAAAGAAATTAGTGTTTTATAACAGGAGTTAGCACACTCTTTCTTTAGAGAACCAGATAGTAAATATTTAGGGCTTTGCTGGATAAATAGTCTCTGTCACAAGGACTTGACTCTACTTTTATAAGGTGAAAACACCTGTAGACAATGTGTAAATGAATGGGCGTGGTTGTCTTCCATCTAAACATTACTTACGTAGTGGGTAGTAGATCATATCTGAGCCACAGTCATAGTTGGCTGACCCTATTTTAGAAAATTATTGGGAACAGATGTGTAAAAAGTTGAAGTAAACAAATGCAATATAAGATACTATCACATATTGATGAATGTTCCCCAAATGTTTTCTTTGAATATCAATGCAAACCTGGTCAGACTTTGATGCTGATACTTCCAACTAAGGGCGGAATCCATAGTCAGCAAAAATTATTATTTTTGTATGTCTTTTGCTGTTACAGCAGAGTAAACAATTAATTCAACTTAGATTAAAGGAAGGCATAGTTTAATAATAAATAGACATCATAGAAACACAAGCCCAGAAACTAACATAGAGCTGGGTATCATGAGATATAAAAGTTGGAGTAAAAATTTAGGACAGTACCAGGTACTTATCTCATTTCAGCCTATGGGCAATCTTATTTTTCTTTTAGAAAACCTTTAAAGGCTGGGTAGTTGGCTCACTCTATAATCCCAAGGCGGGAGGATTGCTTGAGCCCAGTGGTTATCAGCCTGGGCAACATGGTGAGACCCTGTCTCCACAAAAATATAAAAAATTAGCTGGATGTGGTATATATGCCTATAGTTCCAGCTACTTGGAAGGCTGAAGTAGAAGGATTGCTTCAGCTTGGGAGTTAAGGCTGCAGTGAGCCGTGATCACACCACTGCACTCCAGCATAGGCAACAGGGTGAGACCCTGTCTAAAGAAAAAAAAAAAAAAAAAAAAAACACCCTGTAAGATTAATGTTGTTATCATCCCCATTTTACAAATAAGAAAACTAAGTCACAGACCACTTCTAGAGAACTTTCCCTTGGCCACTGCTTAGAAAATATTAGAGTCAGGTTTTTTATCCAGCCAGTTCATCTCAGGAGCCAATACTCTGACATTGCCCAACTGGTTTAAGTCAATTTGCTCTTTGAAGTTTGAGCTAAACTGTGAAGACAAGTAGGATTATCTAATCATAGTAGCTAACATCTATGAATCAATATATGCCAGGGCTTTATACAGATCAGCTCCTTTAATCTTCATAACCCTACTTAGTGGATGAAAAAAGAGACACTCACCTAAAGTGATATAAATGCAATTGGTAGAGCCAGGACTCTATCCTGGTGAGTCTGCCCATAGAGACTATACACTTAATCTTTCGGGCAAGCACAATAATCTTAAAAAAGGTAATATATGATGTGCAGAGAGCAGGCTGCTGAAATCAGCAAGAGACGTTTGCTAGGCAAGGTGGTTCCCAGATTATGGAACCAGTGAAGGAGGATTTTTTTTTAATATAGGAAACAACTGAGAACCCCTGTAGAGTCATCAGTCAGGAAGGTTCACTTGATAGCAGTAAACACTGGAGACTGTAAGGGAGTTTGAAAAAATGAGGGATTCAAAAGAAATCATGAGTTTTGTGTTCTCCTGCAGAAGAGTGAGAGTAGTAAGAAACTGAGAAGAGGGAATTACTTTGAGACATATTTCAAAGGAAAATATTATTTGAGACTGACAGGTCACAGAAGATAAAGCAAAAAATAGTCAGATTAATTCACATGCTTAGCCTGGGATACTTGACAAATGATGTTATCACAGACAAACTGAATAAGTCTAGTTAAAGAAGCTAGTTTGAATTAAAAGTAAGTTTGGTTGAATTCGCTCATAAATTTAAAGAGATATGCCATTTTGGCAATTTCAAATCTAGAGATGGAGTACAGCTCAGAGGATAACGAATGAGAAAAGCCATTCAGTTTAGATGTGAGAACACCATCAGTTACTTATGTCTACAAGAGCAAATTCAACAGAGTGGTGTCAATTGAAGGTCATTTGGTGGGGATGAAATAAGTTGACAATTTGAAACCAACAGAAAAATCTGAACCTGAAAATTTAAATTCAAGAAATCGTCTACATCTTATAATCAGTGAAATCCTAGAATTACTTGATTTTTCAAGACAGAAAGTGCATAGCAAGAATTTTGGGTAGTGAGCATTGTGGCCTTCCTTTGGAAGTCAGAGAAGATGACATGCCAGGAGAAATATAGGAAGACTTGTACTTCAGGAATGTAGGAAATAGAATAGCAGCAGTGAAGGGGAACTGAAGTCTAAGAAGGGGGAATTTCAAAACACCCATGTGCAGTTAAAATCAAATGCTGGAGTCTAATAAGATGAGATCTGAGAAAGGGATTGTAGATTTTTAAAAAATGCTGACCTCTCATTAAATTTTAAAAAACACAACTGAACTATCAGTTAACAGGTGAGTGGAAAAAAAAAAAAAAAAAAAACTGTGGTATAAACAGACAATGGGATATTACTCAGCAATAAAAAAGAATGAACTAACCAACTATTGGTCTGCAAAATAACGTAGATAAACTACTTTTGCATACAATTTTGAGTATAAAATAATGCCAGATAAAAAATATATAGTGCATGATTAAATTTTTTAAATAATTCTATAAATTTAACTTATTTCTACTGACAAATCAGATCAATGGTTGTCTGATAAGGTATAATAGATTACAACAAGGGTAAGAAAAAACTTAGTTATGGTGGATTATGTTATTTGTGGTGGTTTCATAGGTATGGTTTTGTGTAAGTGTGTGTCAAATCACTGAATTTTGCACTTTAAATATGTGCAGTGTATTGTACATCAATTATACCTCAATGAAATCATAAAATAATGAGTTTGCATAGGGTAATAATGCTCATGTTAGATTTCAAGGAATTAATAAAAATGGCAAATGGAAATACAGATAGCAGGAACCTAGATCATGTAGCACACATTTCAGAACATTGTCCATAACACAAGGAAACTGCAGTGGATGACTCTAGGACAAATGATAGTTTTACTTCTTTTTTTTTAAAGATGGTGAAGATCTAGTTTTTCCTAATTGTGTATTTAGTTTTAATCCCATGGCTCCAAGGTGAAATGTATAAGTGCTATTTGTTTTCTAGAAATATTTTTTTCCCAGAAGCAGAATGATAAGTTGTAGAAGATATATATTTTAATTATTTATTGAAAATGTAAACTGCTTCAAGCAATATAACACCATAAATAAAAATGGCTAATTTTGAAAGCATGAGAGTGTACACAAGTCTGGTAATTTCAATTCTCCATCAACTCAAAGAGGCATTATGGGAGCCTTTTATATAATCTTCACTCTCCTTGTCACAAATTCACCCTGAGGGAAACCAATCTTGATGGAGAAGTCTGACTGTCTTGGGTAGGGAAAAATGCATATGTGTGTAATCTCAAGATGAAATTTAAACTATGATTTTGGTGAAATGTTTGAAATGTAACTAAAAATACAGCTTTCTCCAAATTGCTACAATGTAGTTTTTAATGATGTTCTCTCTCTCCTTTTTCAAATCTGTGGATCTATTTTCAAGCTATTCTCATAGCTAACATTTTCATTTTTACCCCGCACTCATGAGGTACCACAGTTTGCTGATTCCCATGTAAGATTTAATTTTATTGATCATTGCTTATAATGTGTGCCTAGAGACAGAGAACAAGCTTCCCTATCCAATTTCTATTTTCCCTTCAGGTTAATAGGTTTCTCTTTCCCAATCATTGAGTACTGCACATAAGAACAAGGAGAAAAATGTTTGTTGAGTTATATTTAGAAAAGAAAAAGAAGGAAAATCATCATTTCATAGTGATCTTGCGTTTTTCTCTAGTTTATAAAAAAAGTCAGACAATGTATGAAGACTAAACTTTAATTAATGAAGTTGTCCTATATTATAAGAGGGTTCCAGGATGTATCTTACATGCAAATGTTTTCATCTTTTTAAGGTAATTCTATTAATATTCCTGCTTTGCTCTAAGGGTCCTAGTCTGAGTACATTTATCCATTTAGCAAGATTTGGGGGTGGAGGCCATTTGTATTTTATTCTATTCATGTTAGAGTTTAGTTGGTGATCAGACACAGTAGACAATGTTATGTAGGGTTAGATATTCATATATGGTTTAGATGCAAGTAGATTTCACTTGCACAATCATATGAACATTGAGTGTGTCTCATTGGATTTCTGTAAGAATGACATGAAGTGAACAATTTATTCTTGACAAATTACGTGACACAGAAACCACTCCATAAGTGTTAGGTAATCTTTTGTACATGAATGGGAAATAGTGATATATATTTATATTTTCATGCTTTGGCCTAAAGGAAGTCTAGATATTAAATACTACATACTGGTGGGAAGATTTTTTTTTTTTTCAGGGTGGAAAGTGAAAAAAAGAACAAGGATGGGGAAGATTTTTCTATACCTTTGTTATGTTTTTGGACTTTAATCCGTATGGTTGTACTATCTATTTGAAAAGGCAAATATAAAAGTCATCTGAGCTTTTTGTTGTCATAATAGTGTCCTTTCTGACAATCATTGCTTTTAATCCTAAAATGTCTCATCAAGTGCAAGTGCCTTTGTCTCACAGTTTCTCTATAGAACATAAATGCTTGTGTGTGGAGTCAGGGCTACTCAGACTGTGAACTCAGAGAACAGGCAAAAGGTAAATGTTCATTTATAATTGCTGTTTCCTGGATCTAACCAATTTCTATGACTGTGTGAAAATGTCCAATGAGGTTTTTCTTTCTCTTTATCAGATGATGGTCCACCTTCTAAGATAAACCTTCTCTGTGTTGAAGTCAGGCTTAAATAAGGAATAAGTTATTAATAATCATGAAATCTAATAATTAATCTATAGCTTTATTAGAAGACTAGGGAGCCCAGATTTACCACTAATAGTAATTATTCTTAATTACAGCTAACCTTTGTTGGAGTGTACAGTGCAAAGCACTTTAAATGTATTATCTTATTTGATTTACCTAGCAACCCTATGTGGTACATGGTAGATAGTAGATGCTAGATTAATAAAATGACAAATAACCACTTAGAAAATTTGTCAAAAATCATGTGGCTGGTAAATGGTCTCAGATCCAGGCCTTTTTAATGCCAAAGCCTATGCTCTAGACCATCACACTGCTGTATGTAAGCAGCTCTCAATGATGTATTTTAAGAAATTTTTATTTAGCAACTATTTCTGGAGTAATTAGTAATTGTTCCATTTTGTAGGGAACTGGGGTTGCCACATCAACAGATATTAGGTTCATAATTCATATCATACATTGACAGCATGTATGCAATGAACCATCCCAAATGGTGGCACTGTCATGAGAAACTGCCTGTTCAGTCTCAGGCATTTCTGTAGTATTGTAATCCAAAGACAGTGGGGACTCATAGAATAAAAACAGTTATATTATCCATGATCTGAACTAAATGTTCACATTTACTGCTTTTCTCAATATCACTCAAAATAGACTTTAGTCCTCTTATAAAGTGTTTAAACAGCAATGATAACAATAACAAACATGCCTTTTTACTTTCTGGGTAAATTACACTTTACCTATATTCACAGTTGTTTACTATTAAAAATGATCATTCTCAATAGAATTTGTATACATGGTCAAAAGCTGTATCCACACCTTACCAAAAGAAACTGGTGATTTTATTTAAAAAAAAAAGTAACATTCAAAGTCATTTTGTTACAGGAAGAAAAAAATGTCTATGAAAGCTGGATATTTTACTTTTCATTTATTTTTGTTGTATCATGCGAAGAGAGCTGGAGATTCTGTTGCATAATTTTAATATATGGATTAAATTGGATTATTCAGAAAATTTCTACTTATAACACTGCTCTGTATTGTTTTATTATTTGCAGCTACGTAACTCTAATCCTAATAGAACCCCTGTTATTCATGACGCTATGTGAGCTTTGTTGCATTATTCATGTTTATTTTATTTAAATTTGTGTCTATGAACTGTTTGATTTGTGAGGCTCTCATGAAACTGTCATTGACAGAAATGACAAGACCAAGCTTGTAAATTACATTTTTTATATGTGCTAAAGTCTAGACTTCTATGTGTCGCTAAAGAAATCACCCTATTAAAAAATAATAACATGTATCCTTAAAGTAGAGTGTCTGTGATTTATTGGAGCAGTAGGCTTGCTCAGAAGTGGGGTGCCTGCAGTATCTTTACCCTGTTTACTTGTTCCAGGTGCCTATTGACTTCTCACATTGTTGCCACTATAAGGTGAATACAAGCTGAAACTCACAATTGCTATGTTTTGAAACTTGCTAAAGTAATGTTTTTCTCTTGCTCTAAATATTTGTAGATACATTTGAATAGATCAGTGTCTTTTCATCCATTTTTAAAGCACACATCCAACTCTGTAAATTGTTTTGTGCTTCTCTTTTAATAGGATGGAGATGAGTGAGACTTATTTTCCCATTTCTGACATGCTTGAGCAAGAAAACAAAGCTTTCCGCCATCCCCCAAATGGAAAAACCGCACTATGCTAGACGGGTTTTAAAAACACAAAGCAAAACCTTCTAACAGCACATCTGTTCTTATTTACAGGAATTAGACGATATAAGCTGCAGCTCAGAATCAGAGGTAAGCATTACATTTAATCTGTCATGCCTGCAGGTTTTTATGAAGTTCAAACATTTTAAAAGGTTTGGCTTGATAAAACTCCCTCATTATGTTTCTTGAGGTAGCCCTGTCATCTTTGTCCAGTGTCTCACTAACAACATTTCCAGTTCAGTAGGAGCAGACATTGCTCATTGCGTTTTATTTGATCTCAGGCTATTTAATACTATAAGATGTTGTGTGCACACCATTCCTTTAGGATTTTTAAACCATTAGGTTAAAGGTACATCCAATTATGTGATATCTTTAAGCAACTTGAAAGTGCAGTTTTATATATAGAAATTTACCACTGAACTATACTGAAATGAAGTTAAGGTTGTGAAACACACTGACAAAAGATAGGGAATCCAAAGTTAAGAATGACATTTTGTCCTTCCCTTGTGCTGTAGTGAAAATGAAGGAAGTTGAGTTGAGTACAAGATAAACTCAAGGACACTGAGGATTTTACTTTTAAAAATGTCCTTATAGATGCATCATATACAAGGTAACAATAATAGCTATACTTATGGAATAGCTGGGAGTTTAAAACACCCTCTTCACTGATACGATTGTACTGGAACCTTAAAACAGTCCTATTCACATAAGAAATTGGTGATTTTTGTCTGTTTTCCCCAATGAGAACACAGAGAATCTACAAGTAATTATTTCTTTTTTTTACAATTGTAAGAGCAGTAATAAATGTAGCTGCACGTCAGAGCCTGTCCTTCAGACATCAAGGTTGGTACTGTCTGTACTACACAGTCTCACTGCTGCCTGTAAGTATGTGTGTGCACATATGCGTGTACATATCAACACACTCACGCACAAACACACATACCAGTGGATAGCCAGAGGAAGAACAAACGAATCAGAGACCAAGCAATATGTATTTGCTGGATAAATTAAGATGTTCTCTCTTTCATGCAATTCAATTCAAACTGCTTTAAACATTAAAAGAGATTTACTGGCTGATAAAAACATAAAATTCCAGAGTCACTGTTCTTGTGAGTTTCCTAGATCTGTCCTCAAGTGTGCCAGATTTACTGTGGGCATGCCTTGTGCTTGCAAAAGTCAATGGCAGTTTCAGGAAATCTGTGACCCAGAGTTCACAGCATAAATCCTGAGTTTCCAGTAGGTTGAAATCGCCGTGAAACCATCCTGTAGCCAAGCGTAAAGCACATATACTTGGATTTGCTTCAGTGATCATCATGGTAAGCGGGAATGGAATATCCTGTTTGCATTGAACAGATATACTTCCCCATTATAGAGAAATTGTCAATCTCATATAACTACAAAGATGTTCTGCAGTGAGGAAGAGTATATTAATTCTATGCACACAACCTCAATATGTACTATAACTCTCTGTCTTAGTATGTAACTATTCTTTACTAGGTATGTAGAATTCTCTTTATTTGACTTTAGGTATAAAGGGATACATAAATGTACTCCTAAATGTGTGTAAGATCATACCTATATTATGATAAATAAATTCATTAATTCATTTTTATTTCATTCAATTTAATTTTTTATTTGAACAAATTTTCATTTTTGGAGTACATGTGAATTTTCTTACATGCATATAATGTGTAGTGAAAAAGTCAACATATTTAGGGTGCCTATAGTCTGAATACATTTTGTTAACTATAGTCTACCCTGCCATCAAACATTGGATCTATCCCATCTAACTGTATGTTTATACCCTTTAACTCACTTCTCTTTATACTTCCCCTTCCCCCAACTCACTCCTCCCAATCTCTATTATCTATATTTCCACTCTCTACCTCCACGTGATCAAATATTTTCACTCCCACATATAAGTGAGAACATACAATATTTGCCTTTTTTTGCCTGGCTTAGTTCACTAAAGATAATGACCTCCAGTTCCATCAATGTTATGTCAAATGGCATGTTTTCTCTCTTTTATGGCCAAATAGTATTTCACCGTGTATACACCACATCTTCTTTAAACATTCATTCACTGATGGACACTTATCTTTACTATCTTTACTCTATATCTTTGTTATTGTAAATAGTGCCATAATAAACATGCAAATACAGGTATTCCTGTGATATACTGATTTCTTTTCCTTTGGGAAGGTATCGGTAATAGCATTGCTGGATCAAATGATAGTTCCATTTCTAGTTTTTTGAGATATTTCCATACTGTTTTTTATAGTGGTCATACTAGTTTACATATCTGCCAACTGTGTATGGGTTTTCCCTTTTCTCTGCATCCTTGCCAACATCCATTATTTTTTGTCTTGATAATAATGGCCATTTTGATTGGGGTAGGATGATACCTCCTTGTGGTTTTGATTTGAATTTATCTGATTAGTGGCACTGAGCATTTTTCATGTAACTGTTGGCCGTGTGTATGTCTTCTTTTGAGAAATACATATTCATGTCTTTTGCACATTTTTTTCTTTAATCTTTATTTTTATTATTTATTTATTTATTTTTGAGACAGAATTTTGTTCTTGTTGCCCAGGCTGGAGTGCAATGGCGTGACCTTGGCTCACTGCAACCTCTGCCTCCTGGGTTCAAGCGATTCTCCTGTCTCAGCCTCTCAGCCTCCTGAGTAGCTGAGATTACAGGTGCATGCCACCACACCCAGCTAATTTTTGTATTTGTAGTAGAGACGGGGTTTCATCTATTTTTTTTCTATCGAGTTGCTTGAGTTTCCTGTATATTCTAGATATTAGTCTGCTGTCATGAGTTTAGTTTGCAAAGATTTTCTCCCATTCAGTAGATTTCCTCACACTGTTCATTATTTCTTTCGTTGTGCAGAAGCTCTTTAGTTTAAGTCTCACTTGTCTATTTTTGTTTTTGTTGTCTCTGCTTTGAAAATCTTAGCCATAAATTCTTTGCCTAGACCAATGCCCAAGAGAGATTTCCCTAGGTTTTCTTCCAGTATTTTTATAGTTTTAGGTCTTACATTTAAGTTTTTAATCCATTTTTGTTGATTTTTGTACATGGTTAGAGATAGGGATCTAGTTTCTTTCTTCTGCATTCCAGTTTTCCCAGCACCATTTATTCAAGAAGGTGTCCTTCCCCCAATATAAATTCTTGTCAGGTTTGTTCAAGATCTGTTGGCTGGAAATATATGGCTGTGTTCCTGGATTTTCTAGTTTGGTCTACTGGGATATATGTCTGTTTTTAAACCAATACCATGTGTTTTGGTTAGTATAACCTTGTAATATATTTTAAAGCCAGGTAATGTGATGCCTTCAGTTTTGTTCTTTTGTTCAGGATTACTTGGTTATACAAGCTTTTATTTTACTCATTATGAATTTTAGAACTTTGTACAAAAATTCTGTGAAGAATGATGGTATATTGATAGGGATTGCGTTGAATCTGTGTATTGTTTTGGGCAATATGGTCATTTTCATGATATTCTTCTAATTCTTGAGGATGGGATTTTTTTTTCATTTTTGTTCTCTTCAATTTATTTAATCAATGTTTTGTAATTTTCCTTGTAGAGATCTTAAATTTAGTCCTAGGGATTTTAATTTTTTATAGTTATTGTAAAAGTCATTGGCTTCTTGATTTCTTTTTCAGGTAGATGATTATTGGTATATAGAAATGCTACTGATGTTTTGTATATTGATTTTGTATTCTGCAACCTTACTGAATCCATTTATCAAATCTAAGAGCTTTTTGGTAGAGTTGTTAGGTTGTTCTCAATAAAAGATCATATTATCAGCAAAGAGGAAAAATTTGAATTCTTCATTTCCAATCTGGATGCCTTTTACTTATTTTTCTTGCCTGATTGGCTAGGACTTCTAATACTATGTTGAATAGGCATGGCGAAAGTGGGCACCCTTGTCTTGTTCCAGTTGTTAGAGGAAAGGCTTTCAACGTTTCTCCATTCACTAGGATGTTAGCTGTGGGTTTGTCATATATGGCCTTTATTATTGCGAGGTATGATCTTTCTATGTCTAGTTTTTGATAGTTTTTATCCTGAAGGAATGTTGAATTTTATCAAATGCTTGCTCTGTGTCTATTGAGATGATCATATTTTTTTCTTCATTCTGTTGATGTGATGTATTACATTTACTGATTTGCATATGGTGAACCATCCTTGCATCCCTGGGATAAATCTCACTCAATTGTGTTATATTATCTTTTTAATATGTTGTTGGATTTTGTTTGCTAATATTTTGTTGAGGAATTTTTGTATATGTTCACCAGTGACATTAGTCTATAGTTTTCTTTTGTTGTTGTTGTGTCTTTGTCTGGTTTTAATATCAGGGTGATGCTGGTCTCACAGAATGAGTTAGAGGGATTCCCTCTTCTTCAAGAGGGAATTATTTTGGAATAGTTTCAGGAAGATTGGTATTAATTCTTTGTAAATTTGGTAGAATTTGGCTGTGAAACCATCTGGTGCTGGTATTTTCTTTGTCAGAAGATTGTTTATTCTTAATTCAACCCCGCTACTTGCTATCGGTCTGTTCAGGTTTTCTATTTCTTCTTGATTCTGTCTTGGTAGATTGTGTGTTTCCAATAATTTATCTATTTCCTCTCAGTTTTCCAGTTTGCCAGAGTATAGTTGTTGATAATAGTCTCTGATGATCTTTTTATTTCTGTAGCATCAGCTGTAATGTCCCCTTTATCATTTCTGATTTTGTTTATTTGAGTCCTCTCTCAGCTTTTATTAGTTTAGCTAGCAGTTTGTCTATTTTGTCTATATTTTCAAAGAATCCACTTATCATTTTGTTGATTCTTTAAAATACATTTTTTCTTATAAATAATTTTTATTTTCTATTCAGTGGGTACATGTACATGTTTGTTACATAGATATATTGCATGATGATGAAGTTTGGGGTACGACTCATCCCATAACTCAGGTAGTGAGCATACTACTCAATAATGGGTTTTCAACATTCTCTCTCCCCTTCCTCCCTCCCTCTAGTAGTCTCCAGTATCTATTTTTGTCATCTTTGTGCCCCCGAGTACCCAGTGTTTAGCTCCCACTTATAGTGACGGCATGCAGCATTTGGTTTTCTGTTTCTATGTTGACTCACTTAGGACAATGGCCTCCAGCTGCATCTGTGATACTGCAAATGACATAATTTATTCTATTTCGTGGTTATGTAGTGTTCCATGGTATATATGCACATTATTTCCCTTATCCAGTCCACCATTGATAGGTACCTAGGTTGAGTCTATGTCTTTGCTATTGTGATTAGTGTTGCAATAAACATATGAATGCATGCGTCTTATTAGTAGAATGATTCATTTTCTTTTGGAAATATACCCAGTAATAAAATGGCTGGTCAAATGGTAATTCTGTTTTGAGTTCTTTGGTAAATCTCCTAACTGCTTTCTATAATAGCTGAACTAATTGACATACCCACTAACAATGTCAAAACATTCCCTTTTCTCTGCAGCCTTGCCAGCATCTGTTGTTTTCTGACCTTTAGATAATAGCCATTCTGACTGGTGTGAGATGCTATCTTACTGTGGTTTTAATTTGCATTTTTCTTATGGTTAGTGGTACTGAACATTTTTTCATATGTTTGTTTGTTGCTTATATGTCTTCTTTTGAGGAGTGTGTTTTCATGTCTTTTGCCCGCTTTTTGATGTAGTTATTTGCTTTTTTGCTTGTTCAGTTACTTAAGTTCCTTATAGACTCTGGATGAATATCAGGATCTCTCAAGACCACACAATTACATGGAAATTAAACTATTTGTTCCTAAATGACTTTTTAACAAATAAGAAAAATTTTAAAAAAATCGAAATAAATAAAAACGGAAACACAGCATAGCAAAACCTCTGGGATGCCGCAAAAGCAGTGTTAAGTGGAAAGTTTGTTTATAGTGCTATGTGCCTACTTCAAAATGTTACATCTCAAAATAACAATCCTTCATCACGCCTAGAGGAAATAGAAAATCAAGAAAAAACTAACCCTAAAGCTAGCAGAAGAAAATGAGTAACTAAAATCAGAGCAGAACTGAATGAAGTTGTTGATACTTTGTATTGTTTTGTTAGTCTCACCTTCATGTAGTTCTGCTGGTATCTTTATTATTTTCTTGTCCTAATTCTGAGTTTGTTTTACTTCTGTTTTTTTGTTTTTGTTTTTGTTTTTTTTTTAAATTCTTTTAGGAGCATTGTTGAATTGTTAATTTATACCCTTTCTACATTTTTGGTGCAGACATTTAGTGCTATAAACTTCCTTAGCACTGCTTTTGCTATATCCCACAAATTTCACTATGTTCTGTTTCCATTTTCATTTGTTTCAAGATGTTTTTAAAATTGCCATCTTAATTGCTTTATTGACCTAATGATCATGCAGGAGCATGTGGTTTAATTTCCATGTATTTATATAGTTTCCAAAGTTCTTCTTGGTATTAATTTATAATTTTATTTCATTGTGGACTGTGAAGATACATAATATGATTTCAATATTTTAAAAATTTTTGAGACTTCTTTTGTGGCCTAACATATGGCCTACCCTGGAGAATGCTCCATGTGCTGATAAAAAGAAAGTATATTCTGCAGTTGTTAGATAGAATGTTCTGTAAATGACTGCTTCGTCCATTTGGTCTAAAGTCTAGTTTAAAATTAATCTTTCTTAGTTGATGTTCTGCATAGATAATCTGTCTAATGCTGAGAGTCAGGTGTTGAAGTCCCTCACTATTTTTGTTTTGGAGTCTATGTCTCTATCTTTAGTAATATTTTCTTTATAAATCTGGATTCTTCAGTGTTGGGTGCATGTATATTCAGAATTATTACATTCTCTTGATTGATTGATCCTCTTTTTATTATGTAATGATCTTTTACATTTTAAACTGTTTTTGACAGAAAGTCTCTTTTATCTGATATCACTGTAGATACACTGACTTGCTTTTGGTTTTTGTTTGTGTGGAATTTCTTTTTCCATTTTTTTGTATCCAGTCTGTATGTGTCTTTACTGATAAGGTGAGTTTCTCGTACGCAGTATATAGTTAGATTACGTATTTTATTTGTTCAGCCATTCTGTATCTTTTAAGTGGAGAATTTAATCTGTTTACATGCAAAGTTATTTTTGCTATGAACAGGAACTTTGCTCCTGTCATAGTGTTTACTGTATTCTGCTTGCTTTACATATCCTTTTTTTCTCTCTCTCTTATTTTTTGTTGCTGTGTTTTGGTAAATTTTTGTAGTGGTAGCATTTGAATCCTTTGTCTTTCTCCTTTGTGTGATTCCTTTGTCAGGGAATTTTATACTTCTCTGTATTTTCATGTTGGTAAATGTTGTCCCTTTGTTTCCAGGGTTAGGCTCCCTTGAGCATTTCTTGAAAGACCAGTCTAGTGGTAACAAATTCACTCTGCATTTGCTTTTCTCAGAAAGCTTTTATTTCTCCTTTATTTAAAAAGGATATGTTTGCTGGAAATAGTATTCTTGGCTGGCTTTTTTTTTTTTTCTTTTTTTTTTAGCAGTTTGAATATATCATCCTATTCTCTTCTTGTCTGTAAGGTTTCTGCTGAGAAATCTGCTCTTAATACAATAGGATATCCTCAGATGTTTTTCTCTTGTTCTTTTTAGGATTCACTCTTTGTCTTTGACTTCAGCCAGTCTGAATATAATATGTTGTAGAGAAGAACTTTTTGCATTATATTTGCCTGGAGATCATTGAAAGTCTAATATCTGAATGTCTAAATTTCTTGCTAACCTTGGAATATTTTAATCTATTATTTTGATAAATTGATTTTATAATTCTCTTTTCTCTTCATCCTGAGAGATACCAATAATTCAAATATTTGGTCACTTTATGTCATACCAAATATCTCAAAAGATTTCCTCATTCTTTCTATTCTTTCTGCCCTATGTTTTTGTCTAGCTGGATTATTTCAAAAGACCTGTCTTCAAGTTCTGAAATTCTTTCTGCTCTTAATCCAGTCTATTGTTGAAGGTTTTTTTTCATTATATATATATATATTTTTTGTTTGTTTGTTTGTTTGTTTTTGAGATGGAGTCTCACTCTGATGCCCAGGCTGGAGTGTAGTGGCTCAATCTCAGCTCACTGCAACCTCCACCTCCCAGGTTCTAGCAGTTCTTCCTGCCTCAGCCTCCTGAGTAGCTGGGATTACAGGCATGT